>NC_138374.1:44135967-44200905 GCF_054177405.1 Leptonychotes weddellii | reverse complement strand
GCTTAACCATCTGAGCCACCCAGGCGCCCCCCACTGGGGTCTTTTTACGCATTACAAGATGCTCGTTCTGCCCCCTGCTCAAAATAAAGCTGTTACCTTTCTAGCCCCATCCGCCATGGTGCTTAGCAGCCAGGGATGCATGGTCTCAGACATGTTTACCAAGTAAAACACTGACTTGAGGGGCACCTGGGTGGCTCAGTCATTAAGCGTCTGCCTTCGGCTCAGGTCATGATCCCAGGGTTCAGGGATCGAGCCCCGCATCGGGCTCCCTGCTCAGCGGGGAGTCTACTTCTCCCTCTCCCACTCCCCCTGCTTGTGTTCCCTCTCTCGCTGTGTCTCTGTCAAATAAATAAATAAAATCTTAAAAAAAAAAAAAGATGCTTGTTCTTATCGGAGGGGGAGAACCATGAAAGACTATGGACTCTGAGAAACAAACTGAGGGTTCTAGAGGGGAGGGGGGTGGGGGGAGGGGTTAGCCTGGTGATGGGTATTAAAGAGGGCACGTGTTGTAACGAGCACTGGGTGTTATACACAAACGATGAATCATGGAACACTACATCAAAAACTAATGATGTAATGTATGGTGATTAACATAATAAAATAAAATTAAAAAAAATAAAAGATGCTCGTTATTGGGGCACCCGAATGGCTCAGTCGGTTAAGCGTCTGCCTTTGGCTCAGGTCATGATCCTGGGGTCCTGGGATCGAGCCCCGCATCGGGCTCCCTGCTCAGCAGGGAGCCTTCTTCTCCCTCTCCCTCTGCAGCTTCCCCTGCTTGTGCTCTGTCAAATAAGTAAATAAATGCATAAATAAAATCTTAAAAAAAAAAAAAGATGCGTGTTCTTCTGGGCATATCCGTAGCTTGAAAAGCAGGGCAGGTGCTGGATTAGTGTGCCCACTTGGGCCCTAGGCACAGCCCTCTTGTGCAGGCCACAATCAATGATAAATATAACACTTGTGGGGTGCCTGGCTGGCTCAGTCAGTGGAGCATGTCACCCTTGATCTCGGGGTTGTGGGTTCGAGCCCCACGTTGGGTGTAGAGATTACTTCAACATAAAATCTTTAAATAATAAATAAATAAGCTGATAACCTGGGTTTATGGATGAGGAAAGGGAAGCACAGAGGTGGAGGAGTCTGCCTGGGGTCACAGGGGCCAAGGCAAACTTAGAGCAGAATGGGGCCTGCCTTCAACCCTTATTTGTACTTACGTATGGTGGGGCCAAAAGATCTGGAGATTATTGTCATTGAAAAGGTAGTATGTGCACAGCATGGTGACTGTTGTTCACAATACTGTATTGCATATTTGAAAGTTGCTAAGAGAGTAGATCTTAAAAGTCTTCATCACAAGTAAAAAAAAAAATTGTATGCACGATGACAGATGTTAGCTAACTTTCTGTGGCGATCATTTTGCATATATACAAATATTGAAACATTATGTTGTACACCTCAAACTATTATAATGGGATATGTCAATTATACCTCAATAAAAAGGAAAGGGAGTATGTTACTCACACTTCCCAAGAGGAGGGGCCATGCCTTCCCAGGGCCACACCGGGAAGCACCAGAAGGCAGATGTGAATGGAGAAACATGGGCAGGAGCCTTTACTGTGGTTTCTGCAGGAAGGATGGGCAAGACAGAGTAAGCAGGCATGGAATTGGCTCGGTTGAATTATTTCAGTGGGCTCTGGGGTGTAGGACTGTCCCTCATTGCCTGGTACCTGGCCCTGGTGTGATTACAGGAGGGGAATAGTGGCCAAGTGTAAGGGCTTAATAAGAAGGTGATTTGGGTGCCTGGCTGGCTCGGTCACTGCGGCATGCAACTCTCGATCTTGGGGTTGTAAATTTGAACCCCACCCTGGGTGTAGAGATTACTTAAAAAAAAAAAAAAGGTGGGGTGCCGGGGTGGCTCAGTCAGTAAGCGTTTGCCTTCGGCTCAGGTCATGATCCTGGGGTCCTGGGATCGAGTCCCACATCAGGCTCCCTGCTCAGCGGGAAGTCTGCTTCTCCCTCTGCCCTGCCCCTGGCTTGTACTCTCTCTCTCTCAAAAATAAATAAAATCTTAAAAAAAAAAAAAAGGTGATTGGAGTCTGGGCTCTGAATTAATTGGTTAGCATATGAAAAGTGCACTCACAAGAGAATCCTTTATTATCTCCAGGATTTGCCTAGTCCTGGGAGGGGTAGTCTCTCTGGGTCTGTGAGGTCTGGGAATGTCACAGCATCGGAATAAAGACATGCTTCCTACAAGGCCAGTGTGCAGGTTCTTAATCACTTTGCCATCCCTCCCTAACACTTTCTCTGGTCAGTGGCTTTCAGACTTTTACTTTCCTTTCCCTTTGCCCCTTTCTCCAAGTGAAATCTTGAGGCCACCCCGTTTGTTAAAGGATGCTGCTCCGGCTGAGGGCCGGCGGGCAGAGGGCACGATATGAAGCACCCAACACCTGGCGCCCACTCATTTCAGAAGCAGCCCGAGAGGCCCTGCTGACCGCCCTTAAGAGAGCGGAAGGTGTGCGCCGAGGCTGGTGGGGGGCTGGGACCGGAGAGCAGACGCTACGGTTGTGCGACCTTGGGTTAGTACTTGCCCTCTTGCTCTCTCGTTTAAACAGCTTTACTGAGCTATTACCCACACAGCATGCAATGCACTCACTTAAGGTATACAACTTAGTGGCTTTTAGAACATTCAGAGTCAAGCATATCACCACAATCAATTTGAGGACATTTCCATCACCCCCAAAGAAATCCCATCCCCACTGGCAGTCACCACCCAATCTTCCCACCCCACCCCCAGCCCCAGGTAACCACGAACCTACTTCCTAACTTCATAGATCCCCCTGTTCTGGACGTTTCACGTAGGTGCAATCATTTAATATGTGGTTTTGCGTGGTCCTTGGTGAGGGGCTTCTTTCACTTACCATGACGTTTTCAAGGATCATCCACACTGTAGCATGTGTCAATGCCTTTTTTTTTTAAAAGATTTTATTTATTTATTTGACAGAGAGAGACAACACAAGCAGGGGGAGAGGGAGAGGGAGAAGCAGGCTTCCCACGGAGCAGGGAGCCCGATGTGGGGCTTGATCCCAGGACCCTGTGATCATGACCTGAGCCGAAGGCAGACGCTTAACGACTGAGCCACCCAGGCACCCCAAGGGCTATTTTTTTCTTAAAGATTTTATTTATTTATTTATTTGGCGGGGGAGCAGAGGGAGAAGCTGACTCCTCGCTGAGATGGGAGCCCGATGCGGGGCTTGATCCCAGGACCCCGGGATCATGACCTGAACTGACGGCAGACACTTAACCGACTGAGCCACCCAGGTGCCCTATATTAATAGCTATTTTGAACTCTCTTGGGGATCTACCTAGGCATAGAATTGCTGGGCCATGTGGTAACTCTATGTTTAACCTCTTGGGCAACGGCCAGACTGTTTTCTAGAGGTACGTTATGGACTGAATGTTTGTGCCCCTGCCCACTAAGTTCGTATGTTGAAGCCATAACCCCCAGTGTGATGCTATTAGGAGGGGAGGCCTTTGGGAGGTACTTAGGTTTAGATGAGGTCATGAGGGTGGAGGCCCATGATGGGATTAGTGCCATTATGAGAAGAGGAAGAGACCCCAGAGTTTCTTCTCTCTAGCATGTGAGGATACGGCAAGGTGGTGGCTATCTGCACACAGGCACTTTGATCTTGGACTTCCCAGTGTCCAGACTGTGAGAAGTAAATGTCTGTTGGTTCAAACCACCCAGTGAATCTGATTTGGTTGTAGCAGCCCCAGCTAGGGCACAGCTGAACCATTTTATAGCTGGTGTATGAAACTTTCAATTTCCCCACCAGTAGTGTAGAAAGGTTCCAATTTTTCAGCATCTTTGCAAACACTTGTCCTTGTTCATTTTTTTTTTTTTAAAGATTTTATTTATTTGAGAGAGAGAGAGAGAGAGTGAGCACGAGCAGGGTGGGGAGGGGCAGAGGGAGAAAGAGAAGCAGACTCCTCACTGAGCAGAGAGCCCAACACAGGGCTTGATCCCAGAACCCTGAGATCATGACCCGAGTTGAAGGCAGATGTCCAACCTACTGAGCCACGCAGGAGCACCCCCCGCCTTTCTTTCTTTCTTTTTTTTTTTTTTTAAAGATTTTAATTATTTGACAGAGAGAGAGATATCGAGAGCAGGAACACAAGCAAGGGGAATGGGAGAGGGAGAAGCAGGCTTCTTGCCGAGCAGGGAGCCCGATGTGGGACTCGATCCCAGGACCCTGAGATCATGACCTGAGCCAAAGGCAGACGCTTAACAACTGAGCCACCCAGGCACCGCCCCCCCACCTTTCTTTTTTCATGATAGCCATCCTAATGCGTGTGGGGACGTGTCATGGCTTTGGTTTGGATTTCCCTGGTGGCTCACTCTCCCTCTCCTGGGCCACACCCTTCTCCTCTGTTCAGACAGAATCTTGAGCTTCTTCAAAGACTTCTCTGGTTTGATGCTCTGAGTGAAGTGTTTCCTTTAGAACCCCGAAGACGTGCTGCTGTGGTTGGGGATTGGGAGAGTGGATGAGGGAAAGGAAGAGGAAGAGAAGGGGGGTGATGCTAGTGCTCAGAGATCCCTCCGAAGAGCCCCAGTCACAGGGCTAGCGGGACTTTGGCTTTCATCCAGTCCAAGCTGCCAAACTCTTACAGGGGAGGAAACTGAGGTCCAGAGGTGTGATAGTCACCTAACGGTGTTCAGCGTGCCAGTGGCAGATCAGAGGACTCCGACTTGCTCGGGGGCGAGGGAGAGCCCTGGGTTTGATTCCCACTTGTCTGGGCTACCGAGGGCCACTTTCTGAATCAAGTTTCCCCATCTGTGTAGTGGGTTAATATCTACCTTATGGAGTCGTTTTGAGGATACAAGTATTTAATGTAGTAAATGCCCTGTAAATAATTTTAATATGTGATACTTACATACCTATGATAAAGGAAAGTCCGACAGTACACGAAGGAGCATACATGAAAACTAAGTCTCTCTCCTTCACCCCCTTCTTGGGGGCCACCACTGTTTCTAGTTTCCCGTTTTTCCCTTTGGATAGATTCTGTGCAGGCGGTAGAAGTTATTTATCACACGGGACCCTAGACTTGGTGGAGATCATTAACTTGCCTGCCTTTCCAGGCTGGTCTTTCCCGCCCTGCCCTTTCACCCCCTCCCCCTGCCGGTCCAGAGAACCGTGGGGCTCCCTCATTTGTCCAGTTCCCCCTTCCCAAGCCCCATCCACCTGGTAATGATTTCCTAGAGAGTCTCCCAGGGGTCTCCATGGGGACGTTTCCTGCTCCAATCTCCATGGCAACTCTTCAGGTTGCCATGGTGACACTTAAGTGATTATTTGGAGACACTTAAATAAATCACCCATGGTGGTATATGCTGGAAGTGTTTGGCTCCGACTCTTAGGTTTGGGGCCAGGGTTGGGGCCCAGGCCTGCAGGCAGGAATGGGAGGCGGCGGGGAGGCGCTCATCCGCCCCGTTGCCCCTGGTTCTAGTGCTGCGAGAGGCCCTCTCTGGGCAAAGGTGGAACTGAGCCTTTGGGGAAGTGGGGCGAGGACAAGCAGTCAGGCTTGTGCCGTTCTTTTGTCCTTTTGAATAGAGACTCTGCGGCAAGGAGGGCACCCTTAACAGGACCGTGGGCTCGGGACGAGGGGCAGCTTTGAGAAAGCCAGAAAGTGACTGAGCAGGGACTTAAATCCGGGCTGCTGGACTCCAAGGGCCTCACTCCTTGATGCTAAATACTAAGAAGGAATTCAAGATTGAATCCAGTTCTTCATTTATTCAACCCACTACACGCCAGGCACTGTGCTAAGCCTTGAGGATACAGCAGTGATTGAAACAAACTGAACTACCCATCCTCACGGAGCTTACATTCTACTGGGGGAGACACAATCAGAAAAATAATTAAAATACACAGGCCAGGAGCGCCTGGGTGGCTCAGTCAGTTAAGGGTCTGCCTTTGGCTCCGGTCCTGATCTCAGGGTCCTGGGATCGAGCCCCGCATTGGGCTCCCCGCTCGGTGGGGAGTCTGCTTCTCCCTCTGTCCCTCTGCCTATGTCCCCAGTTGTGCTCTCTCTCTTTGAAATAAATAAAAATCTTTAAAAAAACCCAAAAACCACAGGTCCGACGGTGATTTACAGACTGGGAAATTGGGAGTGAGTGAGAGCAGACAACACTGCTGACGCTGGGCGGAGCGACCACTTGAGTCTTGGCTAGCTCAGCCCAGGACCGTTTCTGCCCGACCAGCGGATTTTTCAGCAACTCCCTGAATCCACACGTACCCTGAGCGCTCTTACTGAAGGCTGAATAAATGGCTTGAGCACCTGGGAGGCTGGTGTAGTCTACCTGGGGAGTCTGGTTAATGTTATTCCTAACGGCAACCTTGGGTGGCTATGATATGCTCCCCGACTTGCAGGTGGTGAATTGCTCAGGCCTGTTCTTTGGTGCTGGAGCCACTGAAAGCTACAGGGGCAGGATTCTTCTCACCCCAGTTTCCCCTGAGACACAAATCCCCTCTCTAGGAAAGGACTTTGGAAGCACAGGCCCCAGGCATACAACGTACCAGAGTGTACCCTGTGCCAAAAAGCTGCTGGAGGCCGTGAGACTCCATCTTTCTCCATTAGGCTCCCTCGGCCTTTTCAGAGTGTGGCTCCACCATCTTCTAACAGGCCTGGGATTTGGGGCCAGTTGAAGAGGCCACAGAAAATGCCTTCTGGACAGTTCAAGCCCCAAGAGGTGTTCACCGGAAAGTTCCCTTGGACCGTGAGTGGGCGAGGCGAGTGGCCAGCCTCGGGAGGCCACAGGAGGCTGGGACACTCCCTGGGCCTGGGCTTAGCTCAGATGCCAATTTGAAGTTTCTAGAGAGGATGCGATTGGTCTCCTGCTGGTGGCCCTCAGCCCTCAAAGGGGCCAGGCTCCCCTTCCACAGGGGCTCTCTGCACTCCAGTCCCTCTGCCCAGAGCCCCCTCCTCTGAGGCCTGCTCAGACCACCGACCGAAGCAGGCCTCTACATTCTTCATCACTATAGCTCTTCCTTGGCTCTTAGCACAGGGTGTAATTGCATACTGGTTACACGCTCTTTCACTAACCCGTGCTTTCCAATCTCAATGAGAGCCACAAGCCACACGTGGCTATTGGGCACGTGGACCTTGAGATGCGCTGTGAAGTATAAAACATACACTGGATTTTGAAACCTCAGTGTGAAGCATGTAAAACATCTCATTCATAATTTTTATACTGATTACACGCTGAAATGGTATTTTGGATGTGAATTAAAAAAATATATTGTTGACATTAAGCTTACCTTTTTTTTTTAATGTACAGATGCTAGAACATTTACAGTTATACACATTTCTCGTGGACAGTTCTGTGACAAAAATTAAATCCACAAGGGGCCATGGAAATTTTGTCCACACCTTATACCCAGCACCTGGTGGTAGGGGAGCAATAGTCAGGGTTATTTATTGAATGTGTGTTTGACAGTTACATTTTCCATCAGCCCAGAAACATTTTGAACAGCCTGCTAAGGGAATGTGTAATTTAAATGCCAGTTTATTAAAAAACAAAAAACCAAGCCAAAAAAACAAACAAAAGCAAAAAAACCACCGCCAAGCCAAAACAAAAAGCCTCAGGCATAGGTCTGCCAGAAAGGCAAAAGAAAAGTGGGAATGAAGGGGTCAGGGTTTCAGTCCGTTTCTTCTGAGGGGCTCAGGGGGAATATTCAGACCTTTGTCAATCAAAACAACAACGAATGAACAAAAAGAAACCCCCAAAGGTCCTGCTACACCAGAGGCAGACACACGATTGTTTCCCACTTCCTGTTCCTCCTGTTTGCTTTGCTAACAGAAGCCCCCACTTTTAGCTAGGCCCATGGCTGTCCAGAACCCCAGTGCCATCTGCCAGCTTCCCTTGGAGCCCGGTTCGATTAGTTCTGGCTGAAGGGATGGAAATAGAAACACCGCTCAACTTTTGGGAACTTTCCTTAAAGGAAAGTGCTATATCTCTCTTTCTCCTTGTCTTCTGGCTAGCATGCTGGGAAATGGAGCGGCGGCCCTGCACCATGAGGGTGAGGACAGTGCCGGAACCTAGAGCTGGTGGAGGGGGGCTTGGCAGGGCCTGGGTCCGACAGCTCAGTTAAAGTGCCATTTCAGCCCTGTGATGCCCACTACGGTCTTACGTCAGAAGAGAGAATCTTGGAGCTGTAAGGCCGTGGCCACGAGAGATTTTGTGGTCACCTTACCCCAGGAACAATGTCCTCCCTGCATCTCTGGCGCTTCCTGGCTCTGTGTAACTGGAAGAGACCACTCCACTCCTCTCGGAACGGAGCACTTGAGCACTCGCCAAGAACGAAGCCTGCTTCAAGATGACTTGATTTCTTTACCATCACTTATTGGCAATACCTTCAGCAGGAACGAAATTAGAAAGGCACAACAGAACATAGTGTGAAAAACACCTCTGTCCTTCAGTCACTGTTTCTATTGCCAGAGGCAACCATTATTGCCAGTGTGTGGAAGACTTTTAAATGGTAACCTCTTTTTTAAAGAGAAAAATGTCCCAACTCCTGGGATATCCTGTTATACAATAAATCTATATAAATACATCCATATCCACCTCTACAAAAACTCTGAGCTACTGCCCACAACTCTTACAATGAAGTCACATTTACTTTATGGCCCCAATTAAAATGTTCAAGCCCTCAGCCACGTGACTGCCAAATGTCAGTCCCCTTCCCTAGCTTTTTCTCCCTGGCATGAAATACTTCCCGGATCCAATGATCAAACAGACTGTGGGGCAGAAGCTGTGAATCGAGAGGCTGGATCCCCAAGGCCACAAAGGACAGCTCCATCTGGGTGACTTAAAAGGGTCAGGGTTATGGGCGCTTGAGTGGCTCAGTCAGTTAAGTGGCTGACTCTTGATTTCGGCTTAGGTCATGATCTCAGGGTTGTGAGATCGAGCCCTGGTCCATGCTGACTGTGGAGCCTGCCTAAGATTCTCTCTCCCTCTGCCCCTCCCCCCACTATGAACAGGCTTGCAGGTGCTCTTAAAAAAAAAGGATCCAGAGTTTGGTGTTTTTTTTTTTTTTTTTTTTAAGATTTTATTTATTTGACAGAGAGACAGTGAGAGAGGGAACACAAGAAGGGGGAGTGGGAGAAGGAGAAGCAGGCTTCCCGCCGAGCAGGGAGCCCGATATGGGGCTCGACCCAAGGATGCTGGGATCATGACCTGAACCAAAGGCAGACGCCTAACAACTGGGCCACCCAGGTGCCCCGAGTTTGGGTTTTGGTACTGAATTCTCAGACCATGTTTTCTAGTAAAAGTACTGATGGTCACCATAACTGCAAACACACTTAGTGAGTGTGTCCTTTGTGCCAGACACCGTACTTGGATCTTATATGCAAAATCACACTGAAACTTCACAATGACCCTAGGAGTCAGGTACCACTAAATAGCATTCCTACCTTATAAATGAGGCAGAGAGGTTAAATCATTAGTTTAAGGTCACCAGACAGAAAGCGGAAATTGGGATTTGCATTCTGATAGTCTGTTCATAGAAACCAGGCTCTTAACCACAAGCTGACCCTGACCAGATGGTAAGCCCCATGCATGCAGGGATTTTCTCTGAGGCCCGCACACCACCTGGCACAGAGCAGAAGCTTAGCAAACCTTCATGGACTTAAATGTCTGCTTATGAACACTGTACATGGAACATGGGGTAAGTATGGGAGCCTTCTTTCCCGGTGACTGCAGCCTTGTGTCCTCTGCTCAGGGCCCACCCTCTAGAACCCCAGTCCAAGGGACGGAGGCCAATCAGCGGTGTGAAGGGCACTGCAGAGGGGCTGGAACCAGGGGCTGTGCTGGCCGAGAGACCGTTCTCTTTGTTCCAGTGAGCTGGAGGTGCCAGACCCCCCAAGACCCTCAGTTCTGTAGTTGGGACCCTAGACAGTGCTGGACACATATTTGCAGGCTTGATCTACCACCTCTTGGCTCTGTCCCTTCTGCTGAAGACTTGTTTTGAGATGCACTGGTATCTGATTTACCAGTTTTATTTACTGCTGCTCTTTTAGTACCTAGAACATAGTAGGCCTTTATTTGCTGAACGAACTTCTGAACAGTTAGGCGAGGCACTTGATCCCAGCTAGGTGGTACTTCCAGGAGATACTGCATTGTGTCCCACTGGGCTTGAATTAGCCACACGACAGGGGCGGGGAGGGGCGCAGAGCTCACTGCTGACCTCCAGCACCCGAGGGGTGGGCTTGTGGCAGGGGACATTAATTATTGTAGGAGTTGGAGCCCATTCGTATCCCAGTCACCCTTTTTCACAACCCACAGGGATGAACTGCTACCGTTATATGTAGAGTAAGTTTTCATTATTTCAGTTTTCCTAAAAAAGTAGAGTTCTGTCTAGAGGCAGCCAAAATTCAAGAAAAATAATCATCATATGGTGTCAGTCAGACATGAATCAATGTGAATACACATGGATAAACCCTGAAACAGAGACACAGCACCATGATTTGACTCCGACACAGACACTGGGAGACTCCAGAATGTCTCTCCCACCCCCAAAGCGCTGAACAAGCAGGGGGCTGTCACTGAGTCAATCGCTATTTTAATCCCCTTGTACAAAAGACATAAAAAGGGCAAAGGACTGGACATATGACTAGTCAGAATAAATATGAATTTGTTAATGGATGAGACCGTTAAAATGTATTTTTCTTATTTCTTCCTCAACAGGGCCAGAGTAAAATCCCAACCTTCTATGGAGCTTACTCTTGAGAAGACATTGCTCTCTGGATCTGGTGTCTGAGTTCTGTGCTTGCATAAAGCCCAGCACCAGGGCAGCAGATCATCCCATCCCATTTGCACACCCACCTACGGCACACACAAGGCAGGGAGCACAGAGCAGGGCTCGCCAGGCAACGCCGCCTCTGCCTGGGGTCCCGGCAGGGCTGCAGGGCTACGAGGACACTCGCCCGCAGGACACATGGTCTCGGACTGGGGGGTGCACTGCTTCACGTAACCCTTCCGTCCCCACAATGCCATACGCTGATCGACCCCCGCCCCCTGCCTGCGTGCAGCACGATCACACACCTCTCACCCGGGCTTGTCGGCACCCAGAGGCCTTGCTCAAGCAGGATGAGGCTCCCGGTGGGGCCGTCTTTATTACTCACAGTGGCGCACACCGGCTCCCCTCCCCAGTTCAGGTACGCGGCACACAGAGGAAGGCGGGCGTCGGTGCTCCCTCCCACTCTGGGAGTCCTTCCTCCCACGGCCCTCGTGTGCCTTCTCATAGTTCTGGATCTGAGCAGGCCCGAGGCTTATTCCCCAGGCAGGTTTTCAGGAAGGCAGCTGTGGTACTGTGGCTCTTCGCAGGTTGTACGAGGGAAGCGAGGCCTGTGGTGAGGTTTCAGGTGGCACCCCTGTAACAGGCTTAATCTGTGTTGCGAACCAGGCTAGCTCAGTTCAGAGATACAGGGGTGGGCATGGGGGGGGATATGGAACATGAAAAATGACACTTTTTCACCTTAAGAGAACTTCCTGAATCAACCTCATGGGTGCAGGGAGACCCCAGGTGCAAATTAATTTTAACAGAATTTTAAACCAGAGAATGGCCAAAGGTTCAGGTCAAGAATTCTGAATTCAGGAATCCCATCAGGATGGGAGAGAAAGCATTCATTCTAACACAGACCCCACAGCAGATGGTTACATGAAGTATCTTAGCAGCATTAACTCAGAACTTCGGAAATCAGCTAGAGAATGTCCCAAGAAGCAAAATGTGATTTTTTGCACTACAACTTGAACTCTGTAAGTGCCTGGTCTACCTTTTTTTTTCCCCCTCCACACCCACCTCTTTAATCAGCCAAACCATCTTCTCCCTCAACAACAAACTCACATCTCCTCAGTTTGGGCGGCTGTTTTCTTGCAAGGGCTGGATATGAGAGAAATTAGCGATGTCGCTTCAGAAGTAGAGCTTCCCAGATGCATGGAGCCAGAAGGTAGGGTCAAAGCTGCACTTTCACGATCATCTCATTCCCAACTAAGCAGCCTTGGTTTTCCAAGGCCCCCTGGCGAGGAAGGAAGAGCCAGAGCAGTGGGACTTGGCTCCGGATAGGGAAGGGCAGGGCAGGCTTCACGGAACATTCTCCAGAGGGAGTAGAGAGTGGCAGCCATACCATTTCTTATCCGTGATCCTGGCCCAATCTTACGGAGCAAATCCAGTACCAAGAATCACGGTCTCTGGCAGCGAAACCCTTCTGCTAAGATAAGCTGTGTACATTTCTTTCCTCTGTTGCACAAACCCCCATCACAAGCCTTGTGGGGTCTTCCTGGGACACCCTGCTGGTCTCCTGCCGGCCTGACAGGTGCTTTCGATCATTACCGATCTACTCTTCCAGTCGCCTGCTACTGCCCAATGGGCATGCCGCCACCTCTGTTCCCTCTCCACCCCCACGTGGGCCTTCTCCCTTCCTGTCTGAGTGGCCCTTCCACCCCTGCCTCTACCCAGAAAGGCCCTACCCCACCTCTGCCCCCAGGGCACTTTTTAGGCCGTAGCTCTGCACCTGCCCTGCTTGCTCCGTGGATGTGGAGGCAGGGCAGCCACATGGATACCTCGGGGGGTGTGGTCACCACCCAGGCAGTGCAGGGGCCTGGACCAGCCTCACCCATCACCTCCACGCACACTGACCGTCCCCACCGCCGCGGGCTCCGAACTCCGGCAAGGCTTCTATCGGCCGTGAGCAATGGGTCCTGCTCTTGTCACACGGCAGGCTCCCCCCATGGAGGTCAGAGGTAGACAAAAACAGTGGGGTGGTCAGAGGTGTCTGTAAAAGATGTTTCAGAGCAGCTTGGGCCTCATGACGGTTTTAGCTTAGTTACAAATCCTAGGCGGTCCCATCTGCTTAACCAGTTTTTTCCGGTGACACTGCAATGCTGGCTTTCTTGGTTTCTATAGCCTCTTGGTTTCAAATTTCAAAAGTAAAGCCAAAATAATAACAACAACTCCAAGTTCTTCAAACTGAACAAATAAATAACAGTGATAATATTTACATGAGTAGGCCACATGAAGAGATTCGAGCATGACTGAGGAACAGAAAAACCAGGAACAGGCCTTGGTCTTGGGGCTTACAGCTGGCTCTGGGTCATGGTGTGACACTCCTGAAAGCCAGTGGTTGGAAGGGTGAGGTGAGAATGAGCAAAGACGCCTGACTGGGTCCTCCTGGTGAGGCTAGGGCTTCAAACAGACAAACCTCAGTTCTCCCGACCAGGCACTGTGGTGTGATCAGGGTCCCGGGCGAGCTGCTCCCGGGGACATGGAGGCCTTCTCGGCGTGACGGCACGGTGGGGATATCAAGGCCTGTCCCAGGGAGCACTAGCTCTCTGGGTCAGCTGCCAGTCTCGACCTCTTTCCAGATGGGACAAGGAGCTGAGGTCAGGAATGGTCCCCTCCTCCCTGGACTATGTGACAAGGGGGATGTGGAATTCGTTCGTGTCGAAGATCAGGGGTCTCCTGGGAGGGCTTGGGTCCCTGTCGGCCTTGTGCAGCAGCTTGAAGAGTCCAGTTCCAATGTTCATGGGGATCCCCATGATGATGCATTCAGACACCCCTGAAACCAACCAGACAGGGCATCAGACGGCTTTTCAACACGGTGGGCTCCCCGTCCTGCAGCTCTCCTTGCAGTGAGCCACAGCTGCCCCGCAGGCCCGCCTTCCAGAGCACTAAATGCAGCCAGCAGGGACACTGAATGATGCCCGGGGAACCCGACTTTGCCACCCAGTGTTTCCTCAACTGGGGCCCTGGAAGAAAAGCAAACTGGCTGACGTTAGAGACCAGTGCCCTTGGAAACAGCAGTAGAAACTGGTTCCCTATGCTCAGGAGTCAAGGCTGGGTCAGGCTTAACAGTACGCCTGTGCCTTGGAAACCCACAGCCCTAATGGGAGACACATGGAAGGCAAGGCCCCTGCAGAGACAGGAAGAAGGCAATGGAGCAGATTCTTTCTCCGAACTCCACTCCAGCTTTGGATCAGACTTCTGGTTCCATAACAAGCGAGTGCTTGCCTTCCATATTCCGGGCTTTGTCCTATCAGGAGACCAGAGAGACAAACCACCAAGCTAAAGACCAACACGGACTGAGGGCTGACACTGAGTTAACAACACTGTAAAGGACGAGGAAGGGGAAGATTTCGCAGCGGGGGCGGGGTAACCATGCAGGCCCCGAGGAGGTCAGTGGTGGACAGAGGCGGCAGCGTGTGGGGCTGCAGGGCCCAGCATCCCGGTGGCAGGGCTGCAGGTGCTGGACGTTAGTTCCACTATCAAGCACACTCACTCTTACTTTTGCCTTGGCCGTGTCCTGTTCTCCTGTCCCAATCTCTGCTCCCTTTTTCTTTCCTCTGACCCTTCATCATCTTAAAAATGATGTAGTAATTTCTCTTTTCCTCTATCTGCAACCTGTGTCCCTTTTGCAAAGAGAAAAAGTCAATTCTAGGAACAGAGCAGAGGCATGTGCCCTGACCGGGGCCCCACCTGACCAGCACGTTTGGCAAATCCACGTAAGACTGGGAGACGAGACAGGAAATGGCCGCTAGGAAGCAGAGCTCTGGTGGTGGGGACGGCGGCCAGGCTGGGAATCTGTGCTTGGGCCAGATGTGTATATGACCTTGGCCTGGCTACCGAGCCCCCTGCAGACTGCCACCTCGGGCCTGCAGGGTCTTGCATGAGAAAGGACAGAGGACCGCGGGCACTCGGTGCGGGAGCCAGGGAAGAGCCAGCCGGGCCGCGGGCCCTGTTGTGACGGCCCCGCCACAGCTCTTCTCTCCCAGGCCGCCATCAAGAGATGCGCTGTGTGGTGTGGGGAGGTGGCCGGTGGGCGAGACTCGGCAGCCAGCAAGCTGTTCCCTGTTCTACCTGTGCGAGGGTTTAACACCTGTCCCTTACAGATGTGCTGCGGTCAGTGCATACAAGGTGCTGGGCCCGGCAGCAATCCTTCCCCAGGGGTCAGGACAGCAGGGCCACTGGACGCTGCTCCCTCCTGTCAGCCCTGGCACCACCCACCCAGCGGGGGCAGGATCAGACTGGCCGACTGCATCTCCAAGGTCTAGAAAAATTCCTTGATGCCCAGGGTTCATCTTTTCTTCTTGGCCCCAAGAAGCTGTCTGTACTGACAGAGAAGCCTTCTAACAGATGAGGGGGGAATGCAGGGGGCCACAGCCAGGCTTTGGAGATCAAAGATCGATCATTTCCAATTCTGTGATCTGTGACTTTATTCCTACTTCAGTTTCCTCACCTCCTGGGAAGCCCTAGTCACGGTCTCAGCTACAAACCACTAAGGCCCACTGGTGAAGGTCCTAGAAACACCAAACCTACCACACACGGAGTCCTTCTGCCCAAAGTAGGCCGCGTCGAAGAGATGGTCAGCTGTTTTCTCAAAGGAGGCCAGCATCAGCACACTCTCCTTCATCTTGGCCAGGCCAAACCTCGTGATGCCCAGGACTTCACCCTGCAGCGGGGGAGGAGGAGTCAGGGTGGCACTCACACCACTTACAGAAGCCCAGAGCAAACCACACCCCCTGCCTCCCCTCAACAGAGTCAGCCCAAATCGGCCAAGCAGCTGTTCAAGCCAGTCTCGGGTCCGGCCAGGACCCTAACAGCGATCTGTCCCACTGGCGTCCCCCTGGGGCTACCAGTCACTGACAACATGGATCCTTCCATTCCCAACCACATGCTGTTGGAAGAAAGAGTCACGAACTGAGAGCTAGAATTAAAAACCTAACTTTTAAAAGACAGAGTACTTCTGAAGATGTTCATTATGGCTCAAAGAATTCCAAACTCAAATAATTTAAAAGCCTCACAGTAGGGAAAGAGTTAAGTAAATTTAGGTGCTTTCATTCAAGCACACACCGCACCATCATTAAAAAAGTATATTTATAAAAACTATGCGACATGGAAAATACTCATAAAGTTAAATGAAACAGGATAAAACCTGCATGTCCACTACTCACTGCAACTGTGTAACATGATACGTGCAGAGAGACTAAGACCAGGAGGCAAGACTTAAAAGTGACAGCCTCTCCTGAGGGGCGGAGGAAACAGGTCATTTCCCCACCCAGTTCTGACCGCTCTGTCATCAGGGACAGCTTCCTACGGGGAGGCACCGGGAAAACCTTAGGGCACTGCTACGGTGCATGCGTACCACTACAGGGAATGGATAGGTTTTGTGCGAAAAGAGAAAGAAAACGACCAACCTCATTTCGCACCTAGCCTCCCCTTCAAATCACGGTAACTTATCCTTTACCTGGAAATGGCTACAGAAATGAGGAATGGGTTGAAAAGGAAATAAACACCTCGGTTTTCCATGGAAATCCCTGGGCTTTTGGCAATGGCCGGTTTTGCTCTAGGATAACATTTCTAATAAGGACAAAAATAATAACGCCCCCACCTCCTGCCATGAGGTTGCAAGTTTCATACTGGAGTTTTACCACAACACCCAGCCCAACCCCATGCTTGGTCTTTGAGCAATGGTGACATCCTATTTTCTTTCCGTGGCGGTTGTTATAGCTGGGTGTTCTCCAGGCAGCTGCGAGACAGCCCAGCGCACGGCGCCCTACCCTCGAACCTTGTAGGTCATCAGGTCAGAGAGCAGCATCACGTGCCTCCTGTCGATGCTCATGCCGTGGTTGACCATCGTGTACTGGATTTCATTGATGATCGTTGTCCGGGCAGCTTCGATGCCCAGAGTTTTCTCCACCTACAGAGAGCCAGGATGAGTGGAAGCAGCCTCTTCCAGCCTGCTGGCCCAAGTCCTCCCCACGTCCTCCTCTGCCTGGCAGCTTCCCGGCACACTCTGGGCCCTCCGCCAGACACGGGCTGCTGGGCAATCTCTCGTGTAGACCCACAGCAAACGGCAGTGTCAGAGAAGTGTGCCGGGACAACCGTAAGGTGACCCTGGGTGTGAACGGTACCTCATAGGTGTTATTGGAGGTGGTGCGGGTGCCCTTCACACCGTGGGTGGCCATGACCGCCCGCAGGTTATCACCCTCCACCAGAAGCTTGTACTTCTCCTTTCCGCTCTGCTCGTCGATGTGGATGACAGCTCTGGAAACCTCCGGGATGCCCTGCACCACAACCTGGACTCAAGAGACACAGAAGGCTCAAGGCCCGGCGGTGCCTACGGCAACCCCACCCCCACCCCGGTAGCCTCAGAAACCACACAGGCTGTGAGAACTGGGAACGTCATGCCTGGGTTGTCACCTTGACCAGCCCCGTTTCTCAGCGGGATTTATCGGGAACATACCAAACCTAAAAGTGCCCCTGTGCTGTTGGGGTTAGGGAGAAAGCACAAGGTCAGGGGGCCGTACCATAGTCTACATCAGTTTTACCAGAGAACAGACAGGAATCTAACAGGCAGAGTTGGTGTGGCAGGGCAGAGATGAGAAAAACCTGACTGATTCCAGAAGGATGTGGCAAAAAAGAAGAAACGGACACCCTCCTCAGTCTCTGTAGTGACACAGTCCTTAGGCTGCCTGACACCTGGGTATTCGGGGTAGACGTAAACGTGGTCTCTCCCTCTACAAATCTCCAGGCATTAGGCTGGGTGGGGGCCCCAAGAGGGGACTTTTGTCTCACCTTGGGGAGATCCTCTTTCAGGAACTGCAGCACATAGTACATGGAGCTCTTGCTGTTCTCTCTGGGGGTGACACACACCACAGCCTCGCCGTGAACGGCCACATCGCCAGGCTTCACGCGGAGCTTGGACATGCAGATGGAATAGCGCACCGTCTCAGCGTTCACCTGCAAGGTGGCCAGACACGGGCCACGCACCCAGGACATTACTGACAGGGATGGAGGCTTCGATTCCAGTGTTTCTTGGCCTTTTTCCATCACTGCCCCCTGACAAGCCTCATTTTTTCCCTTAATCTCATTCCTCACCATGTAAAATTTTAACATGAGACATACTGTGTATTTGCTTATGTACCGCATAAGTATATCTACTTTACTTATAAACAGAGGAGACTTTCTTCACAACCTCCCCTCACCCCCAACCAACTTCTGACCCCACTGAAAATGCATGCTCCATTCACAACAACACACACAGGCTTCGAGGTGGTTCCAGGAGGCGGGGGCCTGGAGAGCAGGACAATCTGTGTGTCAGTGAAGCCTCCCCTTTACCTGACCTCACCACAACTGCTCACGGGCCACAGGCCTTGATGCAACCCAGTCCTTCTGGTACAAGAGCCATAAGGCAGGCGGCCAGAGCTAGGCTAGAGAAGCCCCCAGCCTGGAGACCTGGCTGCTCAGTTCTGGAATGACAGTCTATGGGCAACACGGACTTGGTACTTGAGAGAGCGGGCTGAGACACAATGTGGCCAGGATGGGTGTTAACTGCCTGAGAGGAAGAGGAAGGTGCCAGAAAGTTACTCAGTTTGCACCTGTGCCTCAGCTGCTCTGTGAGAAAGGCTGCAATCTCTCACTCCTTACCTGTCTGTGAACACCAGTAATAATAACCCAGACTAGTCCACCCAGACAAAAACATTCGCCGAGCCAGCCAGGTGTTGAGCTGGGGCCCACAGGTGAGTAAGACACAGGTGGCCCCATGCTCCTGCCAGACCCTCTAATACTGTGTCACAGCAACCGGCCATCGTGGCCTCACACAGTTTCAACAAATTTCCTGTGTGTCTTTAGAGGGGAACGTTGTGTCAGGTTCAGAGAGAGAGAATGGGAAGGTACAGTAGAGACCCTCACAGAACAGAAACCCAACAAAGCCTCCTCTGCTTCTCGTGCCTGGCTTACTAGCTCCTGCCCCAGGCTATCGGCGCCCATCTTGGGACTCACAGAGGATGACCTCCTGCCCACATTTAATGACGGGACTTACTTCCAGTCTCAGAAGTCTGATCCGTTCCAGGGAGAGCTTGACGAGGATAAAGCAGTCATCCGGAAGAAACACTTCTTCAATATACTCGGAAATCTGTCGTGTCAGCAGACCAGAACGTTACACAGCCACCGTGTAGCACTGCTCGTTTTGGGGGACACAGGACAGCGTGGCCGCACAGCCAGCAGGCCCAGCACAGCTGGGGCTTAGGCGCGGGCTCGCCACACTGCTGCTCTAGAGCTCTCATCACCAAGACGGACATCTTACCTCTCCCAGGAGGGTCTTCTCAATTCTGCCCTTCACGAGGCGAGCGTAGTCCGCGTCGTCGTCCTTATCCAGCTGTGCCGTAATGATCGGGGTGCTGAGAGAAGGCGGGGGCGGCGGTTACAGCCCGGCAAAGAGCCCGCTGGGAGGCCGCTGCTGCATGAGGCCCAGGCGCTACTGGGATCTCAGGGCTAAAGGCCACTGCAATTTCCGGAGCACTCGCTGGGGGCTTCACAGACATTCTTATCCAGACTTTCTATTTTTAGAGCTCACGCGGCAACCATCAGTGAATGAGACGATTTTTGGAACGTTCTTCCTGACCAAGTGGGCCTATCTCTTCCTCTCTGGTCCCAGCAGGTATAGTTGTTTCGATTCTGTACTGACCCTCCATGCTCGTGTAGTAGAGCGTCCTCCACCCCGCCGCCCCGCCCGCATCACCCCCTCGCCGGGACACCAGCCAATCACTTGCTACCGGCTTCTGCCCTCCCTGTCCTGGCTGGCGTCCCCTGACCACGCACTCCTGGGAGAGACCGGGCCAGCTGGAGGTGGCAGCAGAGCTCCTGCCACCCTGGATGCCCACCGCTGCTGCTCTAGAACCAAGCGCCGTGTTCCCTCCCTGGATGCTATTTGTCATGACTTTGGTGGATTCAGATCACAGGTGAATCATGATGAGGTCACAGAACGCACTGTCATGCATTTCTATCTTTTCTGGTCTCAGATGAACTACAAACCCTACCATGAAACCACTAGGGAGTCACAGACTGTGGCCACAGCTCAAGTGACAGACTCACCAGTCAGGCTTCAGTTGGGAATAACAACATCTGAAGTTTAAATCTACACAGACACATGGATACAGTCTTTCCAGTCATTCTTCATGTTTCTCTCTTTAACGTGACTTGTGGCCACAAAGAACCACTGCCTCACTTGTGACTGTACCCAGTTTCCACTTATTTTTTCTCAAGTGGGTTTTTTAAAAACCCGGATCTGCAGAAGACAAGCATGCCGCCTGAGTTGACAATACTGCCCAGCACAGAACCACACGTGGTAAGAGAGTAACACGACAGGCAGCATGAGAACAGATGGGAGATGGGGGCAGGCACCTGATGGCCTTGGAAGCATTGATGATCTCTTTGATCCGGGGCACACCCAGGGTGATGTTCATGGAGGCCACGCCCGCAAAGTGGAAAGTCTTCAGGGTCATCTGGGTGCCTGGCTCCCCAATGCTCTGGGCACACAGTGCGCCCACCGCAGATCCTGGCTCCATCTGCGCCCTAGAAAGTAAGGGTATGGAAGAATAGTCCAGAAAACTGTTGGGAAGAGGCTGCTGGTTATCTCCTTTCAACAGAAAAAAAATGCAGGTGTCGCCAGGGTCAGGAGGGAATATGCTATGAGCCAGGCTGTGCTTGTGACAGGAAGAACCCGGCACGGATCAGCCAGAGGTGCAGACGGGGGTGGGGTGGGGGTGCAGCAGTCACAGGGGCCCGATGATGGAAGTGAACACTGTGTGGCTACTTGTGGTCCGCGTGCAGTGACTGAGCCCACACATCGACTGCCTGGAGAAGCGCCAAGAGCTCTGCTAACAAACGGTGCTGACGGCGGACAGTGCGGCCGGCACCCGCCAAGCATGCTGGGAGCTACTCCACGGGGCGGGGGAAGACACTCAGAAACGTCTTCGCAATTATTTCCACATCTTGGAACATCCAGCCTGCCTCCCCACCGGAGCGCCTAAGAGAAGAGGTGACAGCACCTGCTCGAACGCCGGCAGTGGATAAGCGGAGCTGGTGCAGGAGCTCGCTCCAGTGGGGAAACGGGAAGGACGGGAACCCCACACGCCTGCCTGGCAGTCCGGGAAAATCCGCATCCGTACCTCATGTACTTGTCCCTACAGGTCTCCAGGAACTTTTCGATTTGGGTGGGGGTGATCCGGTCCAACTGGTACAACACACGCGGCTGCAGGGACAGAAACCGAGTGTGCGGGTCAGGCTGTGGGACCCGAGCCGGTCGGGGGCACCCGAGCCCGCGGGGAAGCCGGGCGCTACCTCTGTTGTGCCGTTGTCGTTGATGCCGTATTTATCTCTGGTCTTCTTGATCTTCTCAGAAACGCCCTGGACGAAATTTTTTATTTCCTGAGAGAATACACGGCAAACGTCAGTTGTGTATTTCTTGGGGATCTGGATGGCAGCGTGTTTTACAAACTTCGGTAGTGCGATGAGCCCGCCAGTTTTGCGATGGCTAGTGACGCCCTCTCCACCCCGTCCCAGGCGGCCCCCCCCCAGCCAGCAGGGGCCACAGCAGGGGAGCCCGCTGCCGCCGCCGTCATCTCCTCTGCTCTCCGGGCATGCGTGTTGCCTGCATCCACCCAGCTCCGAACAGCTAGAACTGCACCATTTATAAACTCGGAGTCTCTAAATGGGCTTATGTTTGAGGCTTTCTTCTGAAGTTATGATCAACTGAAGTACCAGCTAAAGCACAGCTTTGAAGACGCTATATACATTTCACACACATGGTTTCGGCTTGCCTTCATTTCAAAGAAGACACGCCCAAATCCCTGCTTCTCTTTCTCTCTCTGACCCTCACCTCTGCATCACCCCCATCCCCCCCGTCTCACTTGCCCTTCCCAACAATTAGGACTTTGTAAGGATTCCTGGAAACCAGGCTGGGAATGAAACATCAGTGTCTGGCGGTCCCCTCTGTATTGCAGAGCAGCACTCTACTCTGTTTTAAAATTTGTGGTGTATCTCAGACATAAACCAGCCCAGTGGTCACCCCGGGAGCCAGGATCTAGAACCAGGACTGGCCAGCACTCAAGGAGGACTTACGGAGGCGGTGCAGGGCTTTAGTGAGCTACGTCCATCAAAGTCTTGCTCCCGGGGCTCACACGTCAAGCGCTGTGGGACCGACTCTAAGAGCACTTCCCAGTGAGTGGATGGCACATGCCATGCAGTGACAAAATCCTTCAGAGGCTGCTGTGACACAGGCCTGGGGGCTGGCGATCAGCCGCTCTAGTGTGATCCAGGGTGTTTGTGAGAATGTGGCGAGAGTGGCTAGACTACACTTCGCCTCAGCAGCCCTCCTGGAAATATAATTTCCCTCACTGACTTTGGACAAATAACAGTGGCAGTGAGCTTAACTGTCACTCCTAAAGGTCAGTGCAGGCACCCAACTGCTCTATGTGGCTGGCTGAGGGCAGATCCACACACGCGGACAGCCCAAGGGTGGAGGGAAGTCCTGTTTCTCCATTCCAAGGCAGGCTGAGGGACCCCAAGGAGAAGGCCTACATGCCCCCTACCCAAAGTCTCCTCCGTCTGTATCACATAGCTAAAAATGTCTGTTTTGTCTGAAACAAGTATTTTAAAGCAGATGGAACCAGCAGCTTACTCTTACAAAAATAAAACCCTATTGGCACCCACAGAGAGCTTAAAACTTCCTAGAGCCCACTTCTACCTTAACCTTGCAATAATAAGTCTCTTTAGCCTCCCAGAGACCACCTAGCAATTTCTAGTTACTACGTTCTCTGAAAGCAAAAACCGCTAATACTTAATGTTCTTATTTTAAATGGCCTTAGCTTATTATATACAAATGGTCCAAGGCTCATAGGCTGTCCCCAGTCAGCTGCTGCCTGGCGGGGTGAGACCTCCCTGTGAGGTGGCATGGCATTAACCCTATCACTCTAGAGTGGAGGGCCCTGCGGGGCTCAGGGAGGTCACGGGTTTGGCCAAGGCGACAGGACTCTCCTTGAAGTCAGATGCTTTCTCTGAAGACTGTTCTTGGGGCAAGGGGTTCTGCAATGTCATCCTTGCCCACTGGTGATTTCTGTCTCCTCGGGGCCCAGCTAACCAAGGCGCTGCTTGAGGTCTATCATACTCTATCCCGTTTATGACCGTAGCTTTCTTGTGACGACTGCTCTTGTGGGCCAACTCCTGAGGGGTACTGTGCCCTTCCGTCATCATTCTACACAGAAAGGACTTTTATTAATTTATAAGAGCTGAAACGTTTTCAAGAAACTCTTCTTAAAGAGACGCTCTCCCGGTTTACTTACTGATTGTGAGAGGGAGACCACACGTTTAGGCAGTCAGTGACTGCAAGCCAGAGGTGGGGCCCAGACTGCAGGGGGCAGTGGGACAGTCTCTCCTGGCGCGGCTCTGCTCAGCAAGGGCACTCACAGCCGCTGCCACCTCCTGCCCTCTCTGCGTCACTCAGAGCAGAGAACCTCTTCCGCACTGCTGAGTCCCTCCCCCAGCCTCCTCGTCTAGCTATGGTTGTGTTCTTCAGGGCGAGCTGCTGACTGCCAGGTGTCCAAGGCCGCCCCACTGCCGGCACAGCGGAAGCACAGCGAGAGCCCAGGGCTGAGCAGACCCAGGGGACTTTCATCTGAGGAACTCGGCCTGCGCGGAGAGAAGGACACGCACTGAAAACCACCCCCCAGCTTAGGGCACTGGAAGTGAGGTCTTTCAGCTACCACCCAAATGGACATGCTTCCCGTGGCTTTGCTGAAAGGAACGGTTTTCCTTACACAAAAGTGAGGGTGGATTTTCTGAAAGTTAGGTCAAAAAAAAAAAAAGCTCACTTTGTAGAAATGAAAACTCAAATAAGCTACTAAGAGTTCAGCTGAACCAACCCATGCATACTAAGAGGAACTCACAACATGGGCAACTGGCAGGCAATTAATCACACGGCTAACCAGCAGTTACGTTCTCACACTCACTCCACAGCACATCCGCGAGCATGGGCAGCGGCCCCCGGCGGGCCTCAGCTCTGGCACGGGCTGGGCTGGAGAACACATGAGGGGCTCAGACACAGCTGTTCTGGCAGGGGATTTTGGACTTGAGTTCGTTAGATTCTGAGCCCCTGGAGGGCATGGACACATTTAGTCATCTCTGGGGTGTGTGACACGTATTGAGGGCTAGAAGGAGTACTCCCTGAGGAAGCACACACTGCGGGTCGGGGGGGCACCCGTTAAACCCTGTCAAAGGCAAGAAAGGAGCCAGAGTGATGAACAGGGAAGCCACGTGTGCCAGAAGTGGGGCAGAAGCCTGTCGAGTCCGGGGAGGGCCAACAGCCGGACTGCTGCAGACTTCACCCCTTATGCTCAGCATTCCCAGCATGCTCAGTGCGGTACCTCATTATATTTCTCACAGCCTGTCTCAGTTAAGGTCTTTGAGAATAAACAAAAAAGTAAGTAAGTGAATATAATCATGTATAAAAACCAAATCACAATTCTAATATGTTAAAAAAAAAGAATAAGAAAATTTATAAAAACAAAACAAAACAAAACAAAACAAAACAAAGGCACTCAGCCCAACCGTACTCTGGATTTTAAACTTATTGAAATCTGGAATAGTCTCTTCCTCCCCTTTCACACCTCAACATATGAAAAGAGGTCAAGAGCTTCCTTAACTAAAACATTCTCATTTAAGTTTCGCGTTACTGCTGTCATTTCTGATATACTGAAGGGGAAAGATTCCTGACTTTGAGTCACTGATCGGTACACAGAGGCTACCATCATTTACTGGTTTCTGTATCCCTCTGCTTTTGATCATAACCATGATTATAAACAGGAAGGAGATGCCTGAGCAGGTCAGTGAAATTAAAAAAAAAAAAAACAAAAACCAAAAAACCAACAAACTAAAAAACCTTAAGAGGATATCAAGGTAACAGCACCCTGGAAGAAGAAGGCTGGCTAATCAATGAACTTCAGATCCACACTATCGCAACAGGAAGAGCAATTTAAAACACCACTACTACGGGTGCCTGGCTGGCTCAGTCGGTAGAGCAGGCGACTCTTCATCTCCGGGTTAGGGGTTCGAGCCCTGCCTTGGTGTAGAGATTACTTACAAATAAAATCTTTAAAAAAATAAAAATAAAACACCACCACTAGGAAAAAAATCACTATGATTCACAATGACTGTGGGAAGAGCTGGTCCCTTAAGATGGGGAAGTGGGTAAAGGGGTTTATAGGGACAAGGTTAAAAAAAAAAATCAGTTCGGGGCGCCTGGGTGGCTCAGTTGGTTAAGCGACTGCCTTCGGCTCA
Source organism: Leptonychotes weddellii (assembly GCF_054177405.1). Classification (NCBI taxonomy): domain Eukaryota; kingdom Metazoa; phylum Chordata; class Mammalia; order Carnivora; family Phocidae; genus Leptonychotes; species Leptonychotes weddellii. The sequence goes on along the minus strand of NC_138374.1, from coordinate 44,175,751 downwards.
GGTCATGATCCTGGAGTCCCTGGATCGAGTCCCGCATCGGGCTCCCTGCTCAGCCGGGGGTCTGCTTCTCCCTCTGACCCTCTTCCCTCTTGTGCTGTCTCTCATTCTCTCTCTCAAATAAATAAATAAAATCTTTAAAAAAAAAAAAAAAAATCAGTTCTTGGGCACCTGGGTGGCTCAGGTCATGACCCGAGGGTCCTGGAATCGAGCCCTGCATCGGGCTCCCTGCTCGGCGGGAAGCCTGCTTCTGCCTCCCCCACTCCACCTGCTTGTGTTCCCTCTCTCACTGTGTCTCTCTCTGTCAAATAAATAAATAAAATCTTTAAAAAAAAAATCAGTTCTCTAAAGGAACTATTTTTCTAGGAGGGAGGCACTCGAGTGAGAGACATACACTAAGAAGGACATGATATAAATTCTTCATGTTGGCTGGTGAAATTTTGCCTGAGCCAGTCCTGAAATTTTTAACAAAGAAACACTCTTAATGCCCTCCCCCCTTGCTTATAAAATCCACCTCCTGGAACGCAGCAACCATCTCTTGGTGATGGCCAAGCTGGGTGCACCCCCCCAGCAGAACTCACCTGCAGGAAGCTGTCCTGGCAGCAGAGGAACTCAGTCTTCTTCATGATCGACTCAGTGGTCAGGACCAGTTCATTTTTACTTAGCGCAGGCTCGCTCTGACACGGGAAGACTGCCTCGAGTATCAAAAGGAGATAGTGTGATGTGTATGGGGGCGACCAAGGGTGGGGGGCAGTTTTAAGTGAAAGAATTTACAGGAGACAAAATGACTTTTCTCAGCTCGAGCTTTTACCAACCTGTGATTATTTTTCTTTCAAAACGTATTTTACAGTCTACCTTTAGTATGAAGGTGAAAACGGGATAACCCCACTCCACCCCACACGAAGACTTGTGGAAGAGTGGGTACCGTTCCATGGGTATTGTTCCATTACAACCTTCACCCCACCCCAGATTTGTATTAAAAATATATATTGTTGTTTTAAAAAAACCCAAACATTTCAGGAGTGAAAATCCCATCCCCAAGCTCATGGGATTTCCTCAAAGTTTTAATGGCTGCATATTACCCTAATATATGGGCAAATCACTATGTATTTGATTTATACGTCACTGATGATTTGCCTTTATTATAAATGACGTTGGAAAACCACTCTTGGCACATTTAGGTCATTTCTGTAAGGCGAATTTCTCTAAGTGGAACTACTGGGTCAAAAGACACCCACATTTAAATTCAGATCAGTATTGTCAAACTACCTTCTGAAAAAGTTGTTCTAAATTATACCCCCAGTTAAAGTATGTGCTTTCGTAAAAGTTTAAAGCTTACTTCTCAACACCCATGACTTTTAACACTGGCCAGTAATACGCTTCACCAGACACAGAGAAACCCAAAGTCCTCTTCTGTGCAATCACTACCAATGCTAGACTCTGAAACCGAAAAATTACTTTCCCTTACTATTTGGGAAAATTATGCAGAGTACACAAGAAGAAACATACTAACCCAGTAGCTGGGTAGAAATAACTGAGGCATTAACTGTGTGTGAAACTCCAGAGGACACCTCCATTCCAAACACACATTCTCAGAAACACTCTAACCCCAGATATAATGCTAAATCTTACTTTGATGTTGTCCAGAACTCTTTTGAACTCTAACGGTTCATCTTTTCCCTCCATAGCTGCAGGATCTAAGCCATCTCCCCCGTAAATGAACTGGATAATATCACCCGTAGAGCTTCGGACTGTCAGGTCATACTGTGAGCACAGATCTTCAAGGGACTTGACGAGCCTCCTCTAAAGGAAGAGAAGGAGAGGAAACAAAGGCTCAGTTGCTTTGAGAGGACGAGTCACATGTGCAGAGGATGGGATCTGCAACACTAAGTTTCAAGGTTACTGTACTTTCATCAGTTAAAACATTGTATTAGACGTCTCTTTTAAAAAGAGTCCCCTGACACTCAGAACAAGCTCAAAAGTGGCCCGAGAGCCTGTGCAGGGGGATTTAGAATATGCTCCAACCTCACGCACTCTAGTGTATTTTTGAGTACATGCAATTTAAGCCCCATCACCCCCAAAGGACTCTGCAAACACTAGCTGTTTTCCTAGGCTGTTTTGCCTTCCCTATCTTTCTCCCTAAGGTACAAATTAATGCAACAGCTTTGCATTTCTAAACACAACCTAATCCAGGACCCCTGTGGGCTTCAATATGAATTACAGAGGATCAGGTGCAGGCCCTCTTCTGGGACACAGGGGGAAGAAGAGAGAACAGGGACAGCATTCTGTCTGAACCAGCAGGCAGCAGCCATTCCTCAGATCTGCTTAGGGAGAACCTTCCACAAGCAGAACACTCCAGCCAGCAATGTGACGGTGGCTCAGTGAATTAGAGAGAGCGAAATCTTCCTCCAGGCAACTTCAAAACAAAAATCCCTCATGCCAGAACAAATTTGTTCTAGGTTAACACACTGCTCTGGGAAAGTCATACTCTCTACTTCAAAAAGGTAAAGTCAAAAAAATAAAGTCAAAAGACATTCTGGCAAGAGTGGTGAAAAGCATTTCACAGTCTGTTGGGTTTCTGACAAAAGCAACACACTCCAAAACTGAAGGGCAATTTCCCATCCAAAGATAACGAAAAGGGAAGTATCGATGAGGATACACACATACAGGCGAGCTTATGGACATAGCTGGCTGCTGACTCGAGTCCGCTCCCACCCGCATCAGCCTTGTTTGTTCTGGCTCCCTCAGCCACATCCCTGCTTTATCAGTCCTGCTCTCCCAGCCTGCAGAGGGCTGTGCTTCTCAAACTGGGGTCCGCAGCGGGGAGAGAGGGGACACAAAGCCACAGTGAGGGCAGGGCCCAGCAACTGGGAGATTTAACTTTATCTGGTGTTATAAGGAGACAAAAACATTGAAAAAAATGTAAAAACAAACACAGATCATAGAGGACAGGGTAGAAAATGATAATTGGAGAATGAAAAGAAATCCTTTGCTTGTGGTCTTATGGAAGAACAAAGTCGGGATGTGTTCTCGCTCCTCTGCCATTCGGGGTATTTTTACGGCGGTTGGAGAAGCATAGGTATTGGGAAACCCTCTAGTTTCCTTCTGGCCCCCTGAGCCCATCATCCTGGAACTGTGCAAACAATGGAGAAAGAGCCATCCCGCCAAGTGGCCAAGCCCTCTGCCGGCACTGGAGTAAATTCTTGGCGTCAGTTAAAACTATCCTAATAACGGGTTACACAAATAGTTGCCACATGAGAAGGAGAGTCCTCTCAGCGATTGGGAGGTACTATCATCCCCATCTTCATGTATTAGGACACAGAAGCCCAGTGAGGTCCATGATGTGTCCCCGGATGCACTTCCAGTCCATGTTCTCAGCAGAGCTTTGGTGTGTGTGGTTCTAGCCTGATCTGAGTCCCTCGAGGCACATGGGATGAAGTGAACACATTACCTTTTTAGTCTGTTTGTTTCTATGGCACCTGCATTTCTCAATTTTTCCTTTTAAATACTAAGACCCGATATATCACAGCTCATGTACAAAATACGTAAACACTCAGCAGTCAAAATCCTCAGAATCCTGTCCTGCTCAGCCGCAAATGGCCTACATTTCTTTGAATTACCTGCATGTACCCTGTTTCAGCAGTCTTTACGGCTGTGTCGACGAGACCTTCCCGGCCAGCCATTGTGTGGAAGAAAAACTCGGTCGGTGTCAAACCGGAATAAAAGCTATTAGCCACAAAGCCTTTGGCAGCTGGGAGCTGAAGAGAGGTGGGGGAAAAAAGAAGAATCAAACAAAAAGATCTTCAAGGTCCACAACTTCAAAACCCATTCAAATCACAAAATGCCCCACCTTTAGACTATAAATACCTGGTCAGTGCATGCTCATGAAGGGGCAGACTTTACGAGCTCTTTCGCTTTTTTTTTTTTTTTTAAAGATTTTACTTATTTATTTGAGACAGAGAGAATGAGAGAGAGAGAGCACATGAGAGGGGGGAGGGTCAGAGGCAGAAGCAGGCTCCCTGCCGAGCAGGGAGCCGGATGCGGGACTCGATCCAGGGACTCCAGGATCATGACCTGAGCCGAAGGCAGTCGCTTAACCAACTGAGCCACCCAGGCGCCCGCCCTTTCCTTTTTTTTAAAAAAGATTTTTAAAATTTATTTATTTGACAGAGAGAGAGAGCACAAGCAAGGGGAGCTGCAGGCAGAGGGAGAAGCAGGCTCCCTGCTAAGCAGGGAGCCCGATGCGGGACTCGATCCCAGGACCCTGGGATCATGACCTGAGCCGAAGGCAGACGTCCAACCGACTGAGCCACCCAGGCGTCCCATACAAGGCCTTTCCTAAAGGAGGAATAACTTGGCATAAACTATCCTTCCCAGAGAAAAGCGAGGGTGAGGTCCCAGTCAGGGCTGGTGCTAGTGCCAGTGGCAGGAACAAGTCCAGCTTGTTCCCATTAAAGCTGACTCCAAATCCAGAATTTGAGTAACCAAATCTACTCTAAGTTCCTCAACTAGATTTAATAGTTGTCTGCCCCTGAGTTCCAGAAAAAGCCCAGCACAGATTTGTCTTATCTTTGTCTATCTCTGCTTATATTAGCGCTCAAACCACAAGGCCAATGAAACCCAGGGGTCGTTTAAAAACTGAGTTTGAGGGGCGCCTGGGTGGCTCAGTTGGTTAAGTGTCTGCCTCTTGATTTTGGCTCAGGTCATGATCTTGGTTCAGGTTATGGTCTCAGGGTTGTGAGACTGAGCCCCGCATCAGGCTCTGTGCTGGGTGTGGAGCCTGCTTAAGAGTCTCTTTCTCCTTCTGCCCCTCTCCCCCTGCTCACGTGCATGAGCACAGGCTCGCTCTCTCTAAAAAACAAACAAACAAACCAAAAAACTGAGTTTGAGAACTCGAGAGAAGAGTCTGGAATTTCCTGGCTGTTTTAGTGTGGTTCCTATCATCACTATTTTAAAATCACCACACTTTGATGTCAGTGCCCCCAAAATAAGCATACAGATTGATCACGCATGAGGTAACCTTACATTCTGATTACTGAACGTAAGCTGGATAGGACCCTGAAATCCTCCTCCTCGGAGAGAAAACAAAGCAGCGGGTGTCGATCCAGTTTTATAGCTGCGAGTCTAACAAGGTCCTCCATGACTCAGTCGGGGATGAGGGAAGACCCTGAGCAGCCCCGGCCTCACAACACCTCCTCCAGGAATGCCTTAGTTGGCAGCACGTGCTCCGGTTCCTCTCCTGTGCCGTTGGTCGCCCTTCAAAGCTCTGCCTGAGCCACTACACTTACCTTTGAGTGTTTTTCAAAGTGAGGCAAGGACCTGTTTTCAAAGCCATCTGGCACTCGAGAGCCACTGATGGCCTGCTGTCCCACACAGGCAATCATCTGTGATATGTTAATGAAAGAACCTGGGGAAACAGGTTAGGAATATAACATTCGTTTACCAAAATAACATTAACTGAAGTACGAGCAGATCTGTGGGATAAAACAGGACTATGACATAGCAGGCTCCCAGTCTAGGGCCAGTAAGAGCCAGAAAGAGAAGAGTACAGGTTAGAGCCCTCAGTAACAGAACAAAGGCAGAAGGAGGGCGGGCAGAGCTCAGCAGGGAGTGAGCACTTTGCGGCTGGAGGAAAGACTTGCAAGGTGGGTCTGTGACCAGGCTGAACTGTGGCAGGACACTATGATTTGGGCATGAAAAGGGATGAAGAATTCCAAAGTAAGCGGAAGAGTGGGAAGGAAAGACACAGGAATGGGAAAGTGGGGGGCATGCATGTGTACCAGGGGCAGGAAGGAGAATGCTGGGGGGAAAGGCAGCAAAGCTGGACTTCATTCTGCTAAAAAAATTTACAGAAATAGAAGCAGGGAGGTTTTGAATCTGAGTGCAGTACCATGCAAGCTAACGCTTTCAGGTCCTAAATAACTATGAAATTAAAGTGTTTTGCCACGTCATTAAATATATTAGCTCAGATACATTAGCTCAGAAAGTATTTTTTTTAAAAATAAGGTCAGGCTTGCTTGAAGCATCCCTGAGCTCTGAAATCCACACGGATTATACAAGTTCCTCCAGGGGAGTTAAATTACCACCATGCAAATAATTAAGTCTCTTTCTGTACCTGTGATTTAAAAAGCTATCCCCTTAGAAATGAAAGGTCTGGAGTTACGATGTGTACGTTTCCTGGCACAACCCCTGCCAGCCCATGCAGAGGATGGGGACAGTGGCAGCCGGAGGTGCACTCACCCTTGGAGCCGCACAGAGCCATGGTGAGTGGGCTGTTGCTCTTATCCAGCTCCCGGAGACAGGCACTGCCTGCGTGGTCTCGGATCACAGACAGCTCCTTCAGGATCAGAGCCTGGCAGGGGGGAAGAGAGGCGCGTGGGGGCTCTGCCGACTACCAATGTTCAATCTGACACTGAATGAAATTTGGAAAAATTTAAGCCAGATGTCGGATTTCCACTTAAGGTTTTCGAGCCTTATCTATGAAGACCCACACCTCCCACAAGGTTCTAAAATCGGTGCTTAAGGTAGAAAACTGATTAGTAACAAAACCCTGAAAAATCCTTATTTATTTTTTAAATCCCTTAAATGGCCCATAAGGTAGAATGTGAATGGCTCTGTGTATAGCGAGTGCCCTACAGCATAATATGTCTCTGTGTGTTACTGTATACATACATACCCGCTTAAACGTGAGAAGTATAACCTAACATGTAGTATATAGTAAAGGAGAATGGCTTGTACTATTATAAAATTTACCTCTTGTTTTTTACTTTCCAAGTACACATGTGAATTTCTACAAGTTAAGAGCGTGTGATAAGGTGACTCTCTAAGAATATTCTAGTCTTTGAGCTCTTCCACAGGCTATCCTTTCTCAACTCACAATTTAGGATGCTGAATCAGTGAGGAGTCAGGTTTCAGGAAAACCAAGTACTGCAGAAGCCCCAGGTAACTTTCCAGGTAAGTCAATGAGAAACCTGTTTCTCTCTCTCTTAGGACTCAGTGAGATTAAGAATGAGCTAATGGTCAATAGTGCCTATACAACTCTTTCTTCCTAGTTCACAAAAAATTCCTTCCATCAGAAAATTTCTTACTGCTTATCCGTTCTTGCACACTTAGGTGAGTTAAAGCCCTGAGCCAGGGGCTGCAGCGGAGACCGGAGAGAGCCAGGCAAAATCCTGGTGCAGTCAGACTGCTGACGCAGGCTGCCTGAGAGAGAAATGTAGGGCTCGCAGAGGCTGGTGGCCCTTCTGATTCTGACACTTGCTGGTCCAGTTCTCAGCTAACCTAGTTTCAAAGGTGATGGGGGCAGCAGATAGGCATGTGACTCTCAGACTTTTCTGAATTTTCCCTCTTCTGTGTCCAAGTCTCTTTCGAAGACCATCTTTTGATTTTTATTTTTTAAAGATTTTATGTTTAAGTAATCTCTACACCCAATGTGGGGCTCAAACCTATAACCCCAAGATCAAGAGGCGCATGCTCTACGGACTGAGCCAGCCAGGGGACCCATCAAAGACCATCCATTTAAAGAGCTGTGGTTGCCCGTCTCTGCTGGAGAGATGCTAGAAATAGGGCAGAAGCACTGGAGTACCAGTTACAGCAGGGGCCTAAGTGTAATGCTGGAACAAGAGCAGCCCCATGTGGTCGAGTGAGCGGACAGCCATGTCTGTACTACCTAGGAACATGAAAGCTGCTAGGAATGTAATGGATCTGACTGAAGGCACCTCATTAAATGAACGAGCACACACCCAAGCAGCACAGAGCTGACCTGGGGCTAAAGCCACGGTGTTGACTTCCCCCTCCCCTCTGCTACCTTCTCTTCCGGCTCGCAGCACAAGCCCACACGGACCAAGTGGCTAACCCACCCGAAGAGCCAGACGCACCTCCAGAGTCTCCTCAGCGGTGCAGCCAGGCTGTTGCTGCAGCTTGCCTGTGTTCAGGGCTTCGATGTACTCGTCACATTTTTTATAGCCAGCGTTCAGCAACTCATACTTGGCCTTCAGCAGTCCTTGACCAGGTGTGACGTCACCAATCCCAATGGAGAATCCACGGTTTGCTGCAGAATAGTTGGCAGGTAGAGCAGAGAGGGCCATGAATGTTCATCAGCCTACTACATGGAAACAAGTTTACACCTTCAGAAAACATGTCATGATCCAATTAAATAATAATGTACCACGGAGTTCCCAGTAAATTATATAGAAATGACCAAGACTCACTGAATCCTGTCAGAGACCTTACAACCCAGTGGGGAGCAAGTAATGTCCCCAACTAATTATAATATAAAGCAGACTGATATTAAACACTAAAAAGCAGCCGGAGAAAGCCAGCAATAGAAAGTGAGCCATCTGACTTCTTGTTCTAAGATACCATCTTAGAGATCTTTCTGCCCACACCCTCTTGCTTCTTCAGAAATCATTCCAAAGCATAAAAAAACCCCACCATTGAGGGAACTATGCCCCACCAATTACCTACCCCTAACGTATGTAGAAATGGGTGAACAAGAGGCACCTGGTTTAGTAGTGTGGGGAAGGGATACCTAAGAGTGGCTGTGGAAATGAGGACCCACGAGTCTGGAAAGGCTCAGAAACTATACCATCAGCTTCTGCAGATGCTGCAGACAATGTATGTGTTGGAAATGAGGAAACCTGGTGGAGTATCAGTATTTTTCTGTGGGAGATGGGAGTTTACTAAAGGAATTAGAGAGCTCTGGACAGGGGATACTAGGTGCAAAAAGATGGGAACGACTGGAAAGCAGGTCATGAGGGAAAGTATATTCCATGGCTGTGGTCCCTTGATCCCTTTCCCTGTCCAGCTCCCAGAATCCTGGCAAGCAGGTCTCAACCACTGTGGGGGGAGACTGAGACTGGAACACAGGTCCCTGGAGAAACCAAGCCTCCCTAGAGAAAAGCATTACTGATAGGAATATTTGGCAGTTCCTCAATAAAAATGTTGGCTTGCAGCTCAATCAAGGGACAAGCCCATCAACCAATAGGCTCCATTTCTAATCAGTGTTTGGTGTCTCACTCCTAAAAGTTTGAATGGATAGCCAGGGACCACCAGATATTTGAGGAAAGTCTTCAACATGAAAGAATGAAAACAACAAATGCACAGAAAAATGAAAGTAAGGAGAAAATTCAGGGAGCAAATAAAACTATGAAAAATATTGTGTCTGACAGAGAAGATGTATCTGGAGATGAAGAACAGGAAGCCTTAAAACAAAACAAAACAAAACAAAAAAAACCCAAAAAAACTCCCGAAAAGCAAAAAACTACACCTACAAATAAGAACAATGGAAAATATGGTTGGAAGCTAAATAAATGATAGTTAAAATTAAAAAAAAAATCAATAAAACAAATCACTTTAAAAGATAAAAGGAGGGGCGTCTGGGTGGCTCAGATGGTTAAGCGTCTGCCTTCAGCTCAGGTTATGATCCCAGGGTCCTGGGATCGAGACCCACCTTGGGCTCCCTGCTCAGCAGGGAGTCTGCTTCTCCCTCTCCATTTGCCCCTCCTCCTACTCATGTGTGTGCGCTCTCTCTAGCTCTCTATCTCAAATGAACAAATCTTAAAAAAAAAAAAAAAAGGATAAAAGGAATCCAGAAATAAGGAGATGGACAACAGGGAAAAGAAAATAAGGAAATCAGAGAGCTGATCTAGAAGCTCTACTTACACAATGAATAGGAATTCCAAAAAGAAAGAACAGAGATAATTAAGGTGAGAAATTACCAATACCAACAACAAAAACCCAAAAACCAAACCAAACGAAACACGAGAAAATTTCCACAACTGAAGGACACATGGTGGCAGATGAAGAGAGCTCACAGAGCACCCAGGACAATGAAGCGACCCATTCCAAGGGTGTACCACTGTGAATTTCCAGAACACCAAAAACAGAGAATTCTCAATCCGGAATGAAAAGACAGATACAACAATGTGAAAATAGGAATAGAAATCCACTTTAACAATATCTCCGAGGGCTAGAGGAGAGCAGGACCTTCAAAATTCCGAGGAAAGACAGAATTCAATCCAGAGTTCTATACCCAGCCAGAGAATCGATCAAGTGTAGGAGCTGAATAAGAATGCTTTGGGGCATGTAAAAATCTGGACCAGGGCCTGCTCAAAGCCTGAGCAAACAAAGGAAACAGAACAGTGCAAGGAGAGAAGGGGAAGATGAGGGCCTGGCAGAACCCAGTCACGAGGGCCCAGGAGGCTGTGGTCAGAGCGCAGGCATCTGGAAGGAACCTGTGAAGGGCCCTTGGTCTAATGACCCTGTCTGAGGGGCAACAGGGAGCTGCTGCGCACGTGAGATAAGAACTCAAGAGCAAATTCAAATCTGAACCAAACCGGTCAGTACTGAGCTAATTTCATGAAGTGAAGGCACAAATGATTCAGCCGGGAGTAAGTCTCCTTTCCTGTGCACAGGTATGTGTGTGCTGTGTGGGGGTCGGGGGAGTTAAAGGTAAAAGAAGGAAACAGCACAGAGCCCCTAAACCTCAGCAAGTACTGCAATAAAACGAGGATACTGAGATACTCACAGAGGTAGACAGGAGCCAGCCTGGCAAGCCGTGACATTGCATCAGCCGCTTCGTTCTGCCCCCAGTCTCGCAGCAAAATGTAGAATATGTTGTTCTTGGATCCGGACCCCAGAGTTCCCTTGTCCATACTGCCACTCATCAACTCACTGTTCTGGATAGTAACGTCTGCAAGGATAACGATGACCGTGCACTTAAACAATTACTACTTAGCCTCGTTCCAAAACGAACATGATGCAGTTGAGAAAATACCTTCCCATATTGAAAATTAAAGCAGAGCAAATAAAAATTCTCTAAAAACGTCTGAGGAGAGGGGCGCCTGGGTGGCTCAGTTGTTAAGTGTCTGCCTTCGGCTCAGGTCGTGATCCCCGGGTCCTGGGATTGAGCCCTACATCGGGCTCCTTGCTCAGCCGGGAGTCTTCTTCTCCCTCTCCCATTCCCCCTGAGCAGTGTTCCCTCTCTCGCTGTGTCTCTCTCCGTGTCAAATAAATAAAATCTTAAACAAAAAAGTCTGAGGAGAAAGAAGAGAAATCTAGGGACTTTTGAAAAGCATGAAAAGCCCAGTTAGTTACTTTACAATCCTAACTCTTAAATGTACCACCTGACCCTCATTTTCAACTGTGAACTGAGAATGACAGTGTTGACCAATTGTCATCTTTCTGTCACAGGGATAATTTGAGCATCTGATGAAATCATGTGCAACAAAGTACTCTATAAACTATAAAGCACATTGTTATTCACACAAGAGAATGAAAATTAATGGCACCTGGAAGAGGCTATACCACAAAATGAAATTCACATCTAGGTAAAAACAAAACATAATCTAAAACAAGAAGCCAAAACACCTAAAAGACCAGAGAGTATATTTTCAAAGTAATGGTTATAAACCTGAGAAAAATTGGTACCCTTCGAAACATTTACTCTTCGTGGCAAAACAGTGGAAGTCTTGACCCTCAGAGACTCTGCAGTTCAGTTCTTCAGTGCAGAGTCCTGGAGAACTATTTCTTGTCACAAGGCCTGGCTAACAAAGCCCATTCAAAGTCAGTGCCATTCACAGTAGTCTGCTGGGGAACTGCTCGTTAGCAGTCTGAGGGGAAGCAAAGGAGCTCGCTCAACAAACCAAATGCTGGCTGAATGGCATTGGTCCGTGGACCATACTTTGGGTTGAACTAGTCTGGATGACTCGGATGGTTTAACATTTAAATCCTCTCATGGTTATACCTGATCTTCATGTCATAAAAAACTCACTGACCAGGAGGCAGTAAAAAAACAGTCCTACTAATTATACTTTTAGACAATGAACACATTTTTGGAAGTAAAATGATAAATTATATGCCTTAAAAAATGAGACCCTTGCTGATGGCAAAAAAAAAAAAAAAAAAAGGGTAGGGGCAGAATAAAAGAAATTGCATGAATTTATAGAAACTAGTCACCTAAAACACATCTGGAGCTCTGGAGAAGAACATTCTGATCACTGGATCACGTACCTCCATGATCTCTACTTTTTAGAGAAATGGGGAGTCACATCTGAGAGGAGAAACACCAACTACATTTCCCCAAATAAACTTCCCGCCTAAGAGCAACCTCGGATTTGCCTGCTCCGGGAAGGCAGTCACTGGCCACCTGCTTTCCGCCCCCTCCCAGCCTGCTGCCTTCACTCACAGGAATCATTGACACAGAGATCTTCTCCTTTGCCGCAGTACTGCTTGCCCTTGGTTCGGAGGTTGGCCCTCACTGGGTTGTCATCGCTTGGTCTGAGGATGACACTGAAGATCTGCTTTCCCGTCCATAGGGTGACAGGCTGCAGAAGGAAGCCACAGCATCAGTTGGCTGAGCCTGGTCTCGACTGCAGAGTGCTTGCGGCCAAACCTGCCACCAGCACCCCAAGCATCCGCACAAACCTTTAGTATCGTCGGGGGTGGGAGGTGAACTTTAATTTTCTCATCCTTGCCAACCAATATTGAAGCAATGATTTGGCAAGCCTTGGCGCGGTCAAAGAAAGTGTCCTTCAGGGTGAGGAGATAGGCACCTACGAATGTTGGCAATAACACAACACAAAGAAACGGAATGAAACTGTGAGAAAATCACAAGGTTTTGATTTTAAAATGAATCTGGGCTATTACCAAAAGAGTGAATTAAAACATAGAGCTACTTGCTGGCTCTCTCCTCCCACCAGAATCGAAGCTCCACAAGGAGAGGGACTTTGTCTGAGTCACTGCGGTATCTCCAGTGCTTAGAAAAATGTCTAGGGCACCTTAGGAGCTCAACGAATGCTTACTGATTCCAAGCATAACCAACCAACACAAAATCCCTCAAGTCGGTTCACAGTCAACACTTAGTAAACGAACAACAGAATTAAACACAGGAAATTACACAGCTAAGTTGTGACATGATTCACTGTGAAAGAGAATCCTGGTGTTCCAGTCTCCCTTCAAGTGACTTCACACACACACCTGTCAGAAAATCCTGAATAGCAGCAATTAGTGGTTCTCCATTCCTTGGTGTTACCAGATTTGCTTTAGTCTGAAGGAAAAACAAACAATACATTAGCCATTCCATCCATACGTTCTTTGGATTGCATGATGCAGGCCAGGAACTGCACCCTAAAGACTCCGAACTGCTGCAAATAAATACAGAATAGCTGGTGAGCGGAAAAAAGAGGCTGAGAAATGGAAGACAGGGGTCCTGATTCCAGCTTTGTCACCAGCTCCTCTTTCCTTTACCTGCAAGAAATGGGCCTCAGACGTTCCTACCAACACTAAAATCAATACTGAGTGAAGTTGTTTTGGATTCCTATAAGAACTCCATATGTGTAAGACTTCACGGTTATTAATAAATGCACTTCTTCAAAGAAAATTCACTTCTATGAATGATGGCAGCACTGTTACCTTTGAGGACAACCAATTCCATACCTCTCCACAATGACGGCAGAACTGCTGAACTTCTCTTGGTCAAGACACTGGGTTCTAACAATAATTAACAACAGGATTTAATTAAAATTTAACGAATGCCTACACTGAGCAAAAAGGGGTGCTAGTTGTTCAGGGCATAATTAACAAGTTTAAAGAAGATTCTATGCATCAGAATGCATTTGCTCAATTTTTGCTGTTGTTGAGATGTAACTGACAGCTAAATTTGCTCAAATCTTGATGTGGAGATGCTTGTGTTACTTGCGGGTTGTCTGGGCAACCTCACCTGGAGTAAAAGGCCCCTCAAGGGAGAGACCTGCTTCTGCCTTCCTGTTAATGCTGCACGGAACGGTGATCCTCCAGCTAGGGCTGGAAGACAGTTGTTCATGCCTGCTTTCGAGAATCTCTCTGAGGCGGGACAGGGAGGTGGTCTGGGGGCTGAGCACATGAAGCTGGGATCTGCATATTTTGCAAGTCTCCTGGGTAATTTGGGACTATATTCAGGCTAGAGCCATACCCACTCCACAGAGTCACAATTGCTGTCAATACAGTAGATGATAATTTTCTTACATAAAATTGAGGGGATTTGTCCCGATAGTAACTAAAGATTCTTCCATCCCAATATCCTTGGAGCCTGTGTTTTATTGTTGTCATTTTTTTTTTTAAAGATTTTATTTATTTATTTGAGAGAGAGAGAGAATGAGAGACAGAGACCATGAGAGGGAGGAGGGTCAGGGGGAGAAGCAGAATCCCTGCCAAGCAGGTAGCCCGATGCGGGACTCGATCCCGGGACTCCAGGATCATGACCTGAGCTGAAAGCAGTCGCTTAACCAACTGAGCCACCCAGGTGCCCTATTGTTGTCATTTTTAACCAAGGAAATATGATACAACAAAATGGATCTTCAGTACCAAAGTCAATGCTAAAGTTCAACTGGTTGGTGACAGGCCGTTATCACTAGAAACCAGATACACAGCTGATATCACTGGCAACATCTAAACATTACTTTTTATTACAAAAAACAGTATGTTCTTTATAGAAAAAAAAATCTAAAAATATAAACGTGAAAAAATCAAAAATCCAAAAAAAAAAATCTCTGCATGAACTGCCAAACCAAAGAACTGCTATTATAAGATTTTGGTATATAACCCTTCCAACCTCTGTCTAGAAACGCTTTTACAAACATAGAAGCATCTCTTTACCAAACAAAATACGATCATGTCATACATGATTTTACATTTAATACATTTTTAAAATAAAAAATAAATCATAAGTAGCTTTTAACCAACAGCTATACAAACTATATCATCATTTTTAAGGGCTACACAGGATTTCGTGGTATGAATGTGACATAATTTAATCTTACCAACTTTTTATTGGTGGACATTGTTTCTAATGTTTTATTATTACAAGTAATTTTGCAACTCTGCTTATGTCCTCTGGAGCGCTTACTAGCAAGGAGAGTGCAAGGTCAGAAGGAATGATCACTACACCATCTGACCGCGGGAGCATAGAACTCATTCGTGGCCATCCCCCCTGCATCATCTCTCTCGCTGTCCACCAACACCTAACACGGCACTCATCGCAACTGCTACAAATACTGACACTTAGGAGGAAACAGGCTGCCTCTTGTCATGCCAGGTCGGATCATACCACAGGGTCTTTGCACCTGTTGTTCCTCTGCTTGGATTGCTCTTATGCACACAGTCATGCTGCTCATTCTCCCACTTCTTTCAGAAGCTGGCTCAAGTGTTATCATTTCAATGGCCTTCCCTGACCATCCTCTATGGAACAGAACACCTCTCATTTTCTTTCCTCCTTGCTGTGTTTTGTTCTTTTCTTCTCAGCACTTATCACCACCTGACCTATTTTATAATTGTTTATTCTTCACTTCTCTCTGTTTGAATAGGGATGAGAACAAGAACTTTGACTTTCTTATTCTGTGTTGTGTTCCTAGAAGAGTACTTGGCACACAGTAGGTGCTCAATAAGCATCAACCAATCATTTTAAAAGGCTGAGGAGTCTGAAGAAATAATTCACAAGAAGAAAGACTCCAAATACACCAAGATGGCCACTGAAGGATTCATCCTCAGAGCAAAACAGGGAAAACACCCTCAATTCTCAACAGAAGGTAGATGAACCTTGGTGTGTTTACCTGGTGAAATTCTGTAAAGCCATTATACTCAATAATTATGAAGACTTAACAACAAAAGGGGGTATTTATTTTTAAGTTTATATTTATTAATTTTTTAAAGGGGGGAGGGACTGAGGGAAGAAGGAGAAAGAGAGAATCTTAAGCAGGCTCCATGAGGGGCTTGATCTCACAATCCTGAGATCATGACCTGAGCTAAAACCAAGAGTCCGACACTTAACCAACTGAGCCACCCAGGCGCCCTTATAATACATTAAGTAGTAAAAAGGAAAACAGAGGCTATCACCAACCATGACTACAACAAGTATCTAAATTCAAGGATAAGGAACAAACAGATAAAAAGAGGTGGAAATAAAGAAAACAGAGAAGTTGTGATATGTAAAATTCTTACTTAAATAACTCCGTTATGCTAGAACATTTGAATAAATAAGAATCAATGTTTTATTTTTATTTATTTATTTATTTATTTTAAAGATTTTATTTATTTGAGAGAGAGAATGAGAGAGAGAGAGCACATGAGAGGCGGGAGGGTCAGAGGGAGCAGCAGACTCCCTGCTGAGCAGGGAGCCTGATGTGGGATTCGATCCTGGGACTCCAGGATCATGACCTGAGCCGAAGGCAGTAGCTTAACCAACTGAGCCACTCAGGTGCCCAAGAATCAATGTTTTAAAAAATTGAAAACCACAGTGTATTTTAGCCACATGAATTTCTTAGTAGTTAAGTGTGTACACAAAATCTGCACCACATTAAATACTTCATTTTACCAGAAAAACTATTATCAACTTCAGGCATGAAGAACCCAGGCAGGCCAAGAATGCAGCCCCTCCTTCCTGTCCCCACCGAATCCTCCTGTAGTTTAATAGATATGCTTGCGGAACTTAACTGCCTTCACTTTAGAATCATACTAACACCATAAATTAAAACAGATTAAAAAAAGCACCGAATCAGAAACGGTGAGAAGTGTTTTGGAGGTAGGAGCACTGATAGCCACAGACAAAACAGCCCATGATAATACAGAAAACCAGAGTACTGGGAATAAGGAAAACATAACCTCTACAGAATGATTTTGTTTAGTGTGTCCTTTAGACAACAAACGAGCATGTAATATACTGTTGGATGATTTTTGTTCAGAATGTTCAATAAAATGTATTAGTACTTAAAGATATCTTCAACTACCAAAAAATCCTCTTATGCAGAACGTCTTATGCTTTTCCCATTACCCCCAACAGTCAAGACATTGCTATACCCTTATCTTTTTTATTTTTTAAACATGGCTTATTCATATAATACTATTCAGCAATAAAAAACAACACACTGCAACAAATGTACAACTACAGATGATTTTTTTTAAAGATTTTATTTATTTATTTGAGAGAGAGAGAATGAGAGACAGAGAGCACGAGAGGGAAGAGGGTCAGAGGGAGAAGCAGACCCCCTGCCGAGCAGGGAGCCCGATGCGGGACTTGATCCCGGGACTCCAGGATCATGACCTGAGCCGAAGGCAGTCGCTTAACCAACTGAGCCACCCAGGCGCCCCCAACTACAGATGATTTTTAAAAGCATGCTGAGTGACAGAAGAGGTACACAAAAAAAGTATAAATGTATGATTCCACTTACATGGAGTTTTAGAAAAGACACCAGGGGTGTCTGGGTGGCTCAGTTGTTAAGCATCTGCCCTCGGCTCGGGTCGAGCCCGGCATCGGGCTCCCTGTTCAGCGGGAGGCCTGCTTCTCCCACTCCCACTCCCCCTGCTTGTGTTCCCTCTCTTGCTGTGTCTCTCTCGGTCAAATAAATAAAAAATAAAAAAAAAAAAAAAGAAAGAAAAGACACCAGATACACAGTGGGGAAAAAATCAGGATAGTATTGCCTCTGGCAGGTGAGTTATAATGGAAAGGCACAAGAGGAAATTTTGGGGGGTTATAGTAATGCTCTCTGTCTTGACAAGAGTTTGATATACACAGCTCTATGCACTTGCCAATGCATAAACAGAATGGTACACTTCACCTTAAAAATGAAAAGTAAGAGAAAAAATAAACCATTTAAATCTAACTGTATGCAGACTGAGTTATTTAGGGAGTATACTAAATGTCTGCCACTTACTGTTAAATGCTGCCAGACATAAGATGGATTATGGATAGACAGAAGGAAGAATAGAAGGACTGATATGTGATAAAGCCTAACAGTAAAACGTAAACTAAAGGATCTAGGGCTAC
Source organism: Leptonychotes weddellii (assembly GCF_054177405.1). Classification (NCBI taxonomy): domain Eukaryota; kingdom Metazoa; phylum Chordata; class Mammalia; order Carnivora; family Phocidae; genus Leptonychotes; species Leptonychotes weddellii. The sequence continues at coordinate 44,157,957 of NC_138374.1, read as the reverse complement.
ACACCTGTCTTATCTTTTCATAGCTGGTGCTCGAATAGGTACTTTCCCTTAGTGATGCACGTTATAGGCCAGAAGATACTCCCCTCAACTCCCCACCTGTCACAGACACTCCCTTACATACTATAAGGTGCTTTCAAACAGGACCTGCTGCCCTTCCCCTCCTTTCAGGCTGTTCGGGGAGCGGGGGGGCTGCCACCCTACATACCCCCATCAGAACAAGGGCCTCTGCTTTAGCTTCCTCCGTTTGAGGAAGATGAAGATTCATCTCATCGCCATCGAAATCTGCGTTGTAGGGCGTACAGACACACTCGTTAAATCTGAAGGTCCGGTGGGGCTTGACCTTGGCCTGTGGAATACACACACACACACACACACACACACACAAACACAGACACACACAAAACAAAATAGGAAAGGGACTTAGTCATTTACCCAAAAACCTCATGGTTTCAAAACATTAATAAATGGTTTCCTGGAGAACTGGATACTTTAAGAAAATAAATTTCTAGTATGTTCTGTCAAGTGATAACATGTCACTTGTGGACTTATTCAAGTAGCTTTATGAGATCAAAACAATACAATGAGTTTAACACAAGGCAAATACCAACCTAAGAGCCACAAGAAAGGGCTCCCCTGGCCAATGATGTCATAGTTTGATATCAAATAGATTCATGGCAGAAACTGATTAAAACACACTGACTAAATAAAAACCCATGAGTTTATAATGACACTGAAAAAAGGGAAAGCAAGACCACACACAAAACCCAAACCAACGTAGTTGGAAGAAATTGAATGCCAACTTTCTCCTCCCCAAACTGATAAAAAAGGAAAAAGAATCAGGCATTTATATGCTGCCTTTCCTTCAGGAATTATATTTTTGGGTAATAAATAACCCTAGTTAGTAAGACAAAATTCTTCATTATACAAATGGTGGGTATGAAATGTGAAAGGAATGACAGATTAGAAAATCTCCATTTTGTAGCCCCCATGAAATAATGTTGGCAATAATCATAAATGGAGGAAACCTTTAGAAAAAAGGTCGATAAGAAAACTTTCAAGGGAGGCGCCAGGCTCAAGTATCTGATGCCCTAACCTTCTCAGCATAACTAAGAGTGGGGTAGCCAGACAACACATGCCTTCTGAAATAAGGTAAGAGGAAGTAGCCAGCACCACCTAGGAGTTACTCTTGCCAAAAGTTGAACATGAATCTGACCCTGCCTTGAGAGCTACTGTTCAGTTTATAGGAATAAAAGGAAGAATGAAGAAACTCTTAATGCTATGCGTATACATACAGAGAACACGGGACATTTCTTCAGGACAAATGACCTGGCTTTTTCAGCAACAGTGAAATTAAAAGGCGGGGGGGGTGCCTGGGTGGCTCAGTTGTTAAGCGTCTGCCTTCCGCTCAGGTCATGATCCCAGGGTCCTGGGATCGAGCCCCGCATCAGGCTCTCTGCTCCGCGGGAAGCCTGCTTCTCCCTCTCCCACTCTCCCTGCTTGTTTTCCCTCTCACTCTGTCTCTCTCTCTCTGTCAAATAAATAACTAAAATAAAAAAAAAAAGAAAAAGGAGGAGCAGTTGTTCTAGATCAAGAGAGACTGAAGACATGTTATCAACCAAATGTCACGTGCAGACTTTACATCCAGATTTGGACAAACTAGCTGTGAAAAGATTGTTGAGATGCTTGGGGAAATGTGAGCATGGACTGGGTGCTGGACAATACCAAGGAGTGAGTGTTCATTTTGTGTAGTGTGGTATGGCACTGTGGTTATGTGTGTCTTACAGAAGTAAACTGAATACACATGGAGAGAAGACATGGCATCTGGGGCCATCAAAGGAAAAAGGGAGAGAAAACAGGAGTGGCAAAATCTTGAAAATTATTAAGAACAGAATGAGAATATAGGAGTTCTTCATAGGATTCTTTCCACTTTTGTATATATTTGAAATTTTTCAAACAAAAACATTTTTATTTTGAGAATGCCAGAAAGCCAAGAAAAAGTTTCTGGGAAAGGAAGGCTTTTGTCCTCTCCCTAGATCCCCATAATCATAACCCCCATAATCATAAACTGTTTCTTTGATATTTCCAGACTTAAGTAAAAAGATTGAGGAAACATGTTCGTGAAGTGAAAAACTAAATCTAGAAAGACACTACCCGAAGAGCCTGTTTAAACACTGCAAATGCTCATGGATTTAAAGGCTTTGGAGAAGGAGAATTTATGAATATTGAGCGAATTAAAGTTGCATCTAATTTCCATTTTAAATCTCCAGAAAAAGGAACTGCTGCTGTTGCAAAACTAAATCACCGAAGAAAATATGCTTGAAGGTCTTCGTTGGAGGGCCATTGCGACGAAAAATCTCCTAAGCATTTTAGTTCCATAGTTAATATGCTAAGTGAAACCTGAAATCTCCTTTCTGCCATATCTATTTTACGTAAGTCTGCGCACACACATATATGTATATATTTTGTTTGCAAGTGGAATCATGTGCCAATCACTTTCACACTAGTTTTCAATTAGTTCCTTTGTTTCACTGTTGTGTGTGCATTTTATCAATACGAAAAATACTGAAGGGAAGCCTGAAACGTAAAAGTTTCACTCAAACTAAAAAGTGAGAGTAGAGAAAAATCAGAAGTCACAAAAATTTGAGATTACTGGCAATCGAATTTTAGGGGTCCAGAATTTTGCATCGCACACCCAGCCAATTCCTACCCAACAGAAGCTATAAACAGAAATGTCACGCTCACCAGATGCGCCATAATGCTCAGTTTGTGCAGCGACGGCTGCCGGTTGAACAGCACCACATCTCCATCTATGAGGTGTCTCTCCACGATGTCCCCATACTTGAGCTCCTGGGCCATCTTTTCCCTATTTCCGTACTTCAAAAACCTAAGTGTAGGGTAAGAAACGTGATCTATGAGAGTAAAGCCTCCTCACCGAGTTGCTCCCTCTTCACATCAGGAATCAGTCTCAAAAATGATCACATTGCCCTGAATCGAAGGTGCCTTCACAAGCCCGTCAGTTAAACTATGACACACTGTCAGTATATCTTCATTTCATAAATGTTAAAATATGAAAAAAGTTATGTCTTAGAATCACAGAAATGCAGGAATAAGTCGGCTTCTCCCACAGCACCCTGCTAATATGTTTTTATCTTACGTTTATCCCAGGAGATCAAAAGGCACCAGTGATTAGTGGAAAGCCTGAGTGGGCAAAACAAGGCTGTAAATACAGTAAGTAACCCCACAGAGCCCGTGTGCACAGAAAATGACCGGCTTTCCTAACTCCATGTGTTCTGTCTACCCAGACCAACAATATATGCCAGGGAACAAATGGACATTTTGTGTATATTCAATGCACAAACACAGCAAATGATGAACCCGTGCTCACTAAAATTTAAACAGTATTTTTCACATGATAAAATGCCACAAACGTTGTATTTTGGACTGTATTCTGTGGCTGAGTATGGCGACCCTGGGCGTGAGAACGTTGTTACATATGGCTAGATTGGGCCAGCATTACCTTTTCATCTGTGTGTGTCTCTGCTGAATGAAATTGGCTCCTGGGTGAACTTCAGGGCCATTTCGAACCAGTTTCCTCAAAAAACTGATGTTTGCTTTGTTCACCTGCACAACCACAATAAAAGACACAAGGATTACCGTCAGGTTTCTGTACGCTGAGTTGCGTCTCAATCTTTACTTTCCTTGGGTGATTCCAGGAGAAAGAAAGGCAGCATCCTGCTGCCTTGGGTCTTGAGTTTAATGACAACAGCGGACTGGCACAGGAGCCCAGGTTCCAATCTGAACTCACCACTGGCAGGGTGAAATGGCCAAGTCCTTTACTGGCCTTTGGTTTCCCTATTAGTGAAATGAGTGGGCTGGACTGAGCTGTAGGGACCTTCTGGCACATCCTGTGATCCTAAGAACAGTTGGCAACCTCACTAGCAATGATTTACCATGGGCTCCTGAGGTTTAAAAACTGTGACTCCAGCACCACTAGGCCGTGCTCTGCATTGTCATGTCCTGCAACCTCTCAGACAACAGTCTTGTGGAACCCCATCTCAGAGAAGGAAACTGAATCAGATACATAAAATATCTAAGGCTACTTTACACAAGCTTTACCAAAAGCTTCCACGATCTAATTATGAATCTTAAAAGCAAAGCCAAAGCCCATATCCTCCTATTATCAGGACTTACAGTTTTCTATACCTCAGTTACTATATATTCCATTTTATACTCATGATGAGTGTGAGTTAAGTGCAAAGTGGTGCAGCCTTTCTGGCTATGCATCAATAGCCTCAAAATATTCAAAGCAGGGGCGCCTGGGTGGCTCAGTTGTTGGGCGTCTGCCTTCGACTTGGGTCATGATCCTGGGATTCTGGGATCGGGCCCTGCGTCGGGCTCCCTGCTCAGCGGGAGGCCTGCTTCTCCCTCTTCCACTCCCCCTGCTTCTGTTCCCTCTCTCGCTGTGTCTCTCTCAAATAAATAAATAAAATCTTTAAAAAATATATATATATTCAAAGTATTTGACTCAGTGATTATAAAGTCTTAAAAATAATAATCCATCCCAAGGAAATTAACTGGGTGTGGTGCTTATCATTTAGTTACTTTAAAAACATGAGGTAGGGGTGCCTGGGTGGCTCAGTCGTTAAGCATCTGACTTCGGCTCAGGTCATGATCCCAGGGTCCTGGGATCGAGTCCTGCATTGGGCTCCCTGCTCAGCCGGGAGCCTGCTTCTCCCTCTGCCTGCTGCTCCCCCTGTTGTGCTCCCTCTCCCTCTCAAATAAATACAACCTTTAAAAAAAAAAAAAAAAGAGGTAAGATGGAACTAAGAGGTCAAAGACCATACTACTTGGAAAAATCAGTTGCAGCAGCTTATGTCTAACGTATCTCTGAGCGTATACACACACAGCCAGACACATCTGTGCTTGCACGGTGGTAGATGTTATACGCGGGTGTAGACGTATGAAACCAGAAGATAACACACACACCAAACTGTGGGTTGTGTGCATTACCCGGGATTTTCCAACTGTCTATTGTTTGGAATCTCAAAATAAAAGACAAACACAGAATTGAGTGACTGAATGGAACTTACCTTCTCAGGAAAAGTAAGAATTTTGGCCACGTGAACGGGCACAGCTACCTCATCGATCCTGAGATTGGGGTCAGGTGAGATGACTGTTCTGCCAGAAAAATCCACTCTCTTTCCTGAGAGATTGCCTCTAAATCGACCTAAATCAACAAAAACACGTCATAGGTCTCCATGGAACAAACGTGTGCTGCTTTGGAATAGTATGACCACAGAGAACTAGGGAAGTCTGTGATTGCCAATTAGATAAGCTGGACATACACTCCAGAAAAAGGTAACAAAGGCAGTAGACTGTCTCCTGCACATTTTGTTGGAAACATACCCTGTTTTCCCTTTAGGCGCTGGACGAAACCTCTTGTCCATTTCTTGGGTGCCATGTTGAGGGGAATGCCTGAGAGCTCGCTGTTAATGTAGAGGGCACACTGTAGTTGCAAGAAATCCCAGTCTTCCATGATCATCTGGGTCTTTGCTCCTGATATCCGATGCTAAAAATGAGCAGCGAATGAGAAAACATGATTCTGGGTCAACCTTTCTTTCTTTCTTTCTTTATTTTGAGAGAGAGAATGAGAGACAGAGAGCACGAGAGGGAGGAGGGTCAGAGGGAGAAGCAGACTCCCTGCCGAGCAGGGAGCCCGATGCGGGACTCGATCCCGGGACTCCAGGATCATAACCTGAGCCGAAGGCAGTCGCTTAACCAACTGAGCCACCCAGGCGCCCTCAACCTGACTTTCTTGATGAGAAGTGTTTGCAATAGATAACACTCCTAAACCTAGTGCTTGGAAGCACTGACTTTTTTTTTTTCATTTTTTTTCATTATGTTATGTTAATCACCATACATTACATCATTAGTTTTTCATGTAGTATTCCATGATTCATTGTTTGCGTATATCACCCAGTGCTCAACGCAGAACGTTGTACTGACCTTTTTAATGACGTCATTTAGGAAAATGATTTCTGTCAATTTCATCGTCAGATCATCTTCATTGGTGCCAGACTTCAAATCGCTCACGACGGAGGGTCTGATACACAAAGGGGGCACTAAAAGTCGTGTGAGAATCAAATCAGAGGGCTTTCCAGCTTCTGGGTTCATTAGAAGTAGAGGGACATCTTCAGCTGGGATTCGTTTGAATAAATTCAGAACTACTAAGGGATTCAAGTTTTCCTATAGAGAGGAGGAAAAAAGAATGGAGAGACACGTTAACTTTCCACAGTTTGGGCAAGTTTACTTCATGCTCTCTACCCCATTCACCACTTAACTCAGAGTTAACTATACGCACTGAAAGAAATTTCTGTTGGTAACATGCTACGGTGGCAGAGCCCTAAACACATACATGCCTTTTATTCCAATTATTTAAGCCAGTAATTCCACTTCTAATTATTCCAAAGGGAATGACTTTAGAAATCAACACAAAGATTCAGCTACAGGGATGTTCCCTAAAGCTGTTAACAATGAAGAGATGGAAATAGCCTGATAGGTTGCTGGCTAGATAAAATCATAGTATATCCATACACAAGTAACCACGAAGCCATAAAAAAAAAGACACTACAGAAATGTAGCTATTGCCATGAAAGCTGTTCATAAAATATTGGTAAATGAAAGAAGCGTGTGTATGTTATGATCTCATTTCAGGGGAAAATGTACATCTGTACAGAAAAGAGGAAATGGATGTTTAGCAAGCTGTTAATAGTACTGTCTGCAGGTGAGTGGAATTATAATCTTCTTGCTTCTTTGTTTACATTTAAATTTTCTGCAGTGGGGTGCCAGGATGGCTCAGTCAGTTAAGCGTCTGCCTTTGGCTCAGGTCATGATTCCAGGGTCCTGGGATTGAGTCCTGCATCAGGCTCCCTGCTAAATTGACCTAAATTGACCCTGCTCAGCAGGGAGCCTGCTTCTCCCTCTCCCTCCCGCTCCCCCTGCTTGTGTGCTCTCTGTCAAATAAATAAATAAAATCTTGGGGCGCCTGGGTGGCTCAATTGGTTAAGCGACTGCCTTTGGCTCAGGTCATGATCCTGGAGTCCCAGGATCAAGTCCCGCATCGGGCTCCCTGCTCAGCAGGGAGTCTGCTTCTCCCTCTGACCCTCCCCCCTCTCATGCTCTCTATCTCATCCTCTCTCAAATAAATAAATAAAATCTTAAAAAATAAATAAATAAAATCTAAAAAAAAAAAAGCATTAAAAAATAAATTTTCTGCAGTGAACTTACATCGCCTTTGTGAAGATTTTATTTATTTGAGACAGTGAGAGAGAAAGAGAGAACACGAGCAGGGTGAGGGGCAGAGGGAGAAGACGACTCCCCGCTGAGCAGGGAGCCTGATACGGGACTCGATCCAGGGACTCCAGGATCATGACCTGAGCCGAAGGCAGACGCCCAACCGACTGAGTTACCCAGGCGCCCGCCTTCCTATTTTTTTTTTTAAGATTTTATTTTTCATTTATTTGAGAGAGGGTGAGAGCATGAGCGGCGGGAGGGGAGAGGGAGAAGGAGACTCCCCGCTGAGCAGAAGGCCAGAAGAGGGGCTCCTTTCCAGGACCCTGGGATCATAACCTGAGTTGAAGGCAGACACTTAACTGACTGAGCCACCCAGGTGCCCTATATTGCCCTTGTATCAACTTCATTTTATAGAAGTGCTATGCTATAACAACTTCCTCATAAGAACTACACGCATGATCAGAGAAACTCAAAGATCAAAGGTAAGAATGGTCAGCTTGTGTCTTGTTGCTGAAAATTACATTTTCTTGGGATTAAATACGGTGTGACAAAGAATATGTGTTATAAGCAGAACTTGCTATGCGTAACTTAATGAGACAGGGAAACAAAGTTAAGAAGAAATGTTTGAAAATCCACTGCCCTTAGGACACTGTCACAAGAGGATATTTCTGTGGGCCCGCCCTGGAGAAGGCAGTGGACTTGGGGAGAAAGAAGGAATCCTGCCTGAAGTTTTGCAGTCTGGGTCCCTGCCCGCAGAATTCCCTTCCTCAGCTTCCCTGCCTCCCAGCAAAGTGCACCTCACGGCCACCTGAGGCAGTCGGAGGATATCTAACTAAGAGTTCTAGGAACAGGATGAAGGCCATATGTCCCTTCCAGTACCAGAGTCAGTGCTAGACAAGAACATCACGGAACTGAAGGCTGTTGGAGGAGGGCAGGAGGACTGACAAGAGTCTGGAGACCAGTTCCTGGCCAGAGCCGTTACTCCAGAATGACATAACACTTGCCTCCCAAAGGGCACAGGGAAGAGAGCCCTGATTTATTGTTATGTACTAGGAAATGGAAGTCAGGGACCGCTGGAGAGACAGAAAGAAGGGCTGTTGGGTCCAAGGCACAATATCCAAACAGCCAGGGCTCCCTGGTGGAGCGTGGACTGCCCTAGGTGGCACAGAGAAGCTTAGCCTGCCACTCAATCTGCTGGGGTCGCTATGGAAGGCATTTCTACCTAGTGGGGAGGCAATACTGATGCTATCTATGGAAAGATTCTTTCCCCCCCCCTTTTTTTTTTTAAAGCAGGCTCCACCCCCAGTGTGGATCCCAATGCAGGGCTTGAACTCAAGACCCTGAGATTGAGACCTGAGCTGAGATCAGGAGTTGGACACCCAACCGACTGAGCCACCCAGGCGCCCCTCTATGGAGAGACTCTTATCTGCAGGTCCACCAACTCCTGGATTTGCATTAAAACAGGGAGTGGATATACACTAGTCTTCTGGAGATAGAGTCCAGAGTTTTTGTTTAATTCCTAAAGAGGTCTGTGACCCAGAAAAGGTCAAGAACCACTGCTCTAAGGTTTCCCCTAACTCAAGGATGCTATGCTGCCCATAAAGGCACATGAGGTTCCACACTCCTGGAAATTAAACGGGTAGGTAAGCATGTCAGGATGTGGACCATCCTGAGTTTAATGAGCTTCAGGGCAATACACCCACCTGTCTGCACGACACCCCTCTCCACAAAAGGTAAAAGGGACTCACTGATGCTTTGTTCACTTAGGTGACTAAGGGGCCCTCTCTGAGGAAGGGCCATTCGGAATCAGGCAATGGTGAATTCCTGTTTCGCCCCCTCCCTCCTTTCACAGCTGGTATAAGAACCAGGATAAGTTGATGGTCTCTGACAACTTTGGAGGCCCTGCCACTGCTCCAAGCACTGTAAAGTCCTCAAACAGGACCTCAGAAAAATGGATCTTGTTACAGAGCACACTTAAGGAGAAACCAACAGAAATACAAGATGGAACACAGGTGTTACATGAGGCACAGACAATGGACATGCGGTTGAGAAAAGGGTGAGATCAAAGGGTGGGAAGAGCAGAGGCTGCAGGGAAGAAGCTAAGGCAAGGGGGTGTCTGGTGAGGAGGGGGAGGGAGCAGAGTCAGTAAGCCAAAGGGACACTGAGTCCCAGCATACACGTGGAGAGGGGAGGAAGCCTCACCTGTCTTTACCATGACTGTCATTACTTATTTTCTTTATAATTTTGTTGTAAATTAAATCATACAGTTGCACTAGAGAAGTTTGTTTTCATTTATTAATTTTTAAAGGTTATTTAAGTAATCTCTACACCCAACATGGGGCTCGAGCTCATGACCCCAAGATCAAAAGTCCCACACTCTTTTGACTAAGCCAGCCAGACACTCCTGTCATTATTAAAGCTTTTTTTTTTTTAAGAGAGGGAAAGAGCGAGAATCTTAAGCAGGCTCCAAGCCCAGTGTAGAGCCTGACACGGGGCTTGATCTCACAACCCTGACATCATGACCTGAGCCAAAATCCAGAGTCAGATGCTTAACTGACTGAGCCACCCAGGCACCCCCATCCTGTCATTAGTATCACGATAATGTCAGTAGCAGTGCTAGGTACAGCAACTGGGTAATATGCTCTACGCGCTTGCTCTGCACCAGGCACTGGGCTAAGCACTTTACCTGGAATTCATCTCTTAATCCTTACAACAGCCTTAAAGCAGATACTCCTGTAATCCCTGTTGATAGCTGAGGAAACTCAAGTCCAGGTTGGGTCAAGTGTCTAAAGTCACAGAACAAATAAGCAGCAGAAATGGGCTCTAATCTCCCATCTGACCCCAAAGTCAAAGCTCCTCACTACCCTAAACCACCTCTAGGGTGTCAATCTGGGCAGAGTGGGGTGGGGTACACAGGGTGGTGGTGGCATTGGGGCATGACCTGAGCGCCAAGCTGGACGCTCTAGACTAGTGACTTAAACGGGAGGGGGTTACCTATAGATCCGAGTCATTCAGGAGACTCTGCCCAAACAAGATGCCTCCCAGGCCATACGGGAGTACTGCGCTATTGTCGACAGTGTGTGGAGCAGAGACAGTGGCTGCCGGTCCCGGGCAGGGAGCTGGCCGTGGTAAGTAGTGGTGTGGTGCCAGGGAGGCTGATCCAGGAGCAGCAGAGGGCATGCAGGGGGACGGCAAGTAAGGCTGCCCCCAAGAAAGCCCGGACACCTCTCAACCTCACAGACTGAGGCTGCTCCCCAGGCTTCTGACTGCTTTCTGCACAGTCACGAGCCTGCAAAGTGCCTCTCTCACAGCTGTACAAGGGCAAGGTCACCTTCTTTAGCTCACACCCTCACTTCCTCTGCAGTAGCTTCGTCCTAACTGCCTTGAAGACACTTCTGCTTGAATCAATCGCTGACACCGTCTCCCCATTTCCAGGATCACTTTCATTTTCCAGAGGTCTGTGCACATGCTCACTCCCCTCTGACGGCTCCCTCTCCCACACATCTCCCTGGTGGTTGGTCATCAACTGCTGCCCTTCTTACCGCACACAGTGACTCTGGTCTCTGGCTCCTTTATTGCCACCTAGGCTCAGGGTCTGTTTTCCTTGTAACCCGCCCCCCCCATCAAGACAGAACTTACATATATTAAATTGTACAAATCCTAAAGAGATTGACACATTTTTACACATATACACCACACACACTAGTGTTCAGATCAAAATATAGAATATTTTCATCTGTCCATAAAAGGATCCTGATACTTCTTTTCAGTCAGTACCAAGCCCTCACCCCAGGGGTAACTGCTCTCCTCACATCTGTCAGCAAAGATCAGTCAGGCCTGTTCTTGGACTTATCTATGTGGAATTATACACTATGTACCCTCCTGTACAGAGTTCCTTGTTCTCAGCAGGATTCTGACATTTGGCCAGGTTGTGTGTGTCAGGAGTTCACTTTTCACGCAGGATAGTATTCCATCGTGTGGATCTGTGACAATTTTGTTTATTCTCCTGTTCACAATCATCTGGACTGTTTCCAATTGTGGCTTTTATTAATAAAGTTGCGACAAACATTCTTGTACAAATATTTCTGTGGACACAGGCACTCATTTCTCTTGGGTATGTACTGAAGAGTAAACCTGCTAGGAAGTATGGTGAGCATAGGAAATCGTCAAACAATTGTTCAGAGTGGTGATAACCTTCCACACTGCCACTGTCAACATAGGAGTGCCAGTCGCTTCACATCTTTGCCAGCACATGGTTTTCAGTTTTTTTACATTTTAATTTTTCTAGGGGTGTGTGTGTATAGTTTTAAATAGCATTTTCCTGATGACTAGTAACATTGAGCAATTTTTCACTTATTTATTAGCCACATGAATATATCCTTTTGTGAAGTGCTAATTCAAGTTTTGCTCCCACTGCTTAAAATCAGGGTCATATTTTTCTTACTGATTTTGAAGGACTGTTTCCTATATTCTGGATATGAGAGTCCTTTGTCAGATACACGAATGTTGACTGCTTTCTCCCAGCCCATGGCCTGTCTTTTCGCTCTGGTAATGGGTTCTCTAGGAGAGCAGTCAGGCTCTTCCGCGATTTCGTCATTTATTCACCATGAACTTTCCTGCTCAACACCTTCCCTGGCTCCACGTTCCCAGAGCAGGCTGCACTCTACACTAAGCTCTCACTTGTCTGGTCTCCAACACTCTAGTTCCCTTGGCTACAGTCTTCTGGATCATCTCAGGCAAGGCTGTCTCAAGCGCTACTGAAGATTACACAGGGGGCAATCCATGTGAAGAGCTTGGACAGTGCCCATCCCTAACAGCAGTTGCTGAAGGCAGGGTGCTTTTATTAGCACTCGCTGGTCTTTCAGAGCCTCAGCTTCAGAAACAGCCTAGACACTGTCGCCTGGACATGCTGAGCTCACTGCCCTTCACTCTGTAAACGTGGCTCACCCAGATCCCACCACATCTTTCCTCAGTCTTCCCTAACCAAGTCCAAAGTGACATCTTCCTCCCGATTTCCCACTGAGCTTCCTGTCTCTGCCACTCGTATGATGGTCAACACTCTGCCCTAGGATATCAGTTATCTTTTCATAGACTAACTGCTTGTGACACATCTAAACTGTGGGACCAGTGACAGCAGACCCACCGTCTTGCAGTTCCTGATGCTCCCGTAAGTCTGATAGAACTTGGTACTCAGGAACCATTCAACTCATTTGTTAGTCTCGTATACTACCAATTCTAGACTGTACTGTGGGAATTAAATACTAATCGAAATCAGAGCAAGGCAGAACAGAGTACCTCACAAAACCCTACTAGTTAAGTCTGTGCCACGTAAAGTAACGGGAGTCACCTACAATTTCTCAGATCTCAGTACCCATATGAGAAACAGCATCTCTCAATTTATGATCTATATAGCCACAATCTCTTATGATAAAACACGTTACCTGTACAATTAAAAATGCGTGCGTTAGGGGTGCCTGGATGGCTCAGTTGGTTAAGCGGCTGCCTTCGCCTCAGGTCATGATCCCAGTGTCCTGGGATCGAGTCCCGCATCGGGCTCCCTGCTCAGCAGAGAGCCTGCTTCTCCCTTTCCCTCTGCCTGCCGCTCTACCTACCTGTGCTATCTCTCTATCAAATAAATAAATTAAAAAAAAAAATCTTAAAAAAAAATACATTAGTTATAAGGCCAGTCTACATTAAACATCGTGTAACATAAGCACTTGTCATGAAGTATTCCCAGAGATCTAACTTAATCGGACTTCTCATCTTGAAAGAGGTGTCCATCAGAGAGAGGGAGCGGGTGAGAATGGGTGTGTGTGATGCAGGGGGAGGTAGGCAGAGGGCAGACATGTGTTTTCAGGCTCACCTGTGCCCTTCCCAACAGTGGTTCTACTTCTTTGTTATGCTCGATGGCTGTTTCAAAAGACTGAAGGAAATTTGATACGATAGGATCCACCACTTTTTTGTTGGTCTTGTACTTCTCATGAATTATCTTCAGTAATCCACATTTCTTTACGGTACCTGTTAGGAGTGAATTTATTTACCAAGATTGGACTAATGAGGTACTTGGGTCAGGCTGCCCTGAGATTGTAGTCTGGTTAATGAGGTCACTGAAAATGCATTTGCCAACAGGGCAGCAGTTGCTAGGCTCTAAAGCCTCATTTGCAAGAAAAAAACCTGACTTCCCAACACTGCATGAAACTAATAAGCTAAATGGACCAAAGTGAATGCAAAGGGCTTTACTAAGCCTTTTACGCGTCCTGCTCACCATTAAAAGCGCCACAGTAATGGCAGATGTTCTTCTTTCGGCACTTATCAGAGATTTTCTTCTTCAGTCCACGTTTCTGGAGGTAGGTCAGGCCAGGCCTCTTCAGATAATCCAGAAACTGCTTCTTCTCCTCCTGGGACAGCATGATGTGGCAGCAGGTTTTACAGATCATCTTTTAAAAATTAAAACAGATAAAAGGATGAGAGATGAAAAAGCCTTTTAAAAATGTCACCCCTGGGCGCCTGGGTGGCTCAGTTGGTTAAGTGACTGCTTTCGGCTCAGGTCATGATCCTGGAGTCCCTGGATCGAGTCCCGCATCGGGCTCCCTGCTCGGCAGGGAGCCTGCTTCTCCCTCTGACCCTCCCCCCTCTCTTGTGCTCTCTCTCTCTCATTCTCTCTGTCTCAAATAAATAAGTAAAATCTTTAAAAAAAAAAAATAAAAATAAAAAAAAAATAAAAATGTCACCCCTACCTAAAAAAAAAAAAAAAAAAAGTCACCCCTACCCCTACCTCTTGCCCAGGACATGGAAACTGAGTGACATGCCCAGAGATACGCACAGAGAGGTGGCTGATGTTCACCAGAATGCTAGCTGTAGTCATAGCTGGCTGGTAGGATTTTTGCTAACTGATTTTTTAACTTTGTGCTGTTTTGTACTGCTGGATTTACTGTTATTTTTCATAGCGTCTACCTACCACCTACTCAAGAAAAATCAAAGAATAAAGAATCCTTACACAGTTTAACTTACTGCAAGATGCAATATTACGTGTGTAATGTAAAAATTCTCCCTAGATGTATCCCCAACCACTCCCAATTCCTAAGCTCACTCCAATGTCCCTGAGCAGTAATTCCTAAGTTTATGCCTTGAAAACGAACACATCTGCGCCTACCTGTAAGATGCCGATAACTGCTCTGAAATAGCCCACGTGAAAGCATGGCAACTCCAAGTCAATGTAGCCGTAGTGGCCCAGACAGTCAGCCAAGTTTTTCCCACAGGTTTCGCAAGGACGGTCCTTCTCACTTGTACCCTTTGGATAAAAGCACACCCAATTATTAATGGAGACCACTGGACGGGAAAGTGGGACCGGGTGACTCTGAGTCAGAATCACCTGAGAAGGTGCAGAGTATTCACATCCCATTGACCAAAGGCTGGAGTCCCTGAGATGGTGCAGGAGGCATAAGGGAGATGGAAAGAAGCTCTTGCTTCTTCCAACCTGGTAAGTCATCAGTTTCATCAGCATGTCAAGACACATGAGCTGGGAGGGGGTGGGGACTTACCATCCTATGGTCAAGCACACCATACAGCAAGGGAGCATGGTTGTTGTCCTGGCTGTACAGGTTCTTACTCACAACCTGGATGTGGGCCTGCTGGCGCATCTCCTCAGGGGACTTCATTCCAAAACAGATGTGGCTTCTGGAATAAAAAGAAACAGGAGCTGGGGCGCCTGGCTGGCTCCATCAGTAGAGCATATGACTCTTGATTTCGGGGTTGTGAGTTCAAACCCCACGTTGGGCATAGAGCTTGCTTAATTAAAAATAACAACAACAACAAAAGGGAACAATTATGTCAAAACCACTTACCAAAAATGGTGATTGCAGTGACCCATCATAACCAACCTTACTCTTCCAACTGTTTACAGGCTCTGCTCCATTATTAAATATATTCAAGTCTCTCCCATTTTTCCTTGGTAAACACCCCTTCATCCCCCTGAAATCATTTCCATTCTTACTATCAAATGAATGGTGTTCACCAAGGTCACCGAGCCCACCTGCTTGCTAAATCCTGGTAAGAATGTGCTCATCTTACCGCTCTGCAGTGCTGGATGTTAACTCCGCCTTCCCCCTTATCCTGAAATATTTTCCTCTTACAGCCTTGGGGACACCACATACTCTCTGTGTGTCCCCGTGCCATCTGTTCCTTCTTTTGTGGTTGCTTCTTCTACTCCATCCCTTAAATATTCTGATCTCTCCTCATGCAGGGATGCGACCCTCAACACCTTCTTTTCATTCTAGGCATCCCTCCTGAGTGATTGTGTCACTCAGGTATATGTTAACGTCCATGTAATCCCCATCTTTAGACCAGCTACTGCTACTCCGCGGGAGGCCGTCTAGACACCTGTTCTGCGCAACTGCACAGGAACCTCAAACTGGACACATCTAAAACAGAACCCGACACTTTCATCCCCAAATCTGCTCCTTCAATCATCTGACCAGCAAATTGGGGACTTACTGTGTGCCAGGCACCATCTTGAGGAGCTGCGGATACAGATTAGATGAGACAGACAAGGTCCCTGCCAACATGGAGCTCACAGTTCAGGGTGGGCAAGACAGACAGTAAGCAAATACATACACAAAAGTGAACAGATACAGAGAATGAAAATGAGATGAAGTGGTAGAGAGTCTGAGGAAACTACGTTGTGGGGTCAGAAAGCCCCTGTGTAAAACTGACACTGAAACTGAATTCTGAGTAAGAGGGAGCCAGCTTTAAGACGGGATGGAGATGCGGCATTTGAAATAGAGAATCATTAGGGCAAGGGTCCCAGAGCCAGCACAAGCTTGGCATTCAAGAACCAAACCAACCAAGTCAGTATAATAGAGTGCAGAAAGCTAATGGTACAAGATGAAGCCAGTGCGGTATGGGGTCAGGTCATGCTGGGCTTGGGAACATTGGTATAGAATTTACATGTTAGTGCAATAAAAAGCGGCTGGAAGGTTTTAAACTGAAGAGTCAGAAATCTAATTTGCATCTTAACAGGCTCTCTTGGGCTGCTTTGTGAGAACAGATTACATCTGAATATGGGTGGGGTTTGGGGTGGGCAGGAGGGGCCGGGGTGAATATGGAGAGATCACCTGCAAGGATTCCTCCAAGTAAGACACTTGTTCCCCATGAATGGCAACCATCCAAACAACTGCCCAAGCAAGAAATTCTGTGTCAATCTCATTTCTCCCTTCTCTCGTTCCTACTACTCCTGTCAATTTTACACCCTAAACCCCTCTGAAATCCATCTCTCCAATGACACTACCAAAGGACATCATCATCCCCTGCCTGGACCCCTGCAGTGGCATCCAAGGACTCCCTCTTATTCTGTCCCCCAAGAATCAAGAGACCTTCCAGAAAAGGAGAACTCTTTTATCAAGACACTCCCCTGCTTAAAACGCTTCAGAGGTTCCTTGG
This sequence comes from Leptonychotes weddellii, assembly GCF_054177405.1. Taxonomy (NCBI): domain Eukaryota; kingdom Metazoa; phylum Chordata; class Mammalia; order Carnivora; family Phocidae; genus Leptonychotes; species Leptonychotes weddellii. Next base: position 44,141,226 of record NC_138374.1, on the reverse strand, counting down.
CACAGAGGTACCAAGATAATTCTGGAACACAGCTTCAGATCTCCTGCTTTCTTCTCATCACCCCTTTCTCCCTCCAGTATGCTCCTTAAAGGCTGTCTGGTCTGCATTCTTCTGCTCGAATCTCTTTCTCATTAGGTGTTCTGAGAATAACTATACCTACACTTGTCCTTGCACTAGTCAACACTGACTTGTCTATCTTCTCCAACTAGAAGAGGCAGTAAGGTCTTATTCGTGTCCTAGCCCTAAGGCTTATGCCTGGGCCTAGCACACGACACCTTCCTCAGTTAAGCGTCTGTTAAAAGAATGATTGGTTCATTTTTCCCGTGTAAGCTCTAAGGGGAGGCCACGGCCTGATAAATAAGCTCTGAAGGAGAAGGTCCAGAAGAGCAGCCTCATTTCTGAGACTGCTACACATCGCCCAGTGATATAGCTTTCTAACTGGAAACTCTATCCTTTCAGTCAGCAAACACTGCCTCCGTGTTACATGCTCTGCAGCAAAACCAGAATTAGACACATTCCCCGTCCCAGATTGCTCCCCACGCTGCAGTGGCAAAAAAGATTGGCCGGAAGAGGCCATCGTATGACCTCGGGAGGATTCGTGCGTAGGTCCACGGTGCGCGCATTGCCACGGCTCACGTCACATCCCAAGGCCAGGGACCACCCCCGGCCTGCAGTCCCCCAGGTGCTGGACTGCCCTCTGCCTGACCAATTTTCTTTGACCTACTCTGATACTTCTGATCTTTGCCCACACCTTCCGCTGACTCCTGGCCCTCCCCTTCCAATGGACTCTTCGAGACCCGGGACCCCTGACGCCGCACCCCCTGCCCTTCATTTCTCCACCCTTTGGCCATTCTTGCTCCTCCTTACATTTTCTTGGCGACATCCGTCTCTCGGAACTGTTCCTTCACCATGGTGACGGCTGCCGGGGTACCCTCCTCGATACTCCGGGAGCTAGACTAGAGAAACGTAGCTCGCCGTACTCCCCGAGGGGGCTTCTCGCCTCGTTGCTAACACCTCGGCGGCATCCTGTCGGCCACCGTAGAGCGCCCCACGTGGTCGCTTCCTCTTCCGCTACTCGCCGGCGCGTCTGTCAGTCAAGAGAGGGCTTCGGACAGGGCGCTTTCTGCCTTCTCCCTACACTGCCATCTTGCGGCACCTCTTTGAAACTGCACCGGGGCCTGTTCCGTAATTTCAAAAGCCCGGTAGCGGTTCGTTTCTCCAGGTCATGTGACCCCTGCGGAGTGATTGCGATGCCTTGCCTCAGAACGTTTAGGCAATCAGAGGGACAAAAACTGCGTAAAATGGAAAATTGTCATTATCAACATCAATACCATCTTAATTAAGACCCTCTGATTTTTTTAAGTAAAGGGGAAGACTAAAATGAACCTGCTCAGGGAACAGAGGTACAAACTGGAAGACCGCCAAAGGAAATAAAGAGGTCAGAAACACGGCCATGCATGCAGTTTACAAAGTTACTTTAAAAAAGAAATGGGGGCGCCTGGGTGGCTCAGTTGGTTAAGCGACTGCCTTCGGCTCAGGTCATGATCCTGGAGTCCCAGGATCGAGTCCCGCAAAGGGCTCCCTGCTCAGCAGGGGATCTGCTTCTCCCTCTGACCCTCCTCCCTCTCATGCTCTCTCTCTCAATAAATAAGCAAAAATCTTAAAAAAAAAAAATGAAAAATGAATTAAACTTATATTATTGATAACAAAAACAGAAGCTATAAATCTGCGAAAAGTCAGTCGTGGTGAGCAAGGGAAACAAGATGAGGGGAGAATAAGAATTGAAGATCATTAATGTATTGAGGAAATAAACTGCTTGCCCACAGTCTGTGACAACCTGTGGGAGGTGATCCTAGCGTGACATCTCAGCACATGATACTACCAAGGAAACCACACTACTGTAGGATCTAGTGCTACAGAGCCTGAAACTTTTTTACTATTTGTGAGACACTCTAGACAACCAAATCAAATGGTTCAACTCCTTTGAGTTTTAAGAAGGGATGCTGTTCAAACTCCATGCATCGTCATTAGCAAAACACAAATGTAACAGACAAAAAGCAAAGCAAATCAGACTTTACTTATTTCAGCAGTTAATCACTTAAAATCCCTTTGGAATAATGTAGACAATACTATGCTAACACGATTCGACGAGTGGCTTTTATCATATAGAGGTTAGAAGCAAGGTTCTGGAACCACAGTGCCTCTCTGGGTACCACCACCTAAAGTTGTGTGACCTTGAGAATGTTATTTAGCCTCATTGTGTCTTAGTTTACCCATCTTGTAAAGGGGGTAAGTAATCAGTACCTTACTTCTTAGAGTTAGTGGGGAGGTCAAATGGCAAAATGAGTGTGAAAGTAATTAGAATGAACAGGCACATAGCAGTCACTCAATGAATATTAAGTATTGTTACTCTGAAAAATGTAGAAAAGCTATCCTCAAAACCTGCACCTTTGTCTCCTTTGCCACACTGACCTTTAGAGGTCCTAATGTCTCTTTTTGAACATGCACGTATGTTCTTTATTTTTGCATGACCCCGTCACTTTATTATTTTATTTATTTTTAAAGATTTTATTTATTTATTTGACAGAGAGAGACACAGCAAGAGAGGGAACACAAGCAGGGGGAGTGGGAGAGGGAGAAGCAGGCTCCCCGCAGAGCAGGGAGCCCGATGTGGGACTCTATTCCAGGACCCTGGGATCATGACCTGAGCCGAAGGCAGTCGCTCAACCGACTGAGCCACCCAGGCGCCCAAAAAATATTTATTTATTTTAGAAAGAGTAAGAGAGTATGCAAAAACGGAGAGAGAGAATCTCAAATAGACAACTCCCCCCAAACCCCCAACTGCTCAGCACAGAGCCCCAGGCGGGGCTTGATCAGGACCAAGCCAAAATCAAGACGACTGAGCCACCCAGGCACCCCCCCCAACTTTTCTTCTTTTTTTTTAAGATTTTATTTATTTATTTGAGAGAGAGAGAATGAGAGGGGGGAGGGTCAGAGGGAGAAGCAGGCTCCCCGCAGAGCAGGGAGCCCGATGTGGGACTCGATCCCAGGACCCTGGGATCATGACCTGAGCCGAAGGCAGTCGCTCAACCGACTGAGCCACCCAGGCGCCCGACCCCGTCACTTTAAACAACTAACAAATTTATGGATCAAACACTGATAAAAGCTCATTTGTGAGGGTAAGGACTAAGATTTTCAGAAAAACACAAAGGAAGAATTTTTTATTTTTCATACAGAAAATTACCAGAGACTCAAAAAAAAAAAAAAAAGCAATACTTAGCAATAACCTAAAACGGTCAGTTTTGTGTAGTTGAAATAAAGGTTTTGAGTCGGGTTTCTGCAGTTTCCCTCGTTATAAAATGAGGAAGCTGGTCGACAGGATCTCCTAAACTGTAATTCGGTTTACCCTAATTCTAAGTACGGGATATTCAGGACAACGAATTGAACCGAAATTGAACATGTGCTCGCGTAAATCTAGTCCGCGGGAGCTCCCTGGGGGCGGGCCTTAGGCACTTTCAATCCGGCATTGGTGCGGCCGCCCTCGCGGGCCTGGCCACGCCCCCTCGCCGGCGGCGCTCGGGGGCCTTCCGTGCGCATTGATATGATTGGCCGGCGGATAGTGGTTCTCTTTTCCTCCCCGGCTGCTTGAAGCTAGGCCGCCATCATGGTGAGTTTCCCCAAACCCGTGCAGTTATCCGGCGCGTATCTGAGCCATCCTTCGTCCCCGGGTCCTGCCGTTTGTGCTACGGCGGCCCGAAGTCCCGTCGCTCTTTTTTTGGCTGTGTCTGACGGAGGCTGGTTGCCGAGAGTCCCGGAGCCGTCGGTGGGGAGTCCGGGCTGTGCCGCGGAACCGGGCACGTCGGACTTCAGAGTCCAGGGCCTGGGGACTGCGAGGGCGCCTGCTGCGTTTGTCGGCTTCGTGGAGTCTAGGGGATTGGGCGGGGTGGGGTGAGACCCATCTCACCTGCGTTCTCAGTTTGGGATAGGTGGCTTGGAGGTGATGGCAACCCAAGAGGTGAAGTGGGTGCCGGCGGCGCCCGGGCGAGTCGTGGCGAGTGAAGCTGTTCGCATGTGTAAGCTAAAACATTGTGAGCCGTACGGAACCTCTTGTACTGTGCGGAAACCGAGGCCCTGGAAAGGGAGGCCTCCAGAAAGCTTGCCTTAAGTACATGAGGAGTGAGCTCTGTCAGTAAAGGTTCAGCACCTATTTCTAATTCGACCTTATCTGCAAGTCCCCTCTTCCCTCCAGTCTTTTCAAGAGTTGAGGACTGTTCAAGTCAACTTACTTTGGTGTGGTTTTGAAATCTAGCAACCAGTCGTTGCCACGAAGGCCTCTGCTTTGTCTCCTTTTTGGGTAAAATTTCTTTTTAGTGTAAGCATGCTGAATGGCCACGTTCCTAGGTGGTTACTTGTGTAAAAGCTGTTGGGCCATTTAGAAGGGAGTAGGTTTTCTTGTGGGGTGTAAAATTGGCCATGCAAGACTGGTAGTTTACATGCAGATGGTGGCAGCGTTTGTGTCAAACTTGTGAGGGTGTTACAAACGTAGTTGAGACTAAAGGTTTGTGCAGGTCGAAGTAGTTTTACTGCACAGAAAGGGTTCTTACGTGAAGGTGTGTTTTTTTTTTTTTTTAATTGCCCCTAAGGGGACAGTGCAAAATCTGGAGGCATTTTTGATCAAAACTGTGGAGTTGGGGGTGCTACTGGTCTCTAGTGGTTAGTCCCCACAGAGAAGTAGTGGAACCAGAGTAGTAGTGTTGAGATTGAGAAACCCTGCTCCAAAGTGATGCCCACAGCAAAGTGAAGATTCCAGAAAGCTTTGGAGTGCGTTCTCTTAGTAATGAGCGTGTTAGACGTGTCTTAGGAGTTAGGCACTGGGAGTGTGTGGGTTTTTCTTTTCATGGAAGCATTCCCGCAACTAGCTCATGTGGTTCTTCAACATTGGAAATGTGGCGCCTGCAGCTGCAGAATTGCATCTTAAATGTGACTTCATGTTTATGAGTTGTCCACTTATGGCTCGTGGGTACCCATTGGCAGTGCTGTATCTTGGAAAAATCTCAGCAGGCTCAAGAAGAGGTTGAGTGGATCATTAACTAGTGCATTATGTGTGTTTTTAGAACGACACAGTAACTATCCGGACCAGGAAGTTCATGACTAACCGACTACTTCAGCGGAAACAGATGGTAAGGAAGGGCACATCATTTGTTGCTTCAAAAGACTCATTTTGTAATAATAAGCGCTAAAATCTGTTACTTCTTTTTA
>NC_138374.1:44110625-44135867 GCF_054177405.1 Leptonychotes weddellii | reverse complement strand
TCTTCACCCCGGAAAGGCAACAGTACCTAAGACAGAAATTCGGGAAAAACTAGCCAAAATGTACAAGACCACACCAGATGTCATATTTGTGTTTGGATTCAGAACCCATTTTGGTGGTGGCAAGACAACCGGCTTTGGCATGATATATGATTCCTTGGATTATGCAAAGAAAAATGAACCCAAACACAGACTTGCAAGAGTAGGTGTTCTCATTGTTCAGCAGCTGCTGAAGACTGTTTTTTAACAGCATTGTGTTGTGGGTGCAATGGAATGAGCAAGAGCAAACAGACTGGGGAGGGACAGCCCTCAGACTTAAGGAACTAAAGTGGTTAAGAGAGAAGGTTTTTTGATAAATGTACAGATAGATTACAGGGCTTCAGTAATGGGGTCTGCAGCTTTTGAGGAGGTGACCTTTGAGCTGGGTCTAGAAGGACAAGTAATGTAGTACTTGTGGAGATGGGAGCTGGAAATAGGGGGATGGGTTTGGAAGCGTTGGCACCCAGTTGAGATCCTTAATTCTAAAAGTCTGAGTTTGATCATTTCCTGAGTGACAAGCACTAGAGTGAACTACAGCAACGAGCTGAGCAAGCTCCCTTAGCTTCTAGATCATAAGCTGCAGATTGTTATTTTGAAGTACTACTTGTGTTTTTCTCTAACTCTTCTTCACTGCCATCAGATAAGTCTTCCAGTAGAACACCTGTGAGGGAAATCATGGTGGTGTGGTAGACAGATGCTGCGCTCTTTAGTTGGGTGGTCTGAGAGGCTTTGCTGAGGAGGTGACCTTTAAGCTGAGATCTATGAAGATTTGGGAGCAGTCTGGGCAGCAGGAACGGCAAGTGCAAAAATGGGCAGAGTGAAGATGAGTAGGTTGGAGTGTTGAGAGCACATCTGAGTACTGTGCCACTGATTTGTACATATTGTGTCTCAATTGGATTACCTTTCTTGTTTCAGTAAAAACAAGTATTGTTAAATGTACTTGAAACAATTGTGATTTGGGAAGCTGCATTTCTTGAGCTACCTGACTTGGTTATGGTCCCTCCCAGATTAGTTAATGCTGAGTTGATGTTTGCAAGTCACTTAAAAGGTACTCCTTTTTCCTTTAGCACGGCCTGTATGAGAAGAAAAAGACATCAAGAAAACAGCGAAAGGAACGCAAGAACAGAATGAAGAAAGTCAGGGGGACTGCAAAAGCCAATGTTGGTGCTGGCAAAAAGGTATTGTTCATCAAGGAGAATACAGAAATGTCATTGCAGGTCTTTAGTTTCTAGAAAGGAGGGATTTGTTTTTTAATAACCTTTTTTTAATGTTTTTTCTTTTCCCACTTCTTCTGGATTACAGAAGGTAACGTGTTTTGAGACGCTACATGATGTAGTATCTTAACACCTCACTAGAGTAGCTTTGCCCACCCTTTGTCAGCTCACAGATCAGCACAACACAGGGGCCACATCGGTTCAGTGATCCTAGTGGGCACCTTGGAAGCCCTGTCAGGAAAAGTGTCCATTTTACTGCGAATTGGTTTGGACTGTTAAAGGGGAAGAGTAACCTTACTTGTTTAAAACAGATAAGTTGTTTAAAAAGCAGTTGAATCAATGTGGCCCGTGTTTCCCTGGCATGCTGGAGAGGCAGGTGGGATCTCACTTGCTTTCCTCTCCAGTTAGCCAAGACTTAAGTGATTTTAATGATAAGCAGCTTTTTACCAGCTTTGCTAGCTAACTGTAAATAATAGTTGAATGGAATTAAGGTGTTGGGTTGTTAAATTAACAAATAATCAAGTGTTCTGTGAACTTTTTTTTTTTTTTTGCCTTTTCCCTCTACTTTCTTGGATTTCTTGTTCATCAGAAATGAAGTGTCTAGCAGGTACTGAGATTGTGAGCACGGTGTGGGGATGCATCACCTTCACTGAGTTTGCTTTGATGCTTTGCATGTTGGCTTTTGGACAACAAGAGTTTTATGTAGTATGATCTCTTATAATTGTTTTAAAATGGCGTATTATAAGGAAGGGAGAGAAACTTTTAATCACGTTTATTTTGGAAATTCAAAAATGCATGTTATGTTGCGAAGTGACCTGGTGGAGAAAGGTGGGTACTCTACTGAGTAGGCATCTTTTAACTTGTACTTGGGAAATGCTGTGTTCCAGAGTTACATACCCAGGAAACGGCTTTAGTTAACACAGGGCTTGGGAAGGGGCCTCATTTTGTCATCAGCAGTCTTTCCCTTGGGGACCCCAGGGACTGGTCGATTTCTTTGGCAGCTCTGGTAATAAACTGGTCTAGGAAATCTGGCAAAGTCTCTGTTCAGGAAGTGTTCAATCAAAGCTGCCTTTTACCGTTACATTGCTTTTTATTGATCTCTAATTTTTCATCTGATGTCCATTTTTCTTACAATTGAAAAAATTCCAAGGTAATTGTATATTCACACCAAAGCCTCTGATAAATATGCTTTTTTCATAAGTTTTTGGTCAGAATGGTCTACTACCCCATGTTAAATACATTTTTGCACATTTGAGCAGCCTAAACCAGCATGTAAGGTGGGCTTAGTAGAGGGGTTGGGGGTTCGTAGGGTTTTGAAACACTGGTAGTCACTGCCCCTGTGTGCTTCCTCTAACAATGACTCCCTGCCAGGCAGTAGATCTGGGTATGCCTGCCCAGGCCTCCAATCACATTGTCTTTCCAGCCACGGAGTTCTAGTAATGGATGAACTGCCAGAGGAACTACTTGCTGCTTAGAACTGCTCCTTGTTTGTGAGGCGGCTTATACCTATCAACAGAAGTTGCCGAGGTTGCAAAAAAGATTCAGTCAGTGGACTGATCTAGAACCAAGGATGTTTAACCCATTCTTGTCTTCATTCGGTCTTTGGGCCCCATATGTTTGTGCTCGTTAGTGTTCACCGGTGACGTGTGGAGGGGCTCCCTGTGGGGACCTGAGCCATCACTATTCCTGCTTCAGGTTGCACTGGTGCATTTCACTAGCATAGCTCTGGAAAACTGGCTGGGAAATGAATGCGTAAACGAGCACAAGTATTCTTTGGCTCAAAATAGCCAGGCTTACTAATGTTACTTTTAACTGTTCTTGTTTGGATGTTGGAATTGGTATTTGCTCTTACCTCTTGGGTACAATAGAGTTGTTTTAAATTAAGGAATAAATAGTCTCTTGTTTAAAGAGCACGAAGCATTTTCATTTCAGCCCAGTTCTGCCTTTTAAAAAACTAATTTGCACTACTTTTGGTGGCTGTGAACAGTAGCTTTTAAAGTATTGAGCTGAGACAGGTTTTAAAAGACTTGCTTGATCATTTAGAACTCTCTCTTTGAGGTTAGACTCTAGTGTGGGATGATTCCCGGGTCTTTTGATGGTGCTTGTGTGCCCATCATGATGTTGCTGAGCAGAGGAGGAGGGCTGAGGGTCAGGTATGTGTACTTCATGTATGCGTAGACAGTGGTAGCCTGGATTGGCATTGCTGTTGGCATGATGATCTCCTCATTGTGAAACCATCATGCCACTTTGTTTACATAAGAACCATACTAATCACATGAGGTATTCTCCAAATTGGGAAGAATAAAAATGAGTGTGTCTCAAGAGCGCTCTGTATACAATTAAAAAGAAAACAGTTATTTCTAAGGTATTTGATTGCATGCATGTAAATGCAGATTATGTTGGAATTTGAAAAGGGACTATTAATGAAATATTTCTTTTCCTTCTTCCCTCCTTTCTCCCTTCCCTGCCACTGATTCAGTGAGCTGGAGATTGGACAACAGGTATAATTCAAGCTTTTCATGTGGATCATTAGGCTTTACTGATAACAGTAATTCGAAAGTCTAGAGCATGTGAAATAGTTTTGTTTTTTGTGTTTGTTTTTGCATGTGAAGTAGTTTTAGAAGTTGATTTACAAATGCTTTGAAGAATCGTAGCTTTTTAGATACCGGTAGTGACGTGGTTTTGTTTTTAAAACAGTAATACTTAATTCTTTATTCCATTTCTAATGTGAATGTTTGCAAGTTTTATTTCTTGATGCACTCATTGTGTTATGATCACAAACTTAACATTTTAGGTCACTAATACTTGTTTTGCATGAGTGTCATTAATTTTGGAGTTTGCTGAAGATTTTAAATTTTAATTCTTAAGAGTTTTAAAGGTGGTTCACTAACTAAATTTTTCCTTTTCTTTGTTTCACAGAAGGAGTAAAGATGCTGCAGTGGCTTTATCTGGTTGTGCAGATTTTTCATGAGAGGATCAATAAACTAAGAATGTTAACGTGTCTGGTTGTTTGAAATGTATTTGAAGTTTACTGGGAGCGTTATGAAATTACTCTGCTGTAGAGCAGATTTAGATTGCTGCCCAAGTTCACGTGTTCCAGTACGCTTTTAGTGAAAACTTGGTATGATTGTCGTTCCTTTTAGTAGCACACAGATGTGGGTGTGGGGTACCAGCAACACGAGAGCATACAGTGCCAGTCTGGTGTGCTCATTGTTAATACCTGCCATCAGTCTAGTTGGTCAGTATCTGAAAGACGCACTTGAAATCTGAATTCCTTTTGGTCTTCCTAGAACCTGACATCGTTCTTATTACTGAAAAATTACTTGCCTCAGTAGAATATTACTAGAGTACATACTCATTTATCACACAGTAAATAGGATCTGCCAAAATCATCTGTGCATTGTAGGTTTGTGCTTATGGGATAAGTGAATGGTGTATTATGAGTGGGGAATTTGAAAGAGGTTAGTATAATGAATATTTGGATGTAGTGTGTAATTGCTTGGTAGATCTATATGCTTTTGGTGAAACATGGAGGGTTATGTAGTGTTACTTCTTCTATGCTGGATGCCAGTTCTGAGTTTGGTTTTTTCAGGCATCAGGGTTGTGGACCTGAGCTGTGGGTTATTGATCAATTGTGTGGCTTTGAGAGATTTTTTTTTTTTTTTTAAGATTTTGTTTATTTATTTGAGAGAGAGAACAGCAGGGGGAGTAGCAGAGGGAGAGGGAGAAGCAGGCTTCCCGCTGAGCAGGGAGCCTGATGCGGGGACTCGATCCCAGGACCCTGGGATCATGACCTGAGCCAAAGGCAGATGCTTAACCGACTGAGCCACCCAGGCGCCCTGGTTTTGAGAGATTTGAGGAGAAGTTGTTTTAGGGTTACTTTGAGGGTTGGGGTGCCTTTTTGAGAGGGTTAGAAAGTGTAGGAGTTGGAGAGCTTGCATATTTGGGAATGGGGTGAAGAGGCATTAATGGCTTAAGGGTTTTGGATTCCATTTTCCCCCAAAGTTGGTGTAGGATACATGGGTCCATCTGGGAGTCAAGCTTATAAATATGATTAGGAACCATGTAAGTGGATTAAAACCACCAGAGAAACCTCAGGAAGTTGTCAAGGAGTGAAAGACCTGCTTGGTTGGGTAGACGGGATTCAGGAAGAAGCAAGAATCATGATAGCAGAAGGCATGAGAGGGTGGTGGAAGGAATGGTTGCATGTTTTGGAGAAGCCACATGAGAGGCCTTGACTGAAGAAGGACGTGCAGACCAGAGAGCAGGGGTGTGAGGGCTGGACCTGCTGGCTGAGACCTGCTGATGGTGGGTGTAGTTGCTTCACTTGGAGCTAAGCTCAGGCTGTGCTATTGGGTTTGTGGAACCCATGGCCCTGTGGTTTCCCTTGCTAGGGCCAGGACATAAGCCTGGCTGTACTAGCAGGAGAGTGTGGAGGAGTGGGGGATTCAGGACTGCTAGTGTCAGTTTTCACCAAAATGGCTAACCGGTAATGTAAAGTGGGGGATTTTTCAACTAGGCAGTGCAGAGGCCATTCGTGCCTGGTGGCAAACGTTGCAGAAGGAAATGGGGTTCCTGTGGCTGCGAGGGTGAGGCAGCATAGGACTGGTGAGCAGCGTGCAGGGGCAAGGAGCTGAAGAGAAGGGAGAGGTGACACCTGGGCTGGCTCGGGATAGGGCACCAGGTGAATTGGAGCTGGGGGAGGGTTTGGAAAGTTCAGGAGCAGAGCTAACGGAAGCAAAATTAAGGGTAGGAGGTGGCTTTGGGAGTGGGGTACTAGGGACTGATGTGAAGATGGAGGGCACAGCTGTGGCGAGCCAGAGTGGAGGTAAAGGTTGATAGCAGTCACAAGATGAAGAAGCTTTTCTGTTGGGATGTGCTCAGGGAGGGCAGAGTTGGCAGTCATTCAGCCAGTGTAGCCTCTCTGGGGGAAGGGAGTTATGATTAACTCTGGCTGAGCTTGGTTTTCCAGGGGAGCTGCCTAGGCTGGGCTATTGGAGCCAAGTCAACTAACCGGTAGTCTTGTCTGTAAGCTCTTGCACAGGCACAACATTTTTGAAACTGGACAAATTATACATAAAGATCCAGATTTCCAGCCTCTTGAAATACCAGGCAGCGACAGCACCTCACCTTTCTGCATGATGGTAGTTGGCAAGGTTAGATGCTTGGGTACCTGCTTTAAAGATAGGTGTTGTGCAATCTACCATGGTCTCCACCACGGCCTCGGCTACAGCTAGCTTGCAACCTCTATCTGCACTCTGGTTTTGTGTCCCTTCTGCAGGATTCTTCCGTTTGGTCCAGCTGGGTGTCTAGGCAAGTCACTTGGTCAGCTGATTAGAGTAGCTTTTTTTTTAAAATTATTTGACAGTAAGAAGCAGGGGGAATGGCAGGGAGAAGGACAAGCAGACTCCCCGCTGAGCAAGGAACTGGATGCACGGCTCCATCCCAGGATCCCAGGATCATGACCTGAGCCAAAGGCAGACGCTCAACCGACTGAGCCACCCAGGTGCTCTTGGTTAGCTTTTTAAAGATTTATTTTAGAGTGTGAGCACATGCTCAAGGTGGGGGGATCTCAGGGGAGGGACAAAGGGAGGAGAGAATCTCAAGCAGGCTCCCTGCTGAGCAGAGAGCCCAATGCAGGGCTCAATCTCATGAATGACTGAGATCATGACCTGAGCCGAAACCAAGAGTAGGACGCCCAACTGACTGAGCCACCCAGGTGCCCATGGGTTAACTTCTTTAAATTGGGGTACCCAAGGGTGCCTGCTCTTGCTGACAGGACTGAAGAGGCTATTTTGAGGCTCAAATGATGGAGCATCTGTGAGAACAGTTTGGAAACTAGTGCTAAGCGATGTGTGATAGGAAGGACTCATAGGAACTCGTTTTAAATTGTGTATAGTCTGTGCTGTTGAACTTGAGGATTCTTAGAGATCCAGCGTTGTCGGCCCTGACAGTAACCAGACCATGCTCCGCTGTCAACAGTTTTTGAAAAAGCCTTTGTAAAAATGCAAAGTTGACTTTACTAAGCTGAGTCAACAGGTAGAGAGAGCACCTTCCTTTCCTTTGGCACTGGCGGGAGGCTGTGGATTCATGAGGGGAAGCAGGGATCTTTGAAGAGTGGCAAAAAGAAGCTAGAGGTGATTCTGAAGGGGGTGGTTTTACAGTCTCCATGAATACTGGGGTGCTTCTTGGCCTCTTGCCTTACCACTGCACCCAAGTTGCATTTATAGTTAGCTGCATGTGCCCAAGCCGTTTTAGCAATGCTCTGCTCTTCCTTTGTTCCCTGACAAGTTATTTTGGGTTCTTAAAGACAGCATCTTAATAGGTCATACTCTTGGAGCCAAGGCAAGTACCGTTCTAAATTCTGTATAAACAATTATCTCCTTTAGTCTGCACAATAATCCTAAGACAGATCTCACCGGACCCACATAGAGTTTAGAGCAGTTAAGAACTTCTGTGAGTAGTGGGGCTGAGAGTACGGCACAATTGTCTGACTCCAGAGTCTTTATCCCTGTGCCTTTGTTCAATCAAATACTAATTGAGCAGCTGTTGTCTGTAGGGTATGTTAAGATTAAAGGTGAGCAAGACTCATTCGTATACCCAATGTGTGCTCAACAAGGTACCCATTGCCATGGGATAATTGAAGTGGTAGATGGCCAACAATTTCCTGTTGACTGAGCTGCTGTGCACCCTGGTCCCTGTGGGGGACTTGGAGAGATGAATGAACTATATCTCGTCCCTCAAAGCTTAGGGGGTTAAACAACTCACCGCAGTCTCATGGCCTCGTTCCTCACCGTGATTACATGATAGCAATCCAGAGGCAAGAGAATCTGCAGGTTGACTGGGTCTTGGAAGGCTTATGAGGGAAGATCACTAGTGGACAATCTGATCTGGATGCACAGGAGCAGGGTTTTCTGATCTAGGGTGGTGAAAGCTAGAAGAGAATGCAGGGAGGTGGGAACAAGTAGCAGCTGTGGGGTGAAGTGAGCCCAGTCCTCCTGGGGTACAAGTGGGGATGAGTTGGGGAGGGTGGGAACAGAGTGCTGGTAGGTGAGATGGAAGATCTCTGGTGACTTTGGTGGCTTCCAGCAGTTTTGCACAATGCATTCTGGTACCAGAAACTCCATTTCAAAAGTAGACTTCAGTTTGGCTCTAAGGACACAGGTATGATGCTTGATTCATTTGTGCAGGCAAAGTAGAGGCTTTCCTGAGTTCTGGAACTCTGCGGGCGGTGTGGGTCCAGTGAGTGAACACACCTCCAGGCTTTCATTTGTCTTTCTGTATCCACTACCCCTTGAGCTTCTGGTAGGCCAGACGTTGTGGAAGTGACACCCCCCAGGATAACTGTCCACAGTCTGGTTGAGGTTTAGGGTACAAGTAAGGTCCTGAGGAAAATAAGACTAGAGAGGCCAGCAAGGGAGCAAGTTATAGAGGATCTCGTATGCCAGGCTAAGGGTTTTTCTTGTTCGATATTTTGGTTGAATAAAAACTACTGGATTGAGTGTCCTTGTCACATGCTGAATTCCTCTGCATGGGGGATACTTAAGCTGTTGGACTGTTCATCGTGCATGCTGGAGCAAGGATTTGTGCCAGAGGCTAGGGGTTGAAGAGATGGCATCCACGCCATCTAGCTTGATGGAAGAGGACTAGATTAGAATCCAGAGACCGGGTTTCTGATCCTTGCTCAGCCTCTAGCCACCTGGGGCTATGGATGGCAAGGGACTTTTCTGAGCCTCCATTTCCCTGTGACTAGATGAGGTACAGGACTGGATGAGTAGTTCCCAAACTTGGCATCTGGGGGCTTGTTAAGAATACAAATGCCCAGACTTCCTGCCCCAATTTCCCGAGTGAGTTCTGGGTGGCAGCCAAACGTCTGAGGTTGTGACAACTTCTTAGGTGCCTCTCCTGGTGAACTACGTTAGGGGTATTTTGGACTCATGGGTCCCTGAGGTCCCTTCTGCCTCTGAGAATTGTTGAGTAGGAGAAATGGTCCCTGTCCTCAAGAAGCTGGCAGATGAACAGTAATATTACTATTGTTACTGCTAATAAAATAATGGCAGAAGAGCTGATATTTATTGTTTTTTATGTGCCAGGAAGCCTGTTGCATGAATTCTAGGTTTTCCCAGCTATTTGAAAGTAGAGTGATCCTGTGAAACCTTTCAGAACCTGAAAAGGTGTAAAGTGAAGAACTGAATTATCGGTTTATATGGGAAAATTTTGGAGTGTTTTCAGACCCAGAAAATAATCTCTCAGGCTTAGGATGCATTTTATTTTATTATTTATTTATTTATTTATTTTTTTAAGATTTTATTTATTTGCGAGAGAGAGAACGAGAGACAGCATGAGAGGGAGGAGGGTCAGAGGGAGAAGCAGACTCCCTGCCGCGCAAGGAGCCCGAGCGGGACTCGATCCCGGGACTCCAGGATCATGACCTGAGCCGAAGGCAGTCGCTTAACCAACTGAGCCACCCAGGCGCCCCTTAGGATGCATTTTAGAAAACATCTTGGTAATGGATGCCCCACATACATCGAGATAAAGCGCAGGTGCCCACAATACCATTCGCAGCTATGGCATCTTGATGCTGAGATGCTGAGTGTATTTCGGGGCCAGGGGCTTGTGGTGCTTCTTGTTGCTCAGGGAGCGCTGCAAAACAAACCAAATGCTATTTTCGCTTTATTTCCTGCAAAAGTGAAAATCCTCTTTGGATTTCTTTGGTTAGTAGAAACAGGTGCTAATGTAGGTTTTTTGAGGGGGGGATACCTGTATCTCATTTGCCCTTTATAACTACTCTATGAGGGAGCTCCTAATATCCACATTTTATAGGTGAGACTGAGGCTCAAAGAGCTTAAGGAACTTGATCAAAGTTACATAGCTTTGACGTTGTATGATAAGCCTGGGGACATTTGTGGAACATCGCAAAGAGCTAGAAGTTGTGCTGAGCCTTGATGGGTGCAGAGAGATTAGCAGAGGCAGTGGGTCCAAACAGGCTGTGTCCGCATCACCTGAGAACTTGTTAGAAATGCGAAATCTTGGGCACCACCCCAGAACTACTGAATCAGAAACTGGGTGGGTTCCCAGCAACCTGTGTTTTAACAAGTTCTCCAGGCCATCCTGATGCAGGTTGAAGTTTGAGAACCACTCACTGAGTTAGGGGAAGGGGAGGACATTCCAGAGGGGACGGCTGTGGAGACAAGGAAGGGTGGTGCTATGGACTGCTCCAATCAGTGGCCTTTGCTTTGGTGGCGTGAAGAGGTCTGATGAGCCACACAGACTCCCACGAGGGGGCACTGTGGGCACAGGCTTGGATGCTGCCTGCTTTATTGTTCTGGCTGCTATCCTTGCGGAAGCATGAAAAAAGCCTGATGCCACATCAAGTGGAGAGGTCACTCTTTCTTCTCGGAGAAGGTCTAATGGGGGTGGTAATCTTGTTTATAGGATTCGGCCCTCATAGGGAAGCTGAACCTGCAGGGCTTTCTGCTGTTCACATGTGCATGGCAATGTCTACCCATCCGTGCTGCAATGTCTCTGCAGATCCAGTGCAAATAACATTCCTCCTTTGTAAGCTGCCCCAGCCAAGGGGCTTGCAATTTATTTGGGAGAAAGAACACTCGAACCCTAGTGGCCCAATTTTGGTTCAGTGTTCTCCCTATAGTGCGATGCCTCTATCCAGTTCTTGAATGGTTTGGGTGGGATGCCAAGAGTGCTGGGTCATGAGACCTATCTTCGAACCGAGGAGACAGACTTGTCCTACTCAAGGAGCTTGGATTGCAGGGCAGCTGTAAGCCCTGCTGTAAGACATCCATCTCCTGTATCCATTTAAGTAAGCCTTGCCAGGGACTTGGTGCAAGGCAGTAAGGTGGAACTTATCAAATTGAATTTTTAAAAAAGTACAGATCTCTAGACATTAAGGATTTGCTATAGATTTCTATTCTGCATTTCTTGGAAGAAGGAAAGATTTACACCCTGTTCTCAGCTGCAGTGTGTATTCTGAATATACATTGCCTCGGAGGGAGGGGCTGTGACAGTGGAGGGGGCTTCAGCATTCATCTCATTAATCCAGGGACAGGCTTACTACAGCTCACTGTGTTGAGCTGCTGTGCCTGGGCAGTTAGTCTCTGGAATTGTGTTTTCAGAGGGCTGTAGACCTTCATGTCACAGAGCCATGGGGGAGTCAACGGAGGCTCTGGGTCCGGCCCTGTGCTGGCTCCCATCCTCTAGGATGATAGTTTGGTTAGAAATTGTCAGCTCATAGGCAGACACCATTGAACTGCATCTCTTGGTGGAGGAAAGGTCTTAAAATGCATCTTTCCAGCAGGCCTCCTTGGAGGAGGAAAGTTCTTTAGTTGATCTGGCACCTCCATTTTGTAGGCAGGTAGCACTGCATTTTCTCCTGTTTATGCATGAGGCCATGGAGGCACAAAGTGACTTTCCCCAAGTCCCACAGCTCATCAGTGGTGGGCAGAGGACTGAGTTTTGGGCCTTTTCACCTTGAGCTCACTTCCAACAGCAGAATGAGCCTAAATGAGCCATTTGCTGCTCAGGAGTAATTTCTTCCTCCTCCGTAAAAAAAAAAAATTCCACCCTTAGATGGTTCTCACTTCCCCATTTTATTGAGATAATACTGACCTCTAACATAGGATTAGTTTAAGGTGTCCAGCACTGTATTTGGTATATGTATATATTGTGAAATGGTCACCACAGTAAGTTGAGCTAAAATCCTTCACCTCTAGTTAAAAGTTTTCTTTTTCTTGTGATGAGGACTTTTAAAACCCCTCTTAGCAACTTGCAAATACACAAAGTATTGTTAATTATAGTCACCATGCTGTCCATGACATCCCCAGGGCATATTTCTCTTATAACTGGAAGTTTGTACCTTTTGACCACCTTCACCCATTTCCTCTACTCCCTACCCCCTGCCTCTGGTAACCACCAGTCTTTTCTGTTTCTGTGAGTTCGGGGTTTTTTTTAGATTCCACATATAGGTGAGATCATACAGTATTTTCTTGCTCTAATGTCACCATAATGCCCTCAAGCTCCATCCATGTTGTCACAAATGGCAAGATTTCCTCCTTTTTTTAATGGCTGAATAATATTCCAGTGTGTGTGTGTATTGTGTCTTCCACACTGTCTTTATTCATTCATCTGTCCACGGGCACTTAGGTTGTTCCCATGTCTTAGCTACTGTAAATAATGCTTCAGTGAACACGGGAGTGCGGATACTGCTTCAAGAAAGTAATTTCATTTCCTTTGGATACATACCCATGAATGGGATTGCTGGATCATAGGGTAGTTCTATTTTTAGGTTTTTAAGGAACCTCCATACTTTTTTCCAGGCTGGCTGCAGCAATTTGCATTCCCACCAACAGTGCACAGAGTTCCCTTTTCTCCATATCCTTGCCAACACTTACCTCTTGTCTTTTTTTTTTTTTTAAGACTTTATTTATTCATTAGAGAGAATACGAGCAGGGGGAGAGGCAGAGGGAGAGAGAGAAGCAGACTCCCCGCTGAGCTGGGAGCCTGACATGGGGCTCTCACAGGACCTAGAGATCATGACCTGAGCCGACCAGGCACCCTGTGCAGAGCTTTTTAATTTTATGTAGTTCCACTTGTTTATTTTTGCTTTTGTTGCTTTTGCTTTTGGTGTCAAGTCCAAAAAATCATTGCCAAGACCAATATCGAGGAGCTTACCCCTTAGGTTTTCTTTTAGGAGTTTTATGGTTTCAGGTCTTACCATCAAATCTTTAATTCACTTTGAGTTGATTTTTGTCTAAGTGCACAGTGTAAGATAGAGGTCCAGTTTTATTCTTTTGCAAGTGGCTGTCCAGTTTTCTCAATACCATTTTCCTTCATTTTTAAGGTTACAAAGCACTGCAGTGTTGTGTGGGGCACTTTTCCATGCTGTTCATCTCATTGCCCTCTGCTGTCTTGCAGAGTGTCACTGGTAGACAAGTGTTCCCTGAGAAGCTAAGAGTTGCAATGTCTACCGCTGCTGCTCTCTGAGCTGGCTTTGTCTTTGGTTTTAGATGGTGTTATTAGGTAAGAGGCCTTCAGCGGCAAAACACCAAGAGCTCCACTTAAACTGCCTTGAACAATGAGGACATTTATTTGCTTACATAAGAAGCCATCTAGATGCAGAGAGGTATTCAGGGTTGATTGATGCAGCAGATCAACAGTGTCACGAAGACCCAGACATTTCCTCTGCTTTGCTATTCACAGTATTGGCTCCATTCTGTAAATGGTTGCCAATTACGGTGGGGGTATTCCAGGTCAGCGGGAAGCTCTCCTCTGCAGGTGGTGAGTCAGGAACCCGTGCTCATCCTATTTTGTGCCTTTGTCATCTTTAGGGCCTCATGGTCACCTGCATCTGCCTGGCAGAATGGGGAAAAGGTGGAGGAGAGACACCCATTCTCCACAACGGCCTGACCAGAAGTCACCCACATCATTTCTGTTCCTGTCGCATTGGCTGGGACTCAGTTTCCTGGCATACCTAATTGCAAGAGGGCTGGGAAATGTAGACTAGCTCTAGCCGGGGAAAAGGTGGGGAGAATGGTTCTGGGGGACAACTACCAGTCTCTGCTATGGCAGGAAGAAGAAAATGGGTGCTTCAGGGGGACTCTTTGAACAGGAGCCTCTCAAGCAAAAGGAATTTACTGGAAAGCTGAGAGGTGTTTAACAACCAAGGTGTAGGTAGTGCTGGCGGCCTCTCTGCTATTGGTACTGGAAAAGTATTCCAGTACAAATCAGCCCTTCCCTCCTCCTTCCTTCCCCTTCTTTTGAGTCCATTCCCGCTCTCTCTTTGCAGGCAGCTTTTTATGCTCTCCTTTCTTTCTCACAGCTGGCCTTCCCATTGCTTCCCATTCCAGGCATCCAGCACCATTAATTAGACCCTGCATCCTACTTACCACTTCCCAGGAATGTGACACTGACTGGCCCACTCAGGACAGGTCCCTCCCTGGTCCTGCTAGCTCATGGAGCCCCGTCTCCGCTTAACGGGGGCAGAGGGAGCACTTGCTGAGAGGAGGTGAGGAGAGAGGGCTGCTGATGTGTCCACAGCAGCCGCCCCCATGTTGCTAAGACTTCTGCCTTTTCTCCATATCACTCCCAGACCACCCCATGTTGCCGCTTAAAAAAAAAAAACAAAACTTTCTTTTTAAAAACTGCTTTATTCATAATTCATATACCATAATAGTCATCCTTTTAAAGTGTATAATTCAGTGGGCTTCAGTATATTCACAGAATCTAGCACCTAATCACCACCACCTAGTTTTTGAACACTTGCATCATGTCAGAAAGAAACCCTGTGCTCCTTAGAAGTCATGCACTGTTTCCCCCGCCTCTACTCCCCAACCCTGGGTAACCACTAGTCTACTTTTGCTCTCTCGCTCTCTTTTTTTTTTTTTTTAAAGATCTTATTTATTTGTCAGAGAGAGAGCAAGCGAGCAAGAGCACGCACAAGCAGGGAGAGCAGCAGAGGGAGAGGGAGAAGCAGGCTCCCTGCTAAGCGAGGAGCCCGACACGGGGCCCTGGGATCATGACCTGAACCGAAGGCAGACCCTTAACTGACTGAGCCACCCAGGCGCCCCTACTTTCTCTCTTTATAGATTTGCCTGTTCTGGACATTTTCATTTCCTATAAATGGAATTATACAATACGTGATCTTTTTGTGACTGGTTCTTTCACTTAACATGTTTTCAGGCTTCGTATTGTAGCACGTATCAGTACTTCATTCCTTTTTAAAAAATACAACTTTACTGAGATAATTTACATGCCATAAAATTCACTTTATAAAGTGTACAACTCAGTTATTTTTAGTATATTCACAGAGAATGTTATCACTCCAAAAAAGAAATCTCTTACCCATTAGCAGTCTCTCCCCATTCTCCCTCTCCCAGCCCCTGACAACCACTCATCTGCTTTAAAGTCTCTGGGGATGAGCCTCTTCTGGACATTTTATGTAAATGGAATCATATCACGGGCATGACTTTGTGACTGGCTTCTCTCACTGAGCGTGATGTTCTCAAGGTTCATCCATGTTGTACCATGTAGCGGTACTTCATTCCTTTTCATTGTCAAATACTATTCCATTGTGTGGTTGTACTATAGTTTGTTCTTCAGTTGAAGGACATTTGAATTGTTTCTACTTTTTGGCTGTTATGAATAATTCTGGTGCTGTGAGCATTTATGTGCAAGTTTTTGTGTGGACACACATTTTCATTTCTCTGGATATATACCTAGGAGTGGAATTGCTGGATCACATGGTAACTCTGTTTAACATTTGAGGTACTCCCCAACTATTTTCCACGGAGGCAGCACCATTTTATATTCCTGCCAGCAGTGTATGAGAGTTCTAATTTCTCTACGTCCTTGTCAACACTTACTATTATCTGTACCATTGATTTTAGCCATGTAAGTAGGTGTGAAGTGGTATCTCAGTATGGTTCTGATTTGCATTTCCTAGTAACTAGTGGTGTTGAGCATCTTTTCATGTGCTTATTGGCTGTTTATATGTCTTTAGAAAGTCTTTTGCTCATTTTAAAATTGGATTATCTTTTTATTGCTGTAAGTGTTCATGTATTCTAGATACAAGTCTTATCCAGTAAATGGTTTGCAAATATTTTTTCCCATTCTGTGGGTTGTCTTTTCACTTTCTAATGGTGTTCTTTATTATTATCTTTTTTAAAATTAAAATATTTTAAAGTAAACCCTATTCCCAGCGTGGGGCTCAAACTCACAACCCTGAGATCAAAAGCCACACACACAGGCTACCAACTGTGCCAGCCAGGCACTCCTGATGGTGCCCTTTAAAAGGCAAATGTTTTACATTTTGATGGTTAGATATCTGTTTTTTCTTTTGTCGCTTGTGTTTTTGATGTTAAATCTAACAAACCATTGCTTAACCAAAAGGTCATGAAGATTTACTCCTATGGTTTCTTCTACAGGTTTAGTAGTTTTAGCTTTTACATTTAGGTCTATGATCTATTTGGAGTTAATTTTTATAGATGGTGTGAGGAAGGGGTCTGACTTCATTCTTTTTCATGTGACTACTCATTTGTTCTAGCACCACTTGTTGAAAAGATTATTCTTTCCTTATTGAATTGTACTGGCACCCACTGAAACTCAGTGGACTATGTTGTCACTTTCTGGGGTTTTTGTCCTTGGAAACTTTTGTCAGGGCTCCCGTGAGACTTTGAATATAACAACCATGCCTTTTATTGAGTACCTACTGCTCAGTGTGCTAGGCACGTTGTATATATTCTCTTGTGTCCTCACCAGACTTCTGCAAGGTGAACATTATTGTCCTCATCTCAGAGAGAAACAAATTGAAACTCAGGATTTTAGTCGTTTGCTGAAGGTTGTTCAGTAAGTGGCAGAGTTGGGCCTTGAATTTAGGTCAGTGTTGGCTCCAAGGGCTGCATTCATGTCTGCGCTGTGGTTCTCTGCTCCCCAGAGGCCCACCCACGCAGCTTGGGTGTCATTTCTGGGGTCCTTTGGGGCCATAACTAGCCAGATAGATGTGTGGCAGGGATTATGGCCTGAAACTTAAGTGGAGATTACATGATTTCATGGTGTGATTTGGATGCTAAAAAAAGCACAGATTGTTGCCTCCAGCTGCTCCATAGGAAGTGGGCACCTAGAGTGAAGGAACAGTGAGTCCTCTTTTGCCCTGTCCTGTTGGACCTCTCCTTGGGGTTATGTTATTTTTGGTAGCCGTGAAGTGGAGCTTGTTCAGAAGAGTATCAGAATGGTAGTTAGCCTGCCTTCCAGTGATGGCTTATGAGGCCTGTTTGAAAGGTCTGGAGGTATTTAGCTGGAAACAAGCAGAGATAGGTATTATTGGTCAAGGGCTATCATGTGGGAAAAGAGTGAGATTTGTCCCAGAGTGTGGAAAATATGGCACACTGGTGTGGCTGGACGGGAGGAAGTTTTTGAAACCCAGAGCTAATGGAAGAGGACAGGAGCTGACTTGGGGAATAGTGAGCTTCCTATCACTGCTGGTGTAAAAGCAGAGTCTATCTGCTTACTTAGTGGGATTGCTATAGAGGCTCTTTGGGCCTTCTGCAAGGTGTAAGCCTGGGGGATTTTTTTAGGGTTTTTTTTTTGACCCCCAGAGCCTGTATATTGTGGCTTCTGATTTTATGGGGACTTCCTGTCCACCAGCTGGGATTGCTCCCAGCCCAGATCTGTCATGTCTCACTGATCCCGAGGGCTAAATTTGGAATTTAATAACAACACTTTGGATTTATGTAGCCCGTTTCCTTGGAGGCACTTCATCTGTTATCCCATTAATTCTCATAACGTCCCT
Organism: Leptonychotes weddellii; assembly: GCF_054177405.1. Classification (NCBI taxonomy): domain Eukaryota; kingdom Metazoa; phylum Chordata; class Mammalia; order Carnivora; family Phocidae; genus Leptonychotes; species Leptonychotes weddellii. The sequence goes on along the minus strand of NC_138374.1, from coordinate 44,118,314 downwards.
GGGCGGAAGGTGAGGGAGGGCGAGAAAGGAGTCTCTGGCTTCTCAACATCCTGAAGGTGAGAGGAGATGGCTGGGTTAGGTGCAGGCCAGGGGCTGGGGGCGTGGTCTGAATCACAGGCCCTCTGGCTTGTTCGCCACACGAAGACCAGGTTGCCCACTGGACAAAGGATGTGTTGCCCTGGCAGGAAGCTCACATCTTGCGCAGAGTATATTGGTGATCTGATTACAAGAAAAGTTTGATACACCTGTGGCGTGTGAGGCTCCAAGTGGGCTCTGTCAGGAATGGGGGTGGGTGGGCATAGAGGTGAGAGGGAAGACTGATGTGTCCACCACTAACTGGCTTGTGGAGGGGAGGGTCCAGAGGCAGCAGGAAGGTTTCCTCAGGGAGAGGGGATTTGAGCCGAGTTATACCAGGGGCTGTGAAGGATGAGCAGGGATGAGGAGGGAAGGGTGCCCCAGCTGGAGGGCTCGGCTTCTGCCAAGGCAGATTGGCTTTGGGGTTCTTGTCTACTCCAGACCATGCTGTTTGTCACTCTTACCTCTACTCAGGCTCTTCCACATCCTTTCCATGCTCTTCCCTTAAAGCCTTGGTGTCTGTACTCCAGGCTGGCCCTTGGTGAGTACCTCAGCCTGCACTGGGGACACTCTGGGCTGGCCTCTGCTGCTGATCTTCCTGGGCCCAGGCAAGCGAGGGCACGGAAACTCAAGGCCACAGACTGCAGATTGTTGCAGCTGGAAGGTCCCTTGCAAGTCATCAGGTATTATACTCTCCTTCCCCCTTTTGCAGATGAGGCGATTGGGGCTTGGAGTTGTAAGCAGGCGAGGAATTTTTCAGGAAGAGAGATGAGCAGATGCCAAGACTTTGAGGCAAGAGAAGGTGGGTGGGTTTGTAGAAGGTAGAGCCAGGACTGGGGAGCGTATAGAAATGTGGCCAAAAGGGTGGGAGGGGTCGGCTCACTCAGGGGCTGTAGCAGGTGTTTCCACGTTGGACTTTACTTAGAGGGCAGGGGGAAGCCCCTGGAAGATTTTCTCAGAGGAATGGGCATCAGATGTGCCTCTTACCAAGGGCACTGGCCAGAAATCGAGCCCCTGGTATTCCTGCTTCTCCTAGTCCCCACTGGCCATCCCCACTCATGGCTGGCACATAGCCTCCACTTTCACTCCCATGGCCAGTTCATCTACACATCTTCTGGCTTTTCCTTCAAATGATCTATCCAGAACCCGATTGTTTCTCACCACTTCTGTGGCTCCTCTGGTCCAAGCCTGCACATTTCTCACCCTGTTCTACTGTGGCCCCTTCACTGCACTCCTGATTACACCTTTACCCCTTAGATTTATACTCCATGCAGCAACCAGAGTGCACTGTGAGAATGAGAGCCACATGAAATCATTCTGTTCGGAAGCCCCCCAGGGGCTGTCCATGTCACTTACAGAGATGCCAAAGTCTCTCCATGATCCACACGGCCTTCGACCTGGCCTCCCATCACCCTCCCAGCCTCTAGCTCTGCTCCTTCAGCCTGTCAGCCCTGTTTCTGCTCCAGGGCCTTTGCACATGTTATCCCCTCAGCCTGGCCCACTCTTGCCCTAGCTAACCTTGTGGGTCATGCTCTCCTTTTCATCTGGTCTTCATTCAAGTGTTCCCTTCTCAGAGATGCCTTCTCCCACAACTTTATCAAAGATTGTAACCTTCCTCAAGTTTTCTTCCTGGCTTTGATGTTTTCTCCTCAGCATTCACTTCTATTGTTTTCTCACTTCTTGACTATATTCTTTCTAGAAAGGAAGCTTCTTCATGAAGGCAGGGGTTTTGTGTGTGTGTGTGTGTGTGTCTTCATAAAACAATTTTTTTTTTTTTCTGTATGTACATCATTGCTGTATCCCCCGTGACTAGAACAATGCCTGGTAGCCAGCAGGAGAAGTAAATATTTGCTGATTGACTGACTGACCAACCGAATGGTGGCTGTGTGGGGAGCACATTGGTCTCGGGGGCGGGGCTGGAGTGGAGTGGGGAAACCAGCCAGGAGGTTGTGGCAGAATCTCTGACAGGAGATGATGAAGGCTCTTGGGTCTACAAAACACCAAGGTTTAAATGCTCTTCCCCTTGCTGTAATGCACGAACTGTCAATTGAGAAGCACTTTTAGGTTTAGTTTGTCCAGTTCCCTCTTTGACCATGTGGGGAAACTGAGGCCCGCACAAGGAATTCCCCAGCCTTCCTGTCTTCCAGACAGTATCTTATTGAAGAACTCTGGTCTCTGGGAGAGGGGAGCCCCCTCAGGCTGTGTGGCAGTGACTGAGAGGCGCTGTTAGTGTACTCAGTGGCAGGTTGAGGGCCTGTCATGGTGACTTGACACATACGAAGTGCTTTTCTCAGTGGTCACCTTGGGGTTGGTGAATAGGCATAAGATGGCCCCTGTCCTAGCACCGCCAGTTCGGTTGGAAGCTGAGATGCCTGCTAGCAGTTCATGGAAAGACAGACGTTGGAGGATCTTCCAGTCGCCTCTCCAGGCATCCATTTTATCCCCTTACCACTCTCCCCATCTGTTTTTCTTGGAGGCGGGGAGGGCCTTCACCGGCCTAAGCTAATAAAAGTGTGGCATTGGCTCCTGGCATAGTAATGGCTTGGTGATGCGCAGTGACCCAGACCTAAACCGGTCCGTGCATGGAATTGCCCCTGGCTAAAGCAACTGATGGAGGTTAGGCCAGTTGCAATTGGTGGGAAGGCTTCCCCTTGATGGCTGGGAAGAGATGTCTCCTGCTCCAGGTGGTGTGATATGCAGATATGAGGCTTAGAACCACTCTACACATTTTGTTACCAGGAGGAAAGCCAGCCTGAGGACAAAGTTGAGATTTGGAGCAGGGCAGAGCCGAAAGAATAGCAGAGAAGCAGCCAGAGCCCTGCTCAAACCTACCTGAAGCACCCATTGTCCTGGACTCTAGTCAGGGAGGCTCATGAATGCTGTCTCTTGTTTAAGGGAGTTTGAGTTAGCTTTTCTGTCTTGGTCATTGAAGAAAGCCTAACTGATATTTGGGTGGATAGGCAGTGACGAGGAGCCGTGGGTGGGGATGGTGAGCCTGGTGTGGCTTTTGCTGGGAGCATGCTCCACAGCCCTGTCCAAGTCCCTGCTGCTGTAAGAAGCCCATCCCATAGTCCTGGAGGGTAAGTGCCAAGGAGACGCCAGCTTGGGCTGTCTGCATAGTTTCTAGCACCATTGGGACCACGCTATCTTTTTAGAGGGTTCCTGGCTTTTTAGCCCCTCTTCCCTTGTGGACACATGCCACTTGGGGAGGGTCTCCCTCAGAGGGAAGGTACTGGTTCCCCCCCTGCCAGGGTTCTGCACACCTGTCCACGTGATGTCTTGGGAATGCTTGCTGGACCACAGGTGGCTTCTTGCATCCCCCCACACAGGGTCCTTTACCTTTTCTTCGCCCCTGGGTGGGCTGTTGACCAACGGGCTCCTTCCCGGAATATTTCTAAATGCGTGAAAAACATCGGCTTATAAAGAAAACCAATTCTGTTCAAGTACACTTAGCAAAATATTAAATAATTTGTAATGAAGTATCATATGCTTCTTTATTAATGCGAAAATAGTATCTTGTGGCAGGTCTAATAACTTTTAATTCAAAGTAGTGATTGAGAGCATAAAGGACATTTTGAAATCTGTAACATCTGTGGTGTTATATGAAAATATCTCTGATTTCTGTTGGTGACACAGTTATTGGAACTGATCAGGCTGCCAGGGTTTGTTGTCTATATTCATGATGGAAAAAAGTTAGAATTTAGTGAAATAAAGATACCATTTTTTTCCCCATCCAAGTTCATGTTCCCCGCCCCTGCACTCTGTCCATGGATGCCATGGGAGATGTCTGTGGGCCCCAAGTTAAGAACCCCTGAGTGACAGTTGTTTAAAAAAAAAAAAAGCAAAACCCCTTACACACACATACTCTCACAGTCACACACACGCATTGTAGGTGTGTGCACTTGCATACCTACTGGGATTTTTATACCTGCACAGAGTCGTACCTCTCCAGATGGACCTGGTGTGCACATGCACGCACACACACAGCTGCAGCACACCCGGAGAGACACTGCATATATGTGCACAGGCACGCACATATCCAGTACACAGGGCCATGTGTACCCCCCCCCACTAAAGTGTGCACTCAGGCTCACACACAGCTCATCGTACCTGGAGCCTTCTGTATAAATGTGCACAATCCTAAATTCCAGGCTGAGTGGGCAGAGCCTTGGGGCCTGCTGTGACTGCTGCATGGCAGCATGCACAGGCAGAGGCGGTCAGGCTCATGCCATCTGGATGCTGCCACCTAGCCCCCAGGCACCAAGGAGGCCCAATCTAGGAGGATGAGAATTCTGCCAATCCTCTTCCCCAAGGTACAAACCACGGGGCCAGGAGGCCTTCAGAGTCTCTCTTTTCCTTAATGAAATCCTAATCTGCCCCCAAAGGGTGTGGGGGATTTGGTTGATGTTGCTGTGCCACCGTGAGTGGGCTCGTCTGAGCCTGTGGGGGCCGTGGGGCAGTGGGCCCGGTATGGTGCAGGGGTGTCCTCAAAGGGAAGCATTCTTCGTTGGTAATGAACATTATGTCTGCAGAAACGAATGGCCCAACCTCCTATTCAGTTTATGTAAAATAAAACAGGCCATATGTTGCTGCTTTCAGAGTTTGGGTGTTTAAATTAAATGTTGTTTAATGAATATTCAAACCCATTTGCTCCAAAGTTGTGCTCAATGTGGCGGCGGCTTTCATCCCCCCTCCTTCCTTGCAGCCCCCTCCGTGCTCCAGTACCCAGGGTATTAAGCCATTAGAACGGGGTGTGAACATCCAGGCATCTGTCTTCCAACGGAAAGTTGGATATTAAAATGCTGGAGCAGATGACAGTATAAATAAAGACATACAGTGAGAAGCTCGTCTGGTTATTTTTTTGTTTGGTAATTAAGACTGAGGACGTTTTGACTTAAGTTATATCTTATTGAGAAACCGAGGTGGGGGGCCGAGAGCTCCCACCTCTTCCCACTTTCCTTTAGTCGTCAGTTTACGGAGGGGCTTTCACATTGGCCTCTGTGTAACTGGTTTATTGACAAGTGTCAACTTGGTGGCATAGAGACGTGAAATGGTTTGATGTTTCTCTAGTCACTGCTTTCTGCTGAACTCTGTCAAATTACCCTTAACATTAGCTGGAGTGGAGTCCATAGCTTAATGGTCAGAACTATCAGTGTCTCTCTGAACTGAAACTCTCCTCTTGGCCCACTGGAGGCTGGGCCTGTACTCAGATGATGGAGGTGGGGAGGGGGCAGTGTTTGCTCTCTCGGTCCTCTTCCTTCTCCAGAGCATTGGGGCCCACCCTCTGGGGCCAGGTGCAGGGACAGTGGGCTGTGGAGGTAGGCTTCCTACAGAGGTGGTCCCCGTGTGTGAGGGGAGGCATCTCTACTTTGGCTTGCTGCCATGGCTGACCGGGTGGTCTCTGTCTAGATGGCAAGCTGGTATCCTTGGGGCAGAATCTAGCTCATGCCAGCACCATCCATCCCTGAGGATGCCCTTAGAGGCGGCAGGTATCTTCAGCCCCATGAAGGGTGCACACTTGCCTCCTTTCTGTCGGGGGTCGAGGGGCACTGCTTCTCGAGCTGTCCTGTGGCTCTGGCCCATCCCCTCTTCTCTATACCCCCATGTGGCTGCACAGGAGCAGCTGAGGCCCTACTGTGCCTTCAGGGGCCCCATGGGATCAGGGGTGTGGGTACCCTTTTTTTTTCCTGAGCACTCTACCCCACTGCCCTCCTTATGGGCTCCTCCAAGCCTTCTGTCTTGAGAGATCCCCTGGGGAAACTGGACGCCATGTTCCACGCTCATGTAAATCCCCAAACTCCAGGGGACCCATGTCAGCTTCATCTGGCATTACTACCTCCCTAGGTTTGGTTCCTCTCTCCTGGCAGTACAAGGTGGGGCTACAGATAAAGCAGCTCAGCAAGCACCCAGCTGGGGAGGGAAGTGCCAGCTTCCCCTCTTGTGGGCAACCCCCTCCCCCCATTTCTATGAGTGGTTCTCTTGAAACAGTATGTTCTCTCTGCCAGTTTCTCCAGTGATCCTCTTTTTTCCCTCCCCTGTTTCTTATGTAGACTGTGTGTGCGTGTCTGTCTGGCATGGTTGGTACTGGAGCCTGGTGTTAGAGGGGCTGTTTCAGTTTCTTGGTAAAGCCTCTGGGGAGGTGCCTGCTGCTAGCGGCTTTCTCATGTGTGATAGTGACACTTCTTTGCTTTTAGCTTTGTCCCCGTGACCAGTCTGGGGCAACGGTCAAAATCCCAGCTGATGTCCTGCACACACACTGAGAATGAGGATTTGTGTATGACGGGAACAAGTTTAGGAGCATCATGAGGGTTTCTATCCTCCCCTCCAAGCTACTTCTCAACCCAAAGAGCTCAGATTGCTCCCATGCCTTTAGTTATCACCTCCGCATGGGAGACCCCCACACCTGTCGCCAGCCCTGAGCTCTCTCTGTGGCTCTGTCTCCACTTGGACATCCCGCCAAATTTCTTTCTTTTTTTTTTAGCGGGCTTCCCACTAAGCAGGGAGCCCTATATGGGGCTCTATCCCAGCACCCTGGGATCATGACCCGAGCCGAAGGCAGACGCTTAACGACTGAGCCACCCAGGGGCCCCCCACCAAATTTCAATATGCTCATATCCAGCCTCTTTATCTCTCCTTCCCCTCTCTTCTCCACAAATCCGAATCACCGTTTTCTATGTATTAAGAACTTGCTCAGCAGGCCCGGATGGAGTACTCAGTATAGCACCAAGCCATGTGATAGCTGCTGGGGATCCAGTGATGACAAAGAATAGTGCTTGCCCTCAAGGAGCTCTTGGCCCAGTGGGGGCCATCCACCCAAGGAGAGACTCTTGGTGCGAAATGGAAAGAGCTAAGGCAAGCATAGGGGTGGAGAGCTGTCATGGGTTAGCTCACTAACCTCTAAGCGCCTGGGCACTCAGGAAGAGCTTCCTGGAGGGGATGACCTGTGGGCCCAGTCCTGAATTGTAGTAGCTGGCAGGCTAAGAAATATATATATATATTTTTAAAGATTTTATTTATTTATTTGACAGAGAGAGAGAGAGAGAGCGAGAGCAGGAACACAAGCAGGGGCAGAGGGAGAGGGAGAAGCAGGCTTCCCGCTGAGCAGGGAGCCCGATGCGGGGCTCGATCCCAGGACCCTGGGATCATGACCTGAGCCGAAGGCAGACGCTTAACGACTGAGCCACCCAGGCGCCCAGGCTAAGAAATATTTGAAGGGTATCCTTTGGAAAGGGAAGAGTGAGAACAAAGGCATGGATGCATGGAATAGCATGGGGTGCGCTGAGAAATTGAAGCACTTCCATATTCCTGGGCTCTAATTTGCAGGGGAGGAAATGGTAAGAGATGGGCTGGTCTCCTGTCTCCATTCCTGGGCCTCTGTCCTCCAAGTCCCCCATGTGCAAGGAGTTGTGGCTGACTCCTCTTTAGCAGGACGTCACCCCTGCCATCCATCCCACCAGAGGATGAATGAGAGGTTGAGGTGGCTGATCACGTGGTATCCTCCCACTTCCCACTTTCCCATCCTGTCATCGGTAGGTGAGTATAATGTGTCTCCTAGGGGAGGTGGGCTGGGGGAACCATATGAAGATGGGAGGCTATTTGGAGTAAGGCTGCTAC
>NC_138374.1:44086999-44110125 GCF_054177405.1 Leptonychotes weddellii | reverse complement strand
CCCCCCCCCAGCTTGTTTGCAGATGGCTTGGTTTGCTATGGGGCCAACTGTGGCCATGACTATACAACCCACATGCCTATCCCTGTCTAACTTGGTCCAAATTCTTGAGAGGAAAAAACCTGATGGATTACTGGTTAGCCAACAGGTGTCTTAAGGACCTTGATGTTTTTAGGCCGGGTATCCATCTCTGATTGAGTCAGAGGAGAACACGTGTTACAAGCAGGGCCACGTAGGGCTGCCCCTTCAGCTGGGGCCGCGGGCAGGGCAAATACACCCCCGCCTCTGCCGCAGGCCAAGGGTCAGCTGAAGCTCTTTGTCTCCCTCCAGACCATGAGCAGGAGAGCAGAACTGGCCAGTTTCTCGGGATCTGATTTTCTCCTGATGGGCAGCTGGCTGCCTCCTCAAGGCTCTGGGCAGGAAGTCTGTACCATTAGGGAGGCCTTAAAGAGGTGGGTTCTTCCTGAACTCAGATCACTTTGAGCCTATAAGGGAGGGAGGGCATTGGGAGAGACACATATCCACCTGGAATCCCATTTAATTCTCATAACCCTGCCAGGAAAAATGGGCCTGCTAACTATCACACAAATGATGGCACGTTCATTTGTTGGTTAGGTATTTACTGAGTGCTTAGCGGGGGCCGAGGCTGTGCTGGCTGTTGAAGACATGGCGGTGTGCAGTGGTTAACATTATTGCGAGTGCACTGTAGAGCAGAGACCATGGGAAGGGAGAGGATGATATGTGTTTATCCCCTTCAAGCCTCAGAACAACCCAATGAGAGAATTTGTGTTTTTAACTCATTGTACAGATAGGGAAAATGAAATCCAGAGAGGTTAACTTTTTGTAGAAGGTCACACAGCTCATAAGTGGCACAGTCTGAATATGAACCCAGGCCTGCTGGCCTCTTGTCATTTAATCCAGGAATTCTGGGTAGAGATAGATTTTGCTGGCCAAGGGGTGCTTGGGAAGTAGTGTTCTCATGGCCTTTGTCTCAGCTGGCTCCTTCCATTCCTGAAGGAGCGGTGGGGAGTAGGGGTCCTGGGCATGCCCCTCCCCCCTTGCCCCTTCAAATCTAGAGCTTCATTCTGCTTTCTCCCTACATTCCTAATCCTCCTTGTGTGGCTTTCCCCATCCCAAGGTCACAAAGACTCTTAGCTTTCTTGTAGGCCACATCGTCACATCGTGTGCTGTGGTCTGAATGTCTGTGGCTCCCAAAATTCGTGTATTGAAATTGCAATCTCTCAGGTGGTGTTGTAGGAGGTGGGCCCTTTGCAAGATGTTTAGGACATGAGGGTGGAACCCTCAAGAGTGGGATTAATGTCCTCATGAAGGAAGCCGGAGAGAGCTCCTTCATCCTTTCCACCAGGTGAGGACCCAGTGAGAAGTCTGTGACCCAGAGGCGGGTCCTCACCTGACAGTGCTGCTACCATGATCTGAGATTTTCAGGCTCCAGAAAGGCGAGAAATAAATTTCTGGTATTTATAAGCCACCTAGCCTGTAGTGGTGTGTTATAGTAGCTTGAGTGGACTAGGATGCCGTGTGTGTGTGAGAGCCCTTGCTGACCCCTCTGGCTGAATGGGGCCGTGTTTGTGGCTGCCCCTGCCAGCCATCTCCTCTGTGCTCCTGTGGGCCTCCCCTCCGCTGGGGTCATGTGTTCACTGAGGAGACAAGCTGTATGTGTGAGGGAGAGATGGTTAGACATCAAAGCAGGCCTTGGCATTAGGGCTTTTAATGGGCAAAGTGACAAGGTGACGGTCCTTAATTGGCCAGCACAACAGCCAACCAGGGTCCTGCTACATCCATACAGTCCTCCTGCTTCCCTGAAGGGCAGCTGTTTTCGTGGCTATGTGGCAGCGAGCTCTCAGAGCTCAGCCAGAATCAGGCGGGGTGGGAGAACAAGGGACAGCCTTCCCTCTGGCTTTGAGAATCCAGCTTTCTGGAACTGGGGTGAGGGCCTTCTCCCTTCTGCCTGATGGCCTTCATCACTACTTAAAGAAGGAAATTCTGGCCGAGAGTGTGTAACTCCTAGGCTCTTTTAACTCCTTATGTTCTAATGATCCCAGAAACTGCCAGGGAGAGTGTTGATGAAGCAACAGTCTTATTTGGCTAAGTTGGGAGAATGGGAGATCTTGAGGTCCCTTCTGGCCAGGACTCCCATGTTAGCTGTGGAGAGAAGACATGGCAATGTCAGAGCCCTGACCTGGCAGAAGGACGTGCTTTCATGTCATGGGAAGAGTATGAGTACAGGATCCAGGAGGCTTAGAGCCAAGTTGTAGGAAGGTAGCTGTTAATAATAACAGCCTTATTTTGGGCTGGGTACCTTACATAAGTGCCTTACATATTTTAATTCATTTAGTGTTCATGACAACCTTATTAAATAGGTTGATTTTTGCTTCTCTTTTAGAGTTGATGAAATTGAGGCACAGAGAGGGTAAGTGACTTGCCCAAGGTCACAGTAGCCCCTTAGTGGCTGAGCAGACAGTCAGGGGCTGTGTTTGCTGGCTGTGCGACCCGGGGGCAGGCCTCTGGGCCTCTTCCCACAGGGTAGCTTGTCTTGTAGCACCCTGCTTGTTGTTGTCTGCTACATTTGGACACGGCAGTCTGGCGGTGGACTCTCCCGAGGGTGTGAGATGGCGAGGGGTGGAGCTCTCTTCCCAGGGACAAAGGAACTGCCCAGATGATGTCATCGTGAAGCCTCCAGAGCCAGCCTTTCCCCGTTGATCACACTAGTCATTAATCCCCACGTAAAACACAGTTTGGGACCAGGCTCCAGACCCAGTAGTTGCTCTCATGTTTTCCTGTGCCTGATAAACGATTCTGCTGGAAGAGGTGTGAAGGGCATCTGTGGGAAGTGGTTCTGAGCAAGATTCTTTAAGACCATTTTATACATTCTTATCCATTTTGAGGCTGCCCTGGGACTGAGAAAGGAGAATACTCACAGTACCAGGAAGGCCTTTGGTCTAGAGTCAGGAAGCCTGTCCTGTCTTCTCACTGGAAATTGGAGAGGGAGAGCTTGCTTGCTGCACCCATCTTTTTCACTGCACATTGGGGGTGGGTGGGCAGGGGGCCTCAGGTCCAGACAGGGGAAGGAGTGGCGTGAGGTTGACCAGCATTAGTTCCAGCCTTGGGACCCTTAGTGCTACGCCTGGCCTTCCTGCCTGCCCAGCTAACATAGATAGAACACTGTTACCAAGCTTTGCCTGCATTGTCTCCACTTACTGTCCACACCAACCCAATGAGCTTAAGACTGTTTACAGATAAGGAAACTGAGGCCCAAGTGGCAGAACCGGAATTCGGCTCCAAATGTTTTCTTACTTATATTCCTTGTGTGTCCTTTAAGATTAAGACCTCTTTATATTTTCCAGAGCTCTTTCTCTTCCATTCAAAGGCCGTCTGGTAGAAATAATTCCTGAACCAACAATCAGGTTGGCCAGTTCCTCCTCTGCTAGTCCAAGTTCAAATACCAGCCCTACCATGTACTAACTTGAGCAAATCGTGTAATTGTTGAAGCCCTGGTTTCTACTTTGTAAATTGGAGGTAATAATGGCTAAATTACAGGGAATTTTTTAGGATGAAATGAAATCCTTAGAAGGCATTTATTATGACAACAAGTATGCAGGTGAAAGCCACTAAATTATTATTATCGGTAAGGAGTACCAATATTTGATATTGAATCTTATCCTAAAAATCTGGAATTGAGCTTATTGTAATGATCTGCTAAAGCCTTTGGCTAATTTCAAAGAGGGAATGGCTATTACGATTTCATTTATTAAGGTCTGTGATAGGCTGAATAGTGGGCCCCCAAAAGTCCATGTCCTAATTCTGGACCCTGTGAATATGTTACCTTACATGGCAAAAGGGACTTTGCAGATGTGGTTAAATGAAGGCTCTGGAGATGGGCAGATTATCCGAGATTGCCTGGGTGGGCCCACTGGGTCCTTATATGAAGGCAACAAGAAGGTCAGAGTTAGAGAAGCAGATAGGATGATGGAAGCAATAAAGCTGAGAGAGAGAGAGATTTAAAGATGGTTTGCTGTTAGCTCTGAAGTTGGAAGAAAAGGCCACAAACTAAGAAGTGTGGGCAGCTTCTAGAAGCTGGAAAAGGCCAGGAAGCAGATTCTCTCCTAGGGCTTCCATAAAGAATGCAGCCCTGCCAACCAACCCATTCTGGACTTCTGTAGAACTGTAAGGTAATAGATTTGTGTTGTTTTAAGCCATGAAGTTTGTGTTAATTTGTTTATGGAGCAGTAGGAAATCAATACAAGATCCATATTTAGTATTTTCTAATCAAATCCAAGAGGCATTTACAAGCACCCCCTCCAGGCCAGGCACTGTGCTAGGTACCTCACCTAAATGCATCTCTATAAACAGTGTGATGAGTGGGTGCAGAGAGCAGGAGCTTCAATGCAGAAGAGGAAAGCAGGAATCCCAGTTTTACTGCTCATTAGTGGTGTGATCTTGGGCCAGTCACCTGACCTCTCTGAGCCTCTGTTTTCATGTCTGTAAAGGAGAGAGTTTTACACATGAAAAATACCTGACATGGCCAGGTACTCAGTAGCTTCGAACCTAATTCACGTTGCTACCTACTTCCCCCAAACTCAGATGCATCGCACCATGCTTCCCCAGGAGAGCCCTTGTCCGGTGAAAGCAGACTTGTGGGTTTGTGTTCAGTGCCTCTTGTCCCTGGGGCTTGCCTGGAGAATGGGCAGCCAGCCTGCCCAGCAGTGCCCAGGACAGAGTTAGGGCCAGATGTGGGGAAGAACTCACTTTCAGTCAGCGCTCTCCAGAGGTGGAACCAGCAACTTGCCCCCCTTGTTTTCAGGGGACCCAGGTGTTATGGCTGCCCGCCCCTAGGACTTCAGGTGTGGATCTTTGATGTTGGCACCCTGTGCAGTCTTATGTTGTCCCAGAGCTTTCTGGTGGGGCCGAAAGAAAGATGGGCATCTTGCAGTCTGGAATTTGTGTCTCCGTCCTGGCCTTCCACTCCTGTAGGGCTCCACACTCTTCAGGAATACAGGCTTTATTTCAGGACTAGCAAAATCACATGGATTGCACTTGTTTTGGGTTGGTGGGTTAGAACAATATTTTGGTAAATGTACACACTGAAAATTGCCCACTTTTTTTTTTTTTCATTCTGCTTTGGCAGTTCTTCATTTTTCACTCCACTCAGAGCTCCAAGATAGAAGTAGCCTGAGTTGGTGTTGCCTCCAGCCAGTATCTATCTGTATTTGAAGAGGAGGATTCCCTCTTTGAAGCCCTGTCCTATTCAGTATCTCCTGTAATGCTCTCAGCAGCATTATTGTATTCTGAGGGCTGTATTCTCATTCTGCCGCTCTGATGTTCAAGCAGGACGAATAGGCGAGGGTACTGGGTGTGCAGACCATACCACTGTGCCCATGGTTCTGGTCGTTTCACGCCAGCATTCATTCCGATTCCTCTGGGCTTGTGCCACACTGATGGCTATTTATTTGAATAGTATCCCTGGTCATCCCCATTTTACAGATGAGAAAACCCCCGTAGGTGAAGGACATGTGCCAGGCGTTGCAGCTGAACCCAAGGCCCTTGACTCTGAGGACCCATGAGCTTTTCCCGCCCAAGCTGCTCCTCTTTATGGGAGGTTAAATCACGCTGGCTTTAAAGACCCCATTACAATACCTTAGTTTCTTTTCTTTTTACCACCTCGAAGCGGCTGTAAAAATATTAAAACCAATTGCCGTCATCTTTCAGACTGCTGCGTTTATGAGATGTAGCTTTCAAATGAATGGAAATAATCGGAAACTCCCTCCCCGTTTCATTCTATGGGGGCATTTCAGATTTATACAATATTTCTGAAAGCTCTTATAATAGGGCATATGCACTTAGGGCATTAATGAAGTCGGCTCAGTGCTGGCTGGTCTCATTTCATGGAGCTAATTGTTAAGTGTTTTGCATACTTACAATTGAACTAAATTATTCCAAGCTAGCTGGTTTCAGGAAGTGTTAATTATATTTCAGTAAAGGAAAATCAAGGCTAAAAAATCATCCACTTAGAGCTTATCTATTTATGAACATCTCATTCTGGAGATCTCAAACATATATTTTAACGCCATGTGAATATTGAGATTAATATTTCTTCACCAAAGAAACCTTTCTTCCTTCTTTGAATAGCCCCCCTCCCCCCAATCCATCCTTCCAGCTTTATTCAGCAGCCTAGTCTGGAAGTTGAAAGAAGCCTTCCTTTGTATTTCTGGCGCCTTGAATCTTTAAGTTGGATGCCAGGAACAGCATTAGCTCCATTCATCTCGAGACCAACTGGCCTTTTGTAAATGATATTAAGTAATTAATTTATGGGTCCTGCACAGGCCATTTAGGACCCAGTGCTCCTTTACTCCTGGGTTCTTTTTTGAGGAACTTAGTTTTCTTCTGGGACTTGGGTTGGAGAGGGTGAGTGACCAAACACTGCCTCTCAGGTCTCAGTGCAAGGCGAGGGGATGGGGGGATGGGAGAGGAGCAGGTCTGGGGGGGTCTACAATGCCTGTATCGTCTATTCACACTTCTCTTCCTACTCATTGGACCAGAAGGTCTGAATGTGAATGCCTAACAAGAAGTTATATTCTAGTTTCTTTTGCATCTGTTGCTCAATTTCTTTTCTATTTGTTTTTAACTTTTTGTTCATCCACTCATGCATGCATTCATTTTCTCATTCAGTACACACATATTGAGCTATGAAGGCCTATCACACGAGAACACTGGACTAGGGGCTGGGCATGGAGAGCTGAGGGTGGCAGAGTTCACTCCACTCACCCCACTCACCCCACTCAGGAGCTCTCATAATACAGAAATAGGCCAGGGCCTCAGAACCACCTGGAAAGCTTGTTAAAGCACAGGGTGCTGGGCCCCACTCCAGAGTTTCTGATTAGGAACTAGGGAGGGCTCATGATTTACATATTGAAATGGCACCCAGGTGACGCTGCTGCTCTAGTCCAGGGGTCACCCTCTGAGAAACACTGGAAGACTCATGGGATTTAGAAATTATATCCCAAGACCGTCTTGATTTTTCCAAAGAAGACATACAGATGGCCAACAGACATCATCAGGGAAATGCAAATTTAAACCACAATGAGATATCACTTTACACATGTCAGAATGGCCAAAATAAAAAACACAAGAAATAAATGGTGACGAGGATGTGGAGAACTGTTGCTGGGAATGCAGATTGGTGCAGCCACTGTGGAAAACAGTATGGAGGTTCCTCCAGAAATTAAAAATGGAATTGCCATATGATCCAGTTATTATGCTACTGGTTGTTTACCCAAAGAAAATGAAAACACTAATTTGAGAAGATACATGCACCCTTATGTTTATTGCAGCATTGTTGACAATAGCCAAGATATGGAAGCAGCCCAGGTGTCCATCGATAGATGAATGGATAAAGAATACACACACACACATACATACACACACACACACATGCTGGAATATTAGCCAAAAAAAAAAAAAAAAAAGAAAATTTGCCATTTTCAACACCATGGATGGAGCTAGAGAGTATTATGCTAAGTGAACTAAATCAGCCAGAGAAAGCCAAATACCATATGATTTCACTCATATGTACTCTAAGAAACAAAAAAAAGAGACAAATAAAAAACAGATTCTTAAATACAGAGAACAGATTGATGGCTACCAGAGGGGAGATGGGTGGGGGGATGGGTGAAATAGGTGATGGGGATTAAGAGTACATTTGTCTTGAGCACTGAGAAATGTACGGAATTGTTGAATCATATTGTACACCTGAAACTAACACTGTAGGTTAATTATATTTCAATAAAAAATAAAACAAGATTTGTATCTAAATTTATTTATACACTATCACAGAGCTTGTTTTTGGCTGGCAGATGAGAGAGGCATTTTTTTCACAAAGTTTTTTCCATTAAAAAATCACTTTTATCTCATAAATAATGAATGGAAAATAAGCAATATGTGTCGAGAAATGGATGTCGAGTGGCTAGTCAGGCTCAGGAAACAGCTGTACATCTCCCTGCACACTAGCCTTCCAGAATGAGATTCAAGTCCACACTTGTGCAAAATGACAAATTACTCCTTTGCAGAGGCCTCCAGGGATGCTCACGTGTACAGGGGACCCTGTGTGGAATTAATATTTAAATAGCAGTGATACGAATGCCATCTCAGTGTTAAATCTACACATGCCCCGCCGGTCTACCCAAAGCTTATGTAGGCCTGACCTTGATACGTGGGTATGGAAGAAGGCATGTTAACCTGGAGAGAGAAGAGGATCAGGAAGGTCAGTCCACCTGGGGCTCGAAGGATGAATAGGAGTTTGCTAGTACTGGAGGGAAGGAGGGGTGGAGAACATTTTGGGCAGAAAGAATAGTCTGCCAGGCACAGAAGTGAGAAAAGGCAGGGCTTGTTGAAGGGGTGCAGATATTGCGGTATGTGCAGGAGGAGAGGAAAGAGGAAGGGTGGGAGATGAAGCAGGATTATGTTCCAATTTTAGTATTACGAAAACCTTGACTATGAGGCTGAAAAGCCAGACTTTGTTCTGAAATACAGGTGACAGAGTCAGGGAGAGTGACTCAGGACTGCTGTAAGGCGGGGGTGGGATTAGAAGAGAAGTCTGGCAGGGCTAGGAGGCTTGTGGGAGGCGAAGTTAATGAAAATAAGATAAAAAATCATCGGTAAATGAATAAAGCTTCAGTTCCTCAGCAGTAGTCGCCATGTTTCCGGGACTCGTTTGCCACTCGTAGCTAGTGGCTGCCGTGGGACGGTGCATGTAGACTTTTTTTTTTAAAGATTTTATTTATTTATTTGACAGAGACACAGCGAGAGAGGGAACACAAGCAGGGGGAGTGGGAGAGGGAGAAGCGGGCTTCCCGCCGAGCAGGGAGCCCAACGTGGGGCCCGATCCCAGCATGACCTGAGCCGAAGGCAGACGCTTAACGACTGAGCCACCAGGCGCCCCTACTAGACGGTGCATGTAGACTTCATCATCACAGAATGTTCTATTGGACAGCGCTAGTGTAGAATGGAACAACGGCGCCTGGATGGGTGCATGCACTTCTCGCTGCAGGGAGAGATGGGTGTGGCAGGAGGGGCCCGAGTGGAGCCACATTCAAGGACAGCCTGTGGGTGGAGTTGAAGCGGTCCTCAGAGGCCCTTAACAGGGTCAAAATGATGGGAGTGGCCGGAAAAGGCCTAATCCGAGGTTGGAGGAAAGATGGCACCAGCTGAGTCCTAGAAGCCAAGAAGGAAGTTTCAGTAAGTAGAAACCACTGGTGAGCCTAGCAAAGGGCAGGAACGGTGAGGAGAGACGCAGCCTGGGCCAGTCAGCATCTTTCTCCTGGAAATTTGAATCGGGACACAGTGACTGAGCGCCTTAACTGTGGCAGCTGAGGCTGCTCTATGGGAGGCTATGAAGGCTTTGTGCAGGAAGATGCGCAGTGCGCAGCCTGTCGGTGTGCGGACAGAAAGGAAGAGGCCCACGCCCCTGAAAGGGACCGAGGCAGAGAGTATGGCTTGATCACCTTCCAGTTGCCTCGAGGCCCTCGCCTCTCCCTGTTGACACCTGCGCATCTTCACAGCCGTGCTGTCTCTACTTCTAACCAAGGGCGGGGGTTGGGGGAGGTGGGGGAGTTCAGTGAATTTCCCTTTCTTACCACCCAGCGATCTCTAAGCACACCGCCTCCCTACTGCCCAGCCCAGGACGTGGCACATACCGATTGCTCAATCAGTGCTTGTCGAACTGTCGAATTCATGTGAAATTTGAACGACGGGCAAGATTGAGACAAGCAGAGGGAAGGAGGAGACCAAGGGCTGCCTCTTCATCCTTCTGCCTACCCCCTTGAATGCACAAGGAAATACTGCTGGCGGGCACTGAAAGATGTCCTCCTTCCCGCACCCCTTTGGCACCTGGAATATGGCGCTCCCCTCCTTCCTCTTTCCTGAAGCTACACGTGTGGCTGGCACTGTTTCTGATGTCTTGACTTGCATCACTACACTCCCACATCAATTCAGGTGGCGGTTTAGAGCCAATTAAAATTTATAAGCCACAGGTAGTGAGTGAAATCCCAAGGATTAATTTGCTCAGTGGAGTATTAATCTGTGTAATGTCATAGGCGCTCCTTCAACGAACGTGGCAAGATGGAGACGGGGAGGTACATCCCCTCCTGTGTTTTACTGTAAATGCTTTAATTGGTCCCACTGGGCTGAGGGTGGGGTGTGGCTCCTCCGAGCACAGTGAAAAGGCAGAGTCAGCGATTTGGGTCCCCAGCTGAGCTGCCCAGAACTCAGCGCCCCTCCTCTGCTAGGCAGCAGACCCCACCATGCCCTCCCTCAGCTGGCAGAGACCTGCCCTCTGACCAGCACTCCTTCTGCTCTGTGCTCCCTCTCCATCCTGCCCCCCCCTCCCCCGGGGGCAAGGCAAGGGAAGGAGCAGTGATGGGCTGATTGTATCAGCTCCCAAGACCTGCCACTTTCCAGGGTTTTGTAATTAGAATCCTTCTCAATTAGGAGGTGGGGTGAATCAGCATCCAAATTAATAATGTGGCAAGGCCCACCTGTCCAGCCAGCCACCTTGCGCAAGACTACCAAAGAACCAGAGAGAAGATACACTAATGCTGAGACTGCAAAATTAGGGCTCCATGGTTGGCTGGATGTGAGCCTGTCCGGTAGGCTTTGATGCTGGGGTTTGAGACACCTGGGTTCTAATTAAATGCCTTCCCCCAGCACAGCTTGGCTGAAGAGAACCTTGTCTCAAGGGCACTCGGTTTCTTCCTGGAGAATGTAAACTTTAGTGTTGTCAGTCAGAGCAGTTACTGTAGCTGGTGACCCTGGAGTTCAGAGGGGATTAAGTGGTTTGTCGGAAAGGTAGGCAAAGGCAGAACAGTGGGAGGCCACTTAATATAATGACTAAGAATTCTGGCTTTGAACCCAGATTCAAGTCCAAGTTCTCTGCTTAGCAACTGGATGCTTTTAGGCAAATTAACTAACTTCTCTGAGCTTGTTTCTGTATTACTAGAATGCGTGGCAAAACATCTACCTTGCAGGATTGCACAGCATATAATGAAGTGTTTAGCCCAGTGCTTGCAAATAGCCAACTCTTAACAAATAGCGGCTTTTATTATTGTTGTTAATAGTAGTGATAAAAAAAAATACCCCGAGTCCCAGTCTCTCTCTGCTTGCTTCTTTCAACCTCACCTGTGCTTGGTGATAGCAGGATAGTGGAAGGGAAAGCTTTGAAAAGGACATAATTGATGCTTAAGCAAAAGGGATTATTGTTACCAACAAGCTAAGTCGAAGGCTGCAGATTCCTGCAGGGATGGCTGGCTTGCTCTGGTGACACGGCGGGGGCGGGGGGGGTGTAGTTCAGGACAAAAGTTCCTCTCGGTTTTAGAGGATTCTGACATTGGCGTGAGTGTCAGTAACAGAAATGACTTCAGGCTGGTTTAAGTAGGAAAAGAATTTGTTGAAAGAGAATATGATCTATCAGAGCATCAGCAGGAGAGCTAGGGAAGCGGGATAAGGGTGGCCGGGCACCGGGACCACAGTCTGAGCTGAGCTGCAGGGTAGGCTTGGTGTGGAGTTGGTGCTACTTCTGTCCCCACGCGGATGCCCTAAGGACCTGGGAGCTGCCTCTATTTCTGGGACGCATTTTCTCCTGACCATGCCTCTTCAAGTCATGGGCATCTGGTCCACTCTTCTTTGATGACACACTGGGCTTCAGCTGCAAAGAGGAGAATGGAAATATGAAACAACTATCAGGCCTGTATTGTTTTCTGGCTTAGGAGGAGGGCTGTGCCTCCCGAAGACTCACACAGTAGGGTATTCCATAGTAGGAAGACTCAGCCATAAAGTGACATATGTCAGTGACAAATACCAGCAGGCTTCCAAATCCCCATCCAGTGGACCATGAGGACGTTGAAGCCTTCCCTGGCACATTTCTGGCATATTTCTGCATTGACTGGTACTTCTGTGTTTTCTATTGTGTCGAGAAAGGGACTTGTGCTCCTGGAAGTTGAGGCCCAGATCTTGCAATGGCATCGACAGGCTGCTTGGGAACTCTGGGGTGGGGAAGGAGAGTGAGGGAACCAGTGATGGCTGGACTTTTCCCTGCCTTCGAAGGCAGCTGGTCAAAACGTTCAGGCCAAGGGCAGAGTCCAGCTGTCCAGAGAACCAGTGAATCAGAGCCGAGGTTACAGAGGGAGAGCCGGCAGTGTGGCCAAGGTGGGGGGCACACTTGGGCTGTGATGCCCCTCCTCACCAGGCTCCACTCTATGGGATGGTGTGTTCAGTGGGAAGGAGACTGGCTGGAAAGGCCCTTTTCCTGCTCTGACAGCTCACCTCGCGTCCCAGGGTCTTCACCCCACCCCCGCCCCCCATGGTGGGCGTGACCACTGAGCTCCAGGGAAATGAAAGGTTGCTTCCCATTGCCAAATGATAAGGACTCTGATATATTCCAGTCGCTTCCCCACAACAGCACTGAAGCAGTCGAACACCAGTAAAAAAACGAAAGCTAATCTTATCCACACAGCAGAAAAAAGTAGTGCTGTTGCATTCAAATCGTGGGTGGGTGGCTGGCTGGCTGGGGAGTCAGAACCCACATGGCCTCCCTTGCCTCACCCAAATACCAGGAACCCTTAGGACATTGGTTCGCAAAGTATGGTCTCTGTATCAACAGCATTAACATCACTGGGTAACAAATGCAAGTTCTCAGGCCCCATGGCCGAATCACTGAATGAGAAACTGGCGGTGGGGCTCAGCCCTCTGTTTTAATGAACCCTCCAAGGGATGCTGGTGCTTGAGTTTGAGAACCACTGCTTTAGGATTTTGAGGAGATGCTCTCCTTCTTGAAGGGCCTCAACTTTCCCCCTCTGTAAAGTGGAGAGTTTGAATGATTTTTTAAAATACAGATTGAAATAATTCCATGGAATGGAAAAGCCCGGTTCCTCACTTGATTCTGTTATCAATTAGCCGAGCATCCTTGGGTGAGTCACAAAACCTCTCTGGGCAGAGTTTACTTTCTCATCAAAGGGAAGGTGTTCAGATGGTTTCATGAAGGAGGCGGCACCTTGGGGGCATGGACAGGATTGGGTGACTTTGCCGGCCACCTGTGGCCCCTGGTGCTATGATGTGTTTGCAAAGTGGTTTGCTGCAGCATCAGCACCAGACTGGAAACAGCCACGGGTCAACAAGGAGGACACAAAATGATGGTGCATCCATGTCATAAAATATTCTGCAGTGTCAAAGAGAGTGAGGAGAATGTATATGTACTGATTTGGGCTCATCTCTCAGATACAGTAAGTGAAAAAAACCAAGGTGGAGAACAATATGTATAATAAGCTAAAATTTGTGTGAAGAGATATAAATATATGTTTGAATTTACATAAGATATCTCTGGCAATAGCAGATCCCTCTTGGAAAGGGCCCTTTAGGGACTGGGGTTGGAGGTGATAGGAGTGAGACTCACTTGTCACCAAATTCCCTTTGGTACTGTTCGAATTTTTAAAGCATTTACAGTTGACCCTTGAACAACATGGGTTTGAACTGTATGGGTCTACTTATATGTGGTTTTTTTTTTTTTGGATAGAGTACAATACTGTCAATGTATTTTATCGTTTTCTTAGTAACATTTTCTTTCTCTAGCTTCCTTTGTTGTAAGAATACAGTATATAATACATATAACATACAAAATATGCGTTAATTGACTGTTTAAGTTTTTGGTAAGACAATAGCAGGCTATTAGTAGTTAAGTTTTTGGGGAGCCAAAAGTTACATGTGCAGTTTCAACTGCGCAGGGGGTCGGTCGCCCTAACCCCCTGCGTTGTTCAAGGACCAACTGTACATGTACTAGTCAAAAAATGAAAATGCAACAAAAAAGCGCCCGCAATAGAGAACCACAGTCCTGTCTGGCTCTCTGATGTTTTGATCTTGGAGCAGTGGCAGCCAAGTCTGCAAGTCAAAGATGAACGAGGCTCATGTGGTGGCCCGAGAGCGAGGAAAGTAGGGCAGCGGGGGTCGGTGGAGTTCACTGTGACACGCTCACGAACGGCCCCCTGTCCAGGCACCTGTCTGCACCGTGCAAGGACAGGGAGACGTGGACGTGCAGAAGGCCTCTGCGCATAGGCTGTGGGCTGGGCCGCGCACCAAAGCTCTGGAGGGCAGAGTCAGGGCACTGACCTCACAGTGGACCCCAGTGGGGCACTCGCATGATGGAGTCCAGGACCCCAGAGGTGCCAGAGGGCGGGGTGTGAGGCTGGGCTGGAGCATGGTGGCTCACAGGCCATCCTGACAGGGCTTCCTGATCACGGTGCCCTTCGCCCAACCTGATCTCCTGCGTGCCCACGAGAGGCATTATTGTTAACCCCTTTCTCATTTTTTTCCAAGGACCTCCCCAAGCTTGCATTGCTGGTTAATGGCCGAGCTGGGATTGGAACTTAGGTTACTGAGTGTAGAAATAGGAAAGAACTCAGAGTCCCAGATTTGAGAAGTGGATTTGGTAGAGCAGGCAGTTCACGGGCAGCTGCCGACCCAGAGGAACTCCCTTGGGCTGGGGGACCCTGTGAGAGGTTCTCCCGCGGCCTGGTCCCGTTATCCTCCTCTCACTGCAGTGCCAGTCAGACCTGATAAATGATAAGATGAACATCCTCTGCCTGTTGAAATCCTCTTATTCCTTTAAGGTCCAGCTCAAATGCCTGTCCTCCATGAAGATTCTCTGATCAGCCCCAGTGGCCTGGATCGCTCTCTTCTGACCTTGCGGGAACCCCAGGCAGAGTGAGCAGTCCCCTCAGAGCCCTCCTCCGAGCAGAGAGCCAGGATTGGATTCCTTGAGGTTTCCCACCCCATGGCAAATTATAGGTGCCCAGATAGGTGCCCAAATTATAGGTGCCCATGTTTTGTGAAGGCTGAAAGGTCTTCTGCCCTCATTTCTCCACTCTCCAGATGGAAATCATTTATGATGATGAGTCTCTCATATGGTTAGAACAGAGGGTGTGTGGCAGGGAGTGGCCAGGGACTAGTGTTCGGAGTTGGGGCTGGTTGTGCATGCCTTTTATCCTGCAGCCTGCAGGCAGACTTCATCCCGGAGGCCTGGGGAGCCATCAGGGGTGCAGCCTCTCTGGCAGCGGTAAGGTGGGAAGCCTGGGGCTACGGGGGAGAGCCTGGATGTAGATGATCAGCAGGGACTCAGCAGGCCTAAGACCCCTGCGTGGATCTGAATTAGGCAGTGGGGGGTGGGGGGGTGCTGGTGGAGGGCAGCCAGACCTGGGGTCAGCAGTTGGGGGAGAGGAGGAGGAAGCAAGAAAGGGAACGGGGGCAGGGGAGGGGGACTCCCAGTGCCTGGTGGCTTCTAATGGGCTTCGCGGTGGGTAAGACAGAATTTCAAGTAAAAAGAGGGGTCAGAGGAAGTCTCAACAGCGGAGGGGCACGCTCTTTTCCAAAGGAGGGGCGATGGCCAACTTCGCAGGCTTCAGAAGTCAGTCTGTGGAGGGCTGGGGGAGAGGTGGCTGGAGGCGGCAGGTGGGAGGCCACTGGCAGCCCCTCGTGACCGCTTTCTGGGGTGTGATGGTAGCAAAGCCAGACTGCAGTGGGAGGCCGGCAGCGGGGGCATGGAGCGCGGGCTAGGAGTGGGCGCTCAGCACAGACTCCCTGCTTGATTGATTCTGCTGCTTGAACAGCACAAATAGCCGGAAATGTAAACACTGCTGGATCCGGCACAGCGCCCCTTGGCATTGCTAATTAGCCCTGAGATTACTCCTTGCAAGGGAGCAACTACATCACACCTCGGTTCTGGCTGAACAAGCGGAGCAGGGAGGCAGGTCTGGTCAGTGGCTGCCCATTGCCCCCGCGCCCCCAACACCCCCGCGCCGTCCTCTTTAAGAAATGCCAGAAACAGTCACCCAGCCCCTGCCTCCTGGTCCTACCTTTCTGAGGTACCATTGCTTAGGTGTTATTAGTTAAGTATTAGTTAAGAGACGGACTAATTTGTGTAATGGAAAAGTCACGGAGAGAGAATGTGGTATAAATGTTAATTGCTTTTTTAACTTCACATTATGTGATCCGTTAACATTAATATTTAATTTAATGCAGTCAAAAGATTAATGCTTGTGTTTATTTCTAAAAAAGGCAAGGATGCTTCAGGC
Organism: Leptonychotes weddellii; assembly: GCF_054177405.1. Classification (NCBI taxonomy): domain Eukaryota; kingdom Metazoa; phylum Chordata; class Mammalia; order Carnivora; family Phocidae; genus Leptonychotes; species Leptonychotes weddellii. Next base: position 44,093,998 of record NC_138374.1, on the reverse strand, counting down.
TGCTTTTCAGCTTGGTTGGGCTTTGGGGAGAAAAAAACCCAACCCACCCAGAACAGAAGAAATGTATTCATGCTGTAATAAGACAAATACCCTCTCCCCCACCCGGTCTCCCTCCTCCATTCCTAAAAATAAGCCGCGGGGTTCTAATGGGGACACTGATTAAATATTCGGCTCTGTAATTTATGCCCAAGTGAATCCCAACAGGAACCAGGGGCTCTGGAAATCTGTTGTGAAATAATTATCCTGAATGACATTGTCGAGATGGTCTGCAAGGGTGCTGTCAATAATGCATTAGCCCAAATCTGTTTGAAATACAGCAAGGAAATGACACGATATTCATGGGAACCTGACAGAATTATCAGTAAACAAATTTAATCAACTTGATGTTATGCATACCACTCAACCTCTTATTATCTGATCATCTAGGTTTAGAACACGCAGGGGAATTGAATGACGCGGGATGCGAGACTGAGCGTGTGTGTGTGTGTGTGTGCACACGCACAAGCACGCTTGGTGTAACCAGCCTCAGGTCTCTGCATTTCTCCTTCTTGGCTGCGTTTCATTTGCATTTTTCTCTAGGCCTGATTGTTGGCTGCCAGCTTCCACCTCAGCCTGGCTCTTAAACTCTCTTTTCTTCCCCCCTGAGTCGGAGCCCTGCTTAGAAAAGTCAGCTGACTGCCCGCCTTTCCTCCAGATGCCTTTCTCTTGCCTTTCAAAGGAGTGGTGGTTGCCCCTGCCACGGAAGTCAGGAGTAAAGCGGTAGGACGAGATGGGGTGAGTGCCATCATCGGGGGAGACACTTCTTGGCATAGAAGAAAGAGCCCTAAGTGAAGATCTGCCGCTATTTAGCTGATCTTACACAAGCCTCTTCCCATCTCTGGGCCTTAGTTTTCCCATCTAAAAAATGGGTCTTGAGTTGGGTGGTCTGTGTCATTTTATGAAATCTTGGTAGAAGTTCAGCAGCGTGTCATTTGCTTGGATTTTGCTCCTTGCCTTCTAGATAGGGACCCCAGAGGGAAGGGGCTTTCTCAAAACCAAATGGGAAATTGGGGGCAGAGTCAATGTAACTTTCAGACCCACTTCTCATGACTCCTCTATCCCCCAAATCAGAACATTACTTTTCATCTGCACTAAAAGCCACGGGGAGCATTTCAGAGTCTTTAGTCCAGAACTGAGCCCTAGGTACCGTGGTGGGGGACTTGGGTTGCCCTCCTGGCTTTGCAAGTCCCTTTCCATTTCCAAGCCTCAGCTTCCTTGTCTGTACAACAAAGGGGCTGGATGAGATGACCTTTCAGAACCTCCCTTATTTTTGCTTTGACATTCCACATCATCATCCACTTTCTAAGTTCCTCAACTGGCTATGGCTTCATATTTTGAGAAAGGAGGTCTAACTTTGGTTTCCAGACTGTAACCCTTTCTTCGAACTTCTTTATGGTGAAAGTACACTCTTATTGAGCATCTGCTGTGGTCAGTGCCCAGGTCTGGGCCCTGTTGGGAGGTGTGTTGGGACTCAATATACTTAATTGAGTCCACTTTGAGCCTGGTCCTGGGCCTGGTATTGGCATGACTTCATGGAACTTGGGAAATAATATTTGGGGAATGAATAAAAGCTGATTCATTCAACAGCTTCTTTTGGGGTACTCAGCATTATACAGGATAATAGTAACATATACGAATACAGACTATGTACTAAGCACTTCAGTGTTTAAGAGCATGGTGAATGAGACTTTCCCATTGCTTGGGAATGGGCCACCATGAAGCAAAGGTAGGAATAAGAGGCAGAGAACACCTGTGTTATAAAGAACACCAAAAGCAAAGAGGTATAGACACGCCCCCAGAAGCTACTGCATGGGCTCTTCTACCTCCATCCGTTACTGCAGCCGGGACCCTGGCCCCACACTGTCCCAGCCTAGACAGATGAAGTCCAGGTGTGGCACTCTTCAGCATGGTAGCCGCTAGCCCCACATGGCTATTAAACACTTGGAATGTGCCTAGTCCAGATTGAGATGTGCTGTTAAGTGTAAAATACACACCGGATTGCAAAGATTTTTAGCACAATAAAAGGATATAAAGTATCTCAATAATTTTTTATATGATTACATGTTGAAGTAATATTTTGGATATATTGAGTTAAATGAAATAGAATATTAAAATTAATTTTACCTGTTTCTTTCGGCTCATTTTGAAAAGTTTTATTTATTTAAGTAATCTCTGTACCCACCGTGGGGCTCAGACTCACAACCCCGAGATCAAGAGTTGCCCACTCTTCTGACTGAGCCAGCCAGGCACCCCTCTTTTGGCTTATTTTGATGTGAATAGTAGGAAATTTAAAGTTATATATGTCTTACATTATATTTCTATTGTAAATAGAAATATTTAAATTATTTCAAAGAATATTTAAATATTCAAATAATTTTTCTGATGGGAGTAGGGAGTACTAGGAGGGTAGTGATGTGGCTTTCTCCCTCCCATTTCTCATGTGGGAGGCTAGAGGGGCATTTGTCCTCACTCCATGTAAGGGATTCTAAGAGAATCACTCACAGAGATGGAAGGGTCCTGGATAAAGGAAGATTGACATTTTAGTTCTTGGTTTAGCTTCTCTTTAGCAGGGGAATTCCTGATCTGTTCCTGGTGCTTATTTGAACAGGGGGAAAAGATCATCGGAGAGTGTACTAGGCAGAAAAATGCCCCCCACCTTGTCCTAAGATGTCTATGTCCTCATCCCAGCAACCTGTGAATTACCCTATATGGTGAAAGGGACTTTGCAGATGTGATGAAGGTTAAGTAAAGACCTTGAGATAGGGAAATTATTCTGGATTATCCAGTTGGGCCTAATCTAATCACATGAGTTCTTGAAGGTGGAGAGCCTTTCCGGGCTGCCATCAGAGAGAGATGGGATGACTAGGATGATGGAAGAAGAGGCAGGAAAAATGAGAGGTGTGAAAGGGGCTTGGTTTACCATTGCTGGCTTGGAATATGGAGGAAGGGGCCATGATCTGAGCAGAGCAGGTGGCCTCTAGATGCTGGGAATAGCAAGGAAGCAGATTCTCCCCTAAAGCCTCTAGAAAGGGACACAGCCCTGCTGATACCTTGATTTTGGCCCAGGAGATCTGTGCTAGATGTCTGACCTACAGAAGTGTAAGGCAATCCATCTGTGTTGTGTTAAGCCACTGTTTGTGGTAATTTATTATGGCAGCAATAGGAAACAAATACAGAGACACCGGCTTGGAGAGAGTACAGCGTTTTGGCAAAATAAAACTGCATGAGTTGCTCATGAGTTGAGTGGACCTCTTGGAACACAGTCAGGCTTAAGCCATTCTGCTAAGACCCTGGATGCAGGGGAAAGAAGCTTAGCAGCCAGAGGCTTTCAGGTATACCCCCCTTGGGGATGTGTGGTGGAGAGTTCTCTTTCCTGTAGGGCCTCCTGAAGAGCTCATTCATGTATTCCAGGATCAGTTTGGGATCTACCACATAGAGACTGAAGAATTCCATGGAAGAGCCATTAGCCACCTACATCATTTAGACAGGCTAGGTTATACTAAGTAAACACACAGCCCCCAAATCTTAGAGCTTTATGACAATGGAGATATATTCCCTGTTCCTTCCCATGTCTATCTCTACTCATCCTAGTGGGATCTGTCCTCACGTGTCATTTGCTAAAGCAAGCCATGTGGCTGCACCTAATTTCAAGGGGACAGAAAAGGGTAATCCAACATGTGCTGGGGTTAGAGCTGGGGATATTTATTGATCAGCACTAATGTATACCAGTCCCCTTTTCTTTTTTATCCTTTCCAGGCCCAAAAGCTCCCAAGGAGAAAGGGCCCCAGGAGAGGAAGGGGGAGGAGAATGGAAGAGCAGAGCATATGCATTTCCTCTTGGCAAGACTCTCAGGTTGATACCTGGCTGGTATGTGAAGGGTGTGAGTGCTAAATGAGATAGGCGATTGAGATTTTTTTTTTTTTTTTTTAGATTTTATATATTTACTTGAGAGAGAGAGAGAGAGAGAAAGGACAAGCATGAGTGAGGGGCAGAGGCAGAGGGAGAGGCAGACTCCCTGCTGAGGAGGGAGCCCAATGGAGCTCAATCCCAGGACTCCGAGATCACAACCCGAGCCGAAGGCAGATGCTTAACCGACTGAGCCACCCAGGCGCCCTGGTGAATGAGATTTTAAACCAGACTGGAATTTCCACTTAGATACTGAAAATGAAAGGAGACTGAGGGGTCTTCCTGTGATGTCATTATAAAACAGGAATGTGAGATTCATCAGGGCATGAATGAAGGCAGTACTTTGAAAGCCGTTTTTTAATGTCTGGCTAGTTTCAGACTCTACTGAGTTCCAACTACGCATGCATTAAATCCTCAGAATGATCCTTTGAATCAGTCCCTTTTACCTTCATTTTACATATCATAAAACTGAGGCTCAGAGAGGGTAAGTAATGTGCCCAGTGGCACACAGCTCCAGCAGCTAGCCAAAACTCAAAAACTCAGACTTGTCTGACTCCAAGTACACTTTTTTTTTTTTTTTTTGAGAGAGAGAGCGAGCACAAGCAGGGGGAGCAGCAGAGGGAGAGGGAGAAGCAGGCTCCCTGCCAAGCAGGGAGCCAGATGCGGGGCTCGATCCCAGGACCCTGGGATCATGACCCGAGCCGAAGGCAGCCGTTTAACCGACTGAGCCCCCCAGGCGCCCCCCAAGTACACTTTAAAAAGCCATACTTGCTGTGCTGTCACACTACTCTGATGTAAGTGGAGTACTACTACTTTTGGAGTGGACAAAGAGAGACACGCTCACGCTGTGAGTTAGCCCTTTGTGGGTAGAGGGGTAAAATTAGAAAGATCCTCAGGATGTAGCCAGAGAGAACGGACATTTCTGGGACACCTACCATGTGCCAGGCCCTGCCACATACTTGGCATACATTATCTCAATTTAACTCCCAGGGCCATTCCATTCCAGTTTTGCAGATGAGTCAAACCGAGCCATAAAGAGATGACTTGACTTGTCCAGTGTCACACAAGTAATAGGCAAGATTTGAATCCAATTCTGCCTGATTTTCGAAACTCTTTCTATCCAGCAACGATTTCCCAGTGAATGAGTTTTGGAGGAGGCCACTGTCTGGTGGGACAGTCTTGAGGAAGGCCTCCAGGCCAAGAGGACATAATAGAAACAGGGAGGGTGACAAGTGAAGGTGCACAGACAAGAGCTTGGGGCCAGGAGTAGGCAGGTCTGACTGGCATAGAGAGTGTGTGAGAACAGTGGGGGCAGGAAGAAAAGCAGTTTGGAGCCAGGTGGGGAGTTGTTGGGAATGTCAGGTTGAGGAGTTTGGCTTTGTTTCCTCAGGCCACGGGAGACCATTTGCAGTGAGGTCTAGTGTGCCTTTGGAAGAGGAACAGGAAGCCTGGAGTGTGGGGTTTCTGGGGCTTTCTGCCATCCTTCCCCCGCAGCAGGTGGAAAACTGGAAAGGGCTAGTTTAGGCAGAAATGTCCCTCAAGACGAAGTATGGTCAGGGGTGGGAGAGGGGGATTTCAGATCCAGCAGGACAGGGCAACAGAAGGCACTGAAGTACTGAGGGTGCATAAGGCAGAGGAAAGATTGTGGCTTTGGCACATGACAGACCTCTTTCAGGTCTCAGCTCTGTGAACCTGGACACATAACTTGCTTTGATGACATTGAAATTAAATGAGCTCTGTGTGAGAGAACCCGCAGATTTCCTCACTTTAACATGCTTCAAAAAGTAGCCCCTTTAGTATCTGTGTCTGACCTTCTTGAGGAGCCCCTTTCCTACAGGGGAACAGGGAAACCTCACATGTCTATTGACAGGCTCCACTAGCCTATTCAGTCACCTTTCAGTGAAAATGTTCCCACTCTTCATTTCTGTCTTTCTCTCAGAGCTGGCTTAAATAGTTCCTTTGGGATTAATGAATAACTCTTTTCTTTAAGTAAATGTCTGGTCTTTCAGAGTTTTCACTTCTTTCCCTTCTTCTGTCCAAGATGGCACCTGGGTATTTGAGGGCTTCACTGCATTCTCCAGGTAACAGAGGGACGGGCCTTGGATTTGCATGGTGTCTTCCATATCCAGGAGCTAGTCTGGTCTCCTCCCTGGACTGGTGGCCACTAAGGTGAGGCTGATCTCTTCCGGCCTTCTGGGTGATATGCTGGTGGAGGCTGTGGTTTTGGCCATTTGTCCTCAGGTCACAAAGAAGTTCCTGTCCACGATGGCCTCTTTCTCTTGATCCTAGGCCTCTGCCCTCTCAGTACCTTTGTGTACCCTCCTTTGATCGCCTCTTTGGTGGAGGGTCAGGGGTTCTGCCTCAGACTCATTCCTCTGGCCACTTCCTACAGTTGCTGCTCTGCCATCACCCTCTGCCATGTTGGAAAGCTTTTGGGTGGCTTTTCTTAAAGAAAAACTCTTGCTGCTAGACATGGGAAGTGAGTGGGCCTTTAGTTGTTTGGATGGCTTTGGCTTTCCCCTTGACCTATCTAATTTATCTCTTCAACCTGAGACTGCAGTTAGGGGGGGAAGGTGTAACACAATGGCCTGAGCTCCCCTCCCCCACTCCCTCCCTCCCTCCCTCCATCTTTTGTTCTCACAGCTTTGTGAATGTGAAGGGATGAACATCCTGACTTCTACTTTGGGGAAATATGGCACCACAAGTCATGTGGTTCAAGGGTACTGACTTCATGCTAAACTCCAGGGACAGACAGATAACTAAGGCCTGGACAACTACCCCATTCCTTTCGCCTGGCCAGTGACTGGTTCAGGGATGGACTTGTGACCATATTTGTGCAATGAGAGATAGCTCTGGGAACTTATTAGAACTTATAACAGAGGAGTGCCTGGATGGCTTAGAGAGTTAAGCATCCAATTCATGATCTTAGCTCAGGGTTGTAAGATTGAGCCCTGCTTTGGGCTCCGTGCTCAGTAGGGAGTCTGCTTGTCCCCCTCCCTCTGCCCCTCCCTGTGCTCTCTCACTCTCTCTCAAATAAATAAATCTTAAAAAAAA
>NC_138374.1:44036714-44086899 GCF_054177405.1 Leptonychotes weddellii | reverse complement strand
CCCTGCTTGTGCTCTTTCTCTCTCAAATAAATAAATAAAATCTTTTTTTTTTTTTAAGATTTTATTTATTTATTTGAGAGAGAGAGAGCTAGCGAGAGCAGGAACACAAGCAGGGGGAGTGGGAGAGGGAGAAACAGGCTTCCCGCCGAGCAGGGAGCCCGATGTGGGACTCGATCCCAGGACCCTGGGATCATGACCTGAGCCGAAGGCAGACGCTTAACGACTGAGCCACCCAGGCGCCCAAATAAATAAAATCTTTAAAAACAAAACAACTTATAGCAGAGAAGCTCCTTTAAAAAATTTTAACAATGAAATATAATTTACATAGAGGGAAATGCACTGATCTTTAGTGTTTAGTGTGAAGAGCTTTGACAAATGGGGGCACCTGGGTGGCTCAGTCAGTTAAGCAGCTGCCTTCGGCTCAGGTCATGATCCCAGGGTCCTGGGATCGAGCCCCACATCGGGCTCCCTGCTCGGCGGGAAGCCTGCTTCTCCTTCTCCCACTCCCGCTGCTGTGTTCCCTCTCTCGCTGTGTCTCTCTCTGTCATATAAATAAATAAAATCTTAAAAAAAAAAAAAGACCTTTGACAAATGTATACACATTTGTGTAACTAGCACCCAAATAAAGGTATAGATCATTCCCATCACCCTCAGAAGTTCCCTAGGCCCTTTTCCAGTCAATCCCAGAAAGTCTCTTCTTGTCCCTTTCTAGTCAATCACTCTCTTCCCAGTACACACAGTAAAGGCAATCATTATTCTGACTTTTATCATTATAGATTACTTTTCCTGTTCTAGAACTTTTCATTTTGGATTTTTCATTCTGTTCCACTTATCTATTTGCCTATACTTAATCCAACATCACAGTACCTTGATATATTGCCTTGGAGTTAAGCAGTATAAATGTTTTAATTTTGTTCTTTTTCAAGACTGTTTTTGTTAGTTAGGTCCTTTGAATTTTCATATATATTTTAGAATTACCCTTCCAATTGTTCAACACAGCATGCTGGGATTTTGAATGGAATCTCAATAAATCTGTAAATCAATTTGGAGAAAGCTGACATCTTATCCATATTGAATCTTCCAAACCATGAATATGGTATATCTCTCCTTTTTTTTTTTTTTTTTAGGCTTTCTTTCATTCCTCTCAGCAATATTTTGTTCTCAATGTAGAAGTCTTTTATTATTTTCATTACCAAGTATTTTATATTTCGTGATGCTATTATAAAAGGTATTTTTAAAAATTTCATTTTCCAGTTGTTTGTGGCTGGTATAGATGTTCTCTCTTTAGTGTCTGCTAAGCTGGTGGGAGGTGAGTCATGCAAGAGACATCATGGGGAGATGGTCTCCCTGATAGTGAATTCAAAACAGAGGGGAGAAGAGCTGAAAGATGGAGGGTGGGGGGTGGGGCAGGAAACAGAGAAAGAGACAGAGACAGGGAGAGAGATAGAAGGAGAGAGCTCTGAAGAAAAGATCTGAGCTCCTAGATTCCATATTGGCTGAAGCCAGGTCTACCATGGATATTACTGGAGACCATAAATTTATTTATTTTTGCTGAAGCCATTTTGAGCTAGATTCCTCTCACTTGCAACTTAAGGAGTCCTGACTAATCCAGTGTCTGACTTGGCCCAGCCTTGCAGACTAGTGTGTAGCTGGGTATGAGTTCCATGCCAGTGAAGAAAAGACACAACATGGATCACCAATTTATTCTCTCTTCCCATGAGTGAGAGCTGTGGGGCTTCGGGTTTCCTTATGAGGTGAGGAACTATGAAGTGAGCCCACTGTTTAATTCTTTCTCTTCTTTTCTTCTTTTTCCTCCCTTTCTCCCTCACTTCTTTCTTTCCTTCCTTCCTTCTTTCCCTCCAAAGCACAGTCTAAACCTCTATAGAAGAATTTAAAAACCAACATTGCCTCTGTTAGCTGGTCTGTGGTCCTGCCATTTGAGATACAACAGATCTCCTCAGTTTTGCTGAGGAACGTGGGATTTATTTTTGTCCCTCCTCGGGCCTGTGGCATCACAAAAAGCACTCTAGCTTTTGAGGGCTGCTTTCTCTGCAACCCAGGGAATGCCGCTGCCTCTCATTAAATTCTTTCAGTTTAGACTGTCCCTCTGGTGGTGGGGGAAGGACTTGGGGGTAGGAGTGGGGGAATGTGTATATGGGAAGCACTTGCTATTTTTGCCACTAGGTTAGCCACCCATCCACCCAGTCATCCATTCTCTGAGCTCTGAACGTTTCATGGAAAGAAAGGTAAAATATGCACTGTGTTCCATATACATTATCTTATTGGATTTCTACTGCAACCCTTTGAGGTGGGCATTATTACCCTCATTTTTTCAGGCGAGGAAGCTGAAGCTTAGAGCATGTAAGCCACATGTTAAGTCCAGACAATGAGAAGGTGACAGAGCTGACATTTAAACCTCCAGTGCCCCTGCTCTTTGTATTCTGAGAAGCTGTCTTGGTTTCCTGTGTGTGAGGGCCATGCTGAGCAGTGCAGGAGGTGGAGGGAGGATGAACACTGACCAGGTGTGAATCTTGTCATCCAACCCAGCAGCCCATTAGAGGAGCTGACAATGAGTAAATAACTGAATGCAGAGGAGAAGGAGGAGCATCTAAATGTAATGATGTGAATCTTTGGGATACAGGGACCAAAAAAAATGAGAATTTCAGGGACGTCGCAAAATCCTAAGTTATTCTTAAGACTTCCAATGTTCTTCATTCTCTTTATGCATTTTTATATATAACTAAACGTTTTGATGAAGAAATATTAAGTTAGTAGAGTAGAACTATAGCCTATCATGTGTATTAAAACACAGGAAAATGCCAGTGAACATAATTGGGTAGTGTCTGAATAATGTCACATTGAGATCTCCTAGCAAGGTTAGCAGCACTAAGGAATTCCTTGTCTTCCAAAACTTGTTATTTCTTGGAACACAGGATTTATGTAAAATATACTGTGCATATAAACTTAATTAATATTTATTTTATTTGCAAGAATAACTCACCATTAGCAGCAAAAAGGGCATCAAACACACACTGATAACACAAAAGCCTTAAGCAAGACTGACTCATGTCAACCTTAACCTTCAACTCTGCCTGTCACCCCTTCCTACTCTTGCTTTGACTTGACATTGGCAGAGTCCTTCAAACCAGTAATGCCTCTATACTAATAAGCTTTGATTCTCACAGGGGAATATGATACTGTTTCTGGTTTTCTTAGTTGCTTTTTCTCAGGAGTTGAGATCTGGAAGAGTATTTAAATTTCCTGAGAAAGAACAGGAAGGAGTTTCTGAATGGAGACCCTGGTCTTGAGGAAGGTCCACATACAAGATAGTGGGTTTGGGGAAGGTAAATATAATGGGCAGCTGCAGGACTCACAGAAGACTTCCTATGGGAGCTGGCACGTGAGCTGGGATATGAAGGGTGGGCAGGATTTAGAGATTGAGGTGGGCATAAGAGTAGGGAGAAAGGCATTCCAGGTGGACTGCACAGCTTGAGCGAAGTAAGACCGAGAAGCTGGAAACTGGGGATACACCAGGCAATTAGATTGACCTTGAGCAGAGTGTTTGTGAAAGGGGGTGGTTAACAATACAATTGGAAGGGTAGAGTGAGGCTAAATCCACAGGGAGGGAGGCTCATGCATCATTTACATCTCTCTGTCCTGTAAAGTAGGTATTCCAGGGTTATTTGTTTCTTTTGTGATGAGGAGATTGAGGCTCACGACTTGCTTAAGGTCACATGGGTAATAAGTGGTAGAAATTGGGGAAGATGAACTCTATAGAACACATAGTCCAGTGTCTTGTTCATCACCAGCACACACTGGAAGTCTCTGGAATGAGGCAGTCCTTGGGATTTCTTAAATGTCTGTTGAGTTGAACTGATGTGTAGAAATTGAAGGGAAATTAGGTTTTGGTTAAATATGAGCAAACGCTTTCAGGAAAAACAGACTTCTGCAGCAAGTTGTTTTAACCCCCCCCCTTTTTTTTTTGAGGTCTATATCTTTCTGTCATTTATCTATGTTTTATTGATGTGAGTTTATAACTGATCATTGTTCCCTCTTCCTTTTCGCCACAAGGAAGTCTAATGTCAAATTTGTGGCTCTATAAAATGGGATGGTTTGCCTTTCTGCATGCTAATCTTAGCCCTTGCTTTGTTTCTTCCTGCCTTTCTGTCCCTTTGCTGTTCATTTTCTCGTTCAGCATTTGACATATTCATTCAAGCTGCCTCAAATTTGGATATAGTTAACTAATCTATAACTAATTGGGCACAGACTAAGAAATGCTAAGTCAGATGTGCAGAACAATGTAATATGCTGCTTTGTGAGGTCATGAGCTCACTGCCATCAGAGGTGTGTAAGAAAAGACTGAAGCATCGTTTGGCTCAAAGATCCCTTTGGTTCTGAGATTTTCCGATTATAAGAGTTGGGAATAGGTCATCCTTTCACTGCATCTGCAGCCATCCCCCCAACAAGCTGCACCCCGGTGCCCAGAGTAAAATCCTCATCCTCTTGCCGGCCTGAGGTCCTTTGGTTACACAGCCTAATGAGACTCTGGGGGCTGGGGATGCAGGCTGCCTGGCACTGGGGCAACACTGCAAATGACATTAATAGCACGTGACTAGCAGTGGATTGATTGAGTAAGCAGATGTTAAGGTTTTGGCTGATAATGATTCATTACTATTTGGGAAAAACCTGATAGGGATGCTCTCACTCTAAGAATTAATTAGTTTATGCTTCATCAGTCGTATTGAGCAGAGTGTAAATGGCCCTTCTGAGTACAGAGCTCTCCAGTTAGGGGAATTAGCATTCCTTCTACCCAGCAAGACATGGGAACAGTGAGCTTCCTTCCATGGAAGAACAGGCAGAGGGGGAGGGGAGGAACAAGGAGACGGAAAAGCGTGCATACCTGATGTTTGCCTTTCCAGCTTCCATCCCTCTTCCTCCGCAGCTTATCATTTGGAGATGTTCCCCTTTGCCACTCTCAGTCTATGCTAGGGCGGGGCTGCTCCCTAGCCCAAGTTGGGAGGGAGAGCATGTGACCAAAGCTGGGCCAATCAGTGTACTGCATCTCCTGGGCCACAGTGATTGGCTCACGGATGTACCTGTGTGACCCAATGAGAATACCCTGAGACTCAGTGAATCATTAGCTGGGAACCTAGGGAAGCCCCTTCTCTCACTGTTCCCGAAGGGGTGTGAGGTAGGAGCTGCAGCAGCCATTTTGTGATTCCAGCCTGCAAGCCATTGAATCGTTCCCAGCGTTTGAGCCTCCCCAGCTGGGACTACGGGGAGCAGAGACAGCTGTCCCCACTGAAACCTATCTAAATTATAGATTCATGAGCAAAAAGAAGACCATTGTTGTTTTAAGCTACTAAGTTAGGGGTGATTTGTTACATATCAATTGACCAGAACAGCGTATTTTCCATATTTTGGACTGTAGACCAATCTTTCCTTATTGCAAACCTCATCATCTTACTTTTTTGCGTAAAAATTCCTCAGAAGTCTGCTGGTTAAAGACCAGACACCTTTGTGTGGTATTCAAGGCCTTTCTGGTGCTACCTCTGAGATCTCATCTCCCTGCCCTTCCTCTCAGGACTCCTGTCCTTCTGTCACACGGAACTGCTTGTGGTTCCCTAAATAGCTCATGCTCTCTCAGGCAGACGCATGCTGTTTCCTCTGCCCGGAGTGCCTGTCTGTCCCTACCAGATGACATCTCTGTGGAGGATTCCCTCCCTTCTCTTTTCTCTTTTTTGAACTCCTGTTAGTCAAATGTTGGAGCCCATAGATTAATTACTGTATTTTCTAATTCAACTATTTTTGTACCTATTCTTTGATTTGCGATATGGAGAATTTCCCTTACTTTATCTTCCAACTCTTCTTTTTTAAAGTGATTTTTTTTAAAAAAGATTTTGTTTATTTGACAGAGAGAGAGAGCACAAGCAGGGGGAGCGGCAGGCAGAGGGAAGAGGGTGAAGCAGACTCCCCGTGGAGCAGGGAGCCCAATGCGGGGCTCAATCCCAGGACCCCAGGATCATGACCTGAGCCGAAGGCAAGATGCTTAACGACTGAGCCACCCAGGGACTCCTGCACCAATCCTTTTTATGAACTTCTACCATGTGAAGTTTCTAAACAAATGGAAACATGACCATTGCTAAATTAAGTACAAAGGGTCATTCTTGGCAGCACAAGCCTCCCCAGTGTGAATCCACCACCCTCCCCTAGCCTTTCTTACTGTTGCCTCAGACTCCTCCCCCTCTTGCCCTATCCAAGCCACACCCTTATAGGCTGGTCCCCCAGTCCTGCTTCTCCATGGCTGATTGGAACAGCTCCTGGACATAGGCCCCAGGCCCATCATTGATAATTATATTATAGCACATGGCACCCTCAGGCACCTGGGGAGTCCTTCTCTGACTCTTTTGTTGCTGTCTTGCTGAGCTTTAAATCCTTTTAACAAAATATACTTTTCTCTTGTTTGTATCTTGGCTCCCATCAAACTCATAAACCCCTGAGAGGCAGGGACTGTGGCTTAGTCATCTTTGTTCCCTCCAGAAGACTGGTGAAGCACTTTACACTGCTAAGCTGGATGGAACAACCTGGAGATGGGTAGACCTTGTTGAGGTTTCAGCTCCCCCAGTTGATGGCTGTGTGTCCTTTGTTGGGTAACTAAATTAACTTCTCTGGGCCATCACTTCCTTTTGTGCATTTTGTGACTCAAATAGGATATGCCAAACCCTGCACAAACCTAAGGCCTGGTGAAAGTAAGTTTTCACTGAGGACATGTTGCTGATGAGGTAAGCTGATCATTAGTCTGATGATAAGAATTTCCTGCAGGATGGATGGATTATGAGAGCCGAAACCCCAGAGACCTACCAGAGAGGCTTTGGCAGTTGCAGGTATTGTGGAATTGGCAGGATGGTCACATGTGGAGGTGGTAGGCAGGTGACCAACGTGACAGGAATTTTGAGTGTAGCTTTTTTGGGAGGATGATAGTGAATGACCAGGATGGAGTAGTTATGAGGGGAGCAAATTTGGGAGCCAGACGAAGCATTAAAATCTGGAAAATGTGAAGTTTGAAGGGTGGAGGCTCCCATACAGATGTCCCACCAGGCAGTTGGAAGTGTGAAACTCCTGGCCGAGAGCAAATCTGGGCTGTCTCCGTGTTGAGCTGATTGTTGGTAGCCTAGGAGAGGACGAGATGCCTGAGGGAATGTGGGGACAGATCAGAGAGCTGAGAACAGAATCTCTGGGGAAAAGAGACAGGTTTGGGAGGTTTAGGCTAGAGTAGCACCTGAGAGAGGAGAGTGCTTTGAGTTACAGCAGAGACCAGGAGGACACCATGTCTAGGAGCCCATGAGGTGGAAATTAAAAATGAATGCTGATTGCCGATTGGGAATTTGATGATATTAAGAGGCTTCATGAGTGTTTTTAGGTGTGTTAATGGTATTGCAAAATGATCTCATGTTTGGTATTTGCTTTAAAACAAACTGGTGGGCTGTCTTAAAAGAGACACACTTTAGATTGAAAGATACAGGTAGGTTGAAAGTAAAGGATGGAAAAAGATACACCATGCAAACAGTAACTAAAAGACAGCTGGGTTAGCTATACTATTATCATACAAAAGAGACTTTAAGATGGAAAGTATAGGGGACAAAGAAGGACATTTAATAATGATAGAAGGGTAGGAAGGCATAACAATTATAAAAATATATGCCCCTAACAATATAACCTCAAATACATGAAGCAAAAAGGTGACTGAAATGAAGGGAGAAATACACCATTCAAAAGTAACAGTTGGAGACTCCAATACACCACTTTCAATAACAGATAGAATGAGGCAGAGATCGATAAGGAACGATCTACAGAACACTCCATCTAACAAAAGCAAAATACATGTTCTTCTCAAGTGCACATGAAACATTCTCCAGCTTAGAATATTTGCTAGACCATGAAACAATCTCAGTAAGCTTAATAGAATAGAAAAATAGAGAAAGTCAATGAAACAAAAAGTTGGTTCTTTGAAAAGATCAACAAAATTGACAAACTTTTAGCTAGACCAAGCAAAAAGGGGAAGAATCAGGTGCGTATAGTGAAAAATGAAAAAGGGATGTCACTACTGATCTTACAGAAATAAATAGATTATAGGAGAATAAGATCATGATGGATTTTTCAGAAATAAACCAGATTGTAACTGCGTTATGAACAGCTGTACATCAACAAATTTGATAACTTAGATGAAACGGACAAATTCCTAGAAACACACAAACTACCAAAACTGACTCAAGAGAAATAGAAAATCTGAACAGATCTATAACAAGTAAAAAGATTGAATTAGTAATTAAACTTCCCACAGAGAAAATAATAGTCCCAGATGGCATTACTCATGAATTCTACCAAATATTTAAAGAATAATTAATACCTATCACAATCTCTTTCAAATAGCAGGAGAGGAGGGAACACTCCTGACACATTTTATAAAGTCAGATATCATAATATGTGGATACAAAAACCAGGCAAAGACATCACATCAAAATAAAACTACATACCAGTATCCCTTATAAATATAGATGTAAAAATCTTCAACAGAATTCTAGTAAATTAAATCCAGCCACACATAAAAAGGATCATATACATGATCAAGTGGGATTTATCCCAGGAATGCAAGGTTGGTTAAATATCTGAAAATCATCCAGTGTATTTTATCAATAGAATGAAAAGATAAAAACCACATGATCAGCTCAGTAGACACAGAAAAGGCACTTGACAAAACCCAACACACTTTTATAAATTAAAATCACTCAACAAACTAGGAATAGAAGATGTAGTGGGTGAGGGGCACTTGGGTGATGCAGTTGGTTGGGTGTCCAACTCTTGGTTTTAGCTCAGGTCATGGTCTTGGGGCCCTGAGATTGAGCCCTGCACTGGGCTCTGTGCTGGGCGTGGAATCTGCTTGGGATTCTCTCTCCCTGTCCCTCTGCCCTTCCCACTTGTGCTGTCTCTCTCAAATCAATCAATCAATCAATCAATCTTTAAAAAAAAAAGAAGATGGCAGGGGGTTGAAGATCGCCCTCCCCAATATGTCCATATTCCAGAACTTGTGAATAATACCTTATATGGAAAAAATTATTTTGTAGGTGTAATTAAGTTAAGAATCTAGAGATGAGATCACCCTGGATTATTCAAGTGGACCCCAAATCCAATGTCCTGCTAAGAGACAGAAAAGACACAGAGACACAGGGAAGAAGGCCATGTGAAGATGGAGGCAGAAATTGGAGTGGTGCAACCATAAGCCACTGAGTGCGTGTGGTCATCAAAAGTGGGATGAGGCAAGAAAGGCTCTCTTGCCTTTAGCAAAATTGCAGGATATAAGATGAAAATACAAAAATCAGTTGAATTTCTATACACTAGCAGTGGACAATCTGAAAATGAAATTAAGAAAGCAATTCCATTTATAATAGAATCAAAATGAACATAATATTTAGGAATAAATTTGACCAAAGAAATGTAAGGCTTGTACAACTAAAACTTCAAGATGTTGTAGGAAGAAATTAAATAAGAGCCAAATAAATGGACAGACTTCCCATGTTCAAGGTTGTTAGAATTGTTAAAATGGCAGTACGTCCCAAATTGACCCACAACTTCCACATAATCCCTGTCAAAATCCCAGCTGGCTTCCCCTCTCCACCAATTGACAAATTGATTTTAAAATTCATGTGCAAATGCCAGGAACCTAGCATAGACAAAAAAGATCTTGAAAAAGAAGGACAAAGTTAGAGGACTCACAGTTCCTGTACTATAGACTTACAGTAATCTAGACTGTGTGGTACTAGCATAGACATATAGATCAATGGAATAGAATTGAGAGTCCAGAAATAAACCCTCACATTTACAGTCAATTGATTTTTGGCAAAGGTGCCAAAATAATTCGACTGGGGGAAGAATATTCTTTTCAACAAATGGTTCTGGGAAACGGAATATCCATGTGCAGAAGAGTGAAGTTAGACCCCTACCTGATAACATTTACAAAAGTTAAGAGTTAAAACTATACATTCTTAGAAGAAAACAGAATTAAATATTTGTGACATTAGGTTAGGCAATAGATATTAGGATGCTAAAATACAAGCAACAGATATATTGGCCATAATAAAAAATATAACAATTTTGTGTTTCCAAGGGCATCAATAAGTAAATGAAAGGAACCCACAGAATGGGAGGAAATATTTACAAAACTATATCTGATAAAGGACTTGTGTCCAGGATAGAGAAAGAACTATTATAACTCAGTAATAAAAAGATAAATAACCCAGTTTAAAAATGGGCAAAAGATATGCATAGATATTTCTCCAAAGAAGATATACAAATGTCCAGCAAGCACATGAAAAGATGCTCAACATCATTCATTCTTAAGGAGAAGCAAATGAAAACCGTGAGACACCACTTCACACCCACTAGAATGACTGTAATAAAAAAGACAATAACAAGTGTCTCAAGGATCTGGAGAAATAGGAACCTTCATGTGTTGCTGGTGGGATTGTAAAATGGCACCCAGCTGTTTTGGAAAACAGTTGTACACTTTCTCAAAAAATATTACACATGGAATTACCATGTGACCAAGAAATTCTACTCTTAGGCATATATCCAAGAGTACATCCTCTTGAAAGTTCATAGTGGCAGAATTATTTGTAATAACCAAAAGATGGAAGCATCCCAAATGTCCATCATTGAACAGAAGTGGTATATCCATACAATGGCATGTTATTCGGCAGTTAAAAGGAATGAAGTATGGATGAATGCTACCACATGGATGAATCTTGAAAACATTATGCTAAATGGAAGAAGTCTGTTACTAAAGATCACAAATTGTATGATGTCATTTATGTTAAATATGCAGATAGACAAATCCATAGAGACAGAAAGTAGATTAGTGGTTGTCAAGGGCTAGGTGGAGGGGAGAATGGGGAACGACTGATAATAGGTAAAGGGTTTCTTTTGGGGCAGTGATGAAAATGTTTTAAAATTAGACAGTGGTGGGGCAGCTGGCTGGCTGAATTGGTAGAGCATGTGACTCTTCATCTCAAGGTCATGAGTTCAAGCCCCACGTTGGGTGTAGAGCTTACTTAAAAAAATAAAATAAAATTACATTAAAAATATAATTGGATAGTGGTGATATTATAGAACTATGTGAATATACTAAAACCCACTGATTGTACACTTTGAAAGGTTGAATGTTATGGTAGGTCAATAAAGCTGTTAGACATTTGAAATTATTTAAAACTAAATAAAATTAACAGTGTAGTTACTCGGTCACACGAACCACATTGTAAGGGCTCATAGCCGTATGTGGCTAATGGCTATCATACTGTACAGTGTGGGTCATCGCAGAAAGTTCTGTTGGACAGCCCTGCAATTGCCGGATGGCAGCTACAGAGCCTGGCGGGCACTGCACACCCTCCTAGACAGCTTCCAGTGAGGACTGTAAGTGATGTATCAGTGCACTGGTTACTTCTTGGGATGAAGCTGATGAAAATCTGTGTCTGTATTGCCCCCTTATAGGATGCAGTACTTGGCTTGGTTGAAAATATGCATGTGAGCAGGGTAAAAGAGATGAAACAAATATACCAAAGCATCAGGTGTGATTATTTCGAGTAAGGGGAATATGGGCCATCATCTTGCTTCTGGCTATTTGTAGTGGATGATTCAGCTAGAGTTCTTGTCTCTCCTCCTACCCCCTTCGTGGTCCAGGTGACATTGTTTGAATTCCTAGAAATCGCCATGCCTCTGAAGCTATGGCACTCTGTTTGGATTTCCTCATCCCATGAACCAGTTAAGATGACTTGAGCTGGGTTTGTATAAGTCAATAATGGTGAACACTGGGGGCTGGGATCAGGGGCTTCGTTATACTAGAGTCACTACTCAAAAAAAAAAAAAAATCCCATTGACACAGTGAATGGTGGTCAGCAGTATTATCTGATGCAGATGTTCAGAAATATGCCAGTTAACTTGGCAATGTCCGGGATGGGGGCGCTTTTTAGGAGAATGTTGTGGAGAAAACCCAGAAAGTGAGGGGTGTTAGGAGTGAGGAAGGTGGAGGCATCAGTACAGATGTCTTTTCTCGAAGATTTTGGGGGCTTAGGAAATAATAGTAATTGAAAGGAGTTTTGATTAAATTGTCTATAGTCTCTCTATATATTTGAAATATTTTTTCACTTAAAAGTAATATAAGTTGGGGCGCCTGGGTGGCTCAGTCGGTTGGGCGACTGCCTTCGGCTCAGGTCATGATCCTGGAGTCCCGGGATCGAGTCCCGCATCGGGCTCCCTGCTCGGTGGGGAGTCTGCTTCTCCCTCTGGCCCTCCCCCATCTCATGCTCTCTCTCTCTCATTCTCTCTCTCTCAAATAAATAAATAAAATCTTAAAAAAAAAAAAGTAATATAAGTTGAAAATTGGAAAAATAAAGAAGAGTAGAATGACAAAAACAAACCATTACCCATTGTTCTGCTGAGAAAGGACACCATTATTACTGTTTTTGTGGGTTTTCTGTCAGTCTTTATTCTTTACCTGTTTATCTCTACATATTAGAGTCTACTTCATGCACAACTTTGTTGTCTGCTTTTGACACTGCATATTATTTCCTTGTGTTGATAGCATCATATAATAATGATAGCATCATATAATTAGAGTATCTCATTGTATCTATCTCATTCTATCTCATTGTATAGTAAGTCATTTTTCCATTTGGGATAATTAAGCTGAGGGAATGAGATCCCACGGAAGGGGACAGTATATGGACAAGGATCCCCATCCAGGTTAGCGCTGGAAGGGAGGAGTAAGGCCAGGCCTCACTTGAGGAGTTGTGTGGGAGGACAAGTGAAGGATGACTGAAGACAAATTTTGAGTTTGAGAAGGTTGCTGTTGAAGAAAATCATGTCAAAGGGCCTCTGTAAAGTAAGAGAGAAAATTTAGAACAGCTGAGGTGGGGAATTTGGTTGGGAGTTGACAAGAACTGGGTTGAAAGGGTTTTCGGAGGAGCAATGAGGGAATTCAGCTGAGCCTGGGATTACTTGAGGCCAACTTTTCCTGAATTAATCAGCCACTGAACTCCCTCCTGATTAAGGATAAGATTGGGTGCGGTGTTTGGGCTGAGTCTGCTACACTGGTTAGAATCCTTAATGATGGAGGTGGATGGCTTTGTGGTTAAGAAGGTGGGCTCAGGGGCAACCACCTGGATCTGAATCCTGGGTCTGCCATTTACTGGTTGTGTGGACTTTGGCAAATTACTTAACTTCTTTGTGTCTTGATTTCTTCACCTGTAGTATACACAGTGATATTAATATCTATTTCTTAATATTTGTTAGGATTAAGTGAGAAAATCTATGTTAAGCATTTACATCAGTGTATGGAACATAATAAATATTAAATAAATATTAGCTATTATTATGATTGAGTTGGTTGCAGGTAACAGAAACTCAGTATAACTAGATTAGGGAAAAGGAAGGATTTATTGACTCTTATAAGTGAAAAGTATAAGAAACCAGGTGTTGCTGGATCCATTTTATTCTCTGGAATATCTTGAGACTTCACTTTCTTCTGTGTAGATTTACTTTTCAGGCAGGCTATCTGGAAGATGACCACCAGCTTCTCTGTGTTTACATCCTATTAGCTGGGCGATGCCCGCAGAAGACAGAGCACCTTTTTCCTGAAAGCTCCAGCAGAGGGCTTTGGAGCTGGTTCTTACTGGCCTGACTGGTGTTCCCAGCCCATCAGTGATCTGACTACTGTGGCCAGGGGAATTCAGTGCTGTCATTGGCCAGGCCTGAGTCACACTTAACCTTTAGAGCTGAATCACATGGTCTGAGGGTAGGATGGTACCAAAAGATAATGAGGTGTTTTTATTAGAGGAAGGATAAAGGATACCGGGCAAGCAGAAAATCATTTCCACTATACCAGCAGAATGGACAAAGTGGAGAAGGACTGTGGAGAAGGCAGGCAAACAGAAAGAGAATTTGTGCCAGGTGGTGAGGCTACTAAGTGAGTGAGAGAGTGTCATGGAGGGTGGTAGAACAGTTTCCCAAAGTGTGTTCCACTGATTGCCAATTCAAGCAAATGTTAACAGGGGTTTTTGTGACAAGGGTTCCATGGAGGAGGAAGTCTGGGAAATGCCAGTATCTATACTACGAGATTTTTCTCACTTTTAACACACTTTTATACCTGGTGATTCTCAGGACAGAGGTATAGGACCTGCGATTCCCAAATAGATGGGACTGTGGTGCCCTTATTCAGTGGAGCATTTTGTGGGATTAGTATCTGTGGACCATATTTTGGGAAACATGGTAGAAGAGGATGGTGATGAGGTTGGGGAGTGGCAGAAGAGACTTCCGGAGTGTTCGCAGGGGGACAGTGGTCTCCAGGTGGCTGTGGGCACTGAGGAATGGACCCCTTCTCCTCAAGCATGGAGTCAGAGGTGTAAGGGGAGGTGAGGAGGGTGGGGATGTTGAGGAGTACAGGAACTGGCAAAGCGGTCTATTGAGCAGAATGGCGGGGCTTGGATGGGGGGCAGCCCAGAGTTGGGGGGAGGACAAGATCTCAGGTGGGGAGACCCCCCCCGACCCCGTCTCTTAGGATGCTTGGAGCTCTTTTAGCCAGCTTGTTTAGATCTAGCATTTTAATCAGAACCTGGTCAGTGAGCTGAATTTGGGAAAATTGGCTTCTCAAGAAATGGATAAGTCATTTAACTGACTGTGGGTAAAGCTGAATCCGGAGGACTTTGAGGCCAGGAGAGCCTGAGGAGTTGATGGCACAATGTTTGTGAAATTACCAACAGAGCTCAGCCATAGAAAGGACTGACTCCTCCCATCACGCAGCAGGGATTCTGGACGCACAGACTTCCTCCACTTTTCCCTCCTCTCCCTCTGCCTTCTGATTTTTGTTTGTTCTGTTCAGATGTTGGCATTGTCATGGCCTATACTAGTTAAGTTCTCTTGTAACCCCAGTTTGTCACATTTCCTAGATTTTGCTCTGTAGTTAACTGCATTCAGTTTTTTTTTTTTTTTTTTTTCTGCCAAGTCTTGTAGAGCATAGCCCTTGTACTCACAAGTTCTTCTTTTTACCTCTTTTGGATTCATTTATGGGTTGGCTAGATTTTATCACTAGGAAGGGTTTGATGGGTACTACCTTTCTGAGAACTTCTCTGTTGTCTTTATACACGATGACACCTCGGCTGGGTTAATAAGAATTTGGAGTCACATTCTGCTTGCCCCCACCCCCTTGAATTCTGTAAGGGGTGGTTTTCCATCTCTTGACATTGATTGTTACAAAGAGGAGCATGGAGGCAGCCAGACTGTGTCCCCGGGTAGCTGACCCGATTACTCTGCCCACTGGGATCTTGACTTCTAATTGAATTAATCTGGGAGGACAAACTACTCTTTCATCTGCAATTTTGGGTCTGTCTTTATTTTAGAAGATTGTCTTCTCTTATGTCTTTGACTATTTTTCTGTTTTCTGACTAGTTCTGTTGCTGTTGTTCTTAAAGAGATGGGGTATGCTCTGGGGCTTGGTTCCCGAGGGTCTCATTGTATTCTTTGGGTAGATTTCCTCTGGGCACCAGGAGCCATGGGCTTGAAGCTGCTCCTGCCACCCCAGCTCTTACTTGCCAGAAGGGTCAGGTGTAAAATGGCAGAGTGCTCTGTGCATTGATACATGGGCTCTGAGCCAAGCTGGCCACCCCATCACCTCATTGCCATGTTTGATGGGGTACCTAATAATTGGTACCGTTTGTTGAATACTCCTGTATGTGCCTTTTTCAGGGATTTTTGTTGTAAAAAGAAGGAGAGAAGTGGGGTGGTCTCTGGAGGGAAAAATAGGGTTAGGGAAGGCTATGTTTTTTCTTTCAAGAGCTTGTTTATATGCTGACAGGGGTGATCTCATACAGAGGAGGAGCATGATTCTGTGGGAGAGAGAGGAAAGAAAGCTAAAGCTGTTTCGTCAACTAGGCAAATGGATTTAAAGCATAACTAGGAAGATAGGCTGTAATTAGACATTTTGCTGAAATCTGGATATCCTGTACTTACAAGACCCTCCGGGCCCCACCCCCTAGGAGGGCAGCAGTGGGTCTGGGGGAAGGCCTGAGGCTTTGCCAGCGAGAGACTAGATCCCCCAGGGCCCTGTGCTTCAGCAGGGGGGCCCAGGACAGACTGGGTAACCTCTCTGAGACTCGGTTTCCGTCTCTTGTAAAATGCCAATGATCCTGTGCTTGCTTTGACAGCACATTTACTCAAATTGGAACGATACAGAGAAGATTAGCATGACCCCTGCACAAGGATGACATGCAGATTTTTGAAGCATTCCATATTTAAAAAAAATTAAATAAAATGCCAATGATCCCAAGTATTAAACAAGATGATGCAAGCAGAACATTCTGCAAGGAAAATAAAAGTGATTTCAGTTCCATCATTGAGAGATAACCATGTTTAACATTTTGATATATTTGTGTACCAGTCTTTTTTCTACTTATGCAAATATATACTTGAAAATAGTATTCTTTATATACTGTTATGTTACATGCATTTAGCACTTAAATACATTAAGGACAATGTTCCGTGTCATTAAATGTTTTTCTATAACACCATTTGAAAAAAAAAATGAATGTAGGTCATTCCAGCAGAAGGACTCATCAGACTCTGTTTTAAACAGTTCCTGATTGTAGACAGCGTGTCAATGGCTCCTTACTATTTTCTATTCTAGATGTGGCCTGTCCCCTTTAACAATTATTTGCTGCCCCCGTCGAAGACACGAGGGCAAGCTTATCAAACAGGAGGAAGCTGTGAAGTTGAGAGAGAGAGGTTGAATGATGGAGTCGAGATGCAGGGGAGACCCTGACTGGCAGGAAGAATGGGTTGAAACAAGCAGGAGAAACTGATGAGGGCAAACTCTACTGTCTGAACAACGGTAACAGCTCACAAATCTAGACCACACATGTGGACATTAGGGGAGAGCTAATGAATATCAGGTGACAAAAAGACAATGGGGTTGATATGATGTGGTTGCTCCTCAAGCTCATGCAAAACAACCCAATAACCTCAGGATGTGTCAGTTTGAGTACAGCATCCAGACCATGGGTCAGTGGAATGTTGATAAGCTGGAGCTCAGACAAACAGAAGGTGTTCAGGCTGGTGAATGATCTAGACCACGGCTGTTCAATAGAAATATAACGTAAGCTCACTCACCCTACTACCTACCATCTACCAAAATTTAAAAATTTCTAGTAGCCAATAAGAGATTTTAGGTCACCCAGTGTCTTCCAAACATGTTCATTTCAGTGTTAATCAATATAAATAAATTATTAATGAGATATTGCAAACTTTTTCCCCCTAAGTGCTGAGTCTTTGAAATCCGGTGTATATTTCACACTTCCGGCCCATCTCAATTCACATGCTAGATTTTCAGTGGTTAAAATAAAATAGAGTCCTAGCAAAACAATAAATTGTGTTTAATGGGAAACTATGTAATACTTCAATTTTAATTAAGTTTAATTAAATTTAATTATAATGCTTTAGTTTTTTTAAATTTACATTTCAAATAATTACAATTAAATGAATAAAAACTGAGCTCCTCACTTGCACTAGCATCGCCTCCAATACTCGGTAGCCACATGTGGCCGGCAGACAGTGCAGGTCCGTGCCCTGCGCTTACTGCTCCAAGTGTGGTCTCTGTATCAGCAGCATCCGCACTCCCCGGGGGAATTGGTTAGAGATACAAGTCTCAGGTCCCATCCAGACCTCCTGAGCTGAGGTTTTTGCATTTAAGCAAGTTCTCTGGATGATTTCTGTGCTCATTACAATGGTTTGAGAAGCAGTGGTTAGATGTTGGGCCATGATTTGGGGAATGTCTGAAGCAATTGGGTATTATTTTGCATGGAAAAGAAGCCTCTAGGAAGCTGTATAATGACCTTCACATGTTTAAAGGCCTGTGTGTGGAAGGT
Source organism: Leptonychotes weddellii (assembly GCF_054177405.1). NCBI lineage: Eukaryota > Metazoa > Chordata > Mammalia > Carnivora > Phocidae > Leptonychotes > Leptonychotes weddellii. Next base: position 44,068,936 of record NC_138374.1, on the reverse strand, counting down.
GAGGGAGATGTAGTCCCAAGTAGAAGAGCGTGGACTACAGGTGGAGGTGGGGCTGGGGTGGGAAAAAGGAAGCTGAACTTTTAATTTTATTTATTTATTTATTTTTAAAGATTTTATTTATTTATTTGACAGAGAGAGACACAGCGAGATAGGGAACACAAGCAGGGGGAGTGGGAGAGGGAGAAGCAGGCTTCCCGTGGAGCAGGGAGCCCGATGCGGGGCTCGATCCCAGGACCCTGGGATCATGACCTGAGCCGAAGGCAGACGCTTAATGACTGAGCCACCCAGGTGCCCCAGAAACCAAACTTTTTAAAGCTTCCATAGTTAACTATTTCACTGAATCCTTGTTTTTTTTTTTTAATTTATTTATTTGAGAGAGAGTAGGGGATGGAGGGGCAGAGGGAGAGAATCTCAAGAGGACTCCACACTGAGCATGGAGCCCAATGTGGGGCTCAATCTCATGACCCTGAGATCATGACCTGAACTGAAAGCAAGAGTTGGATGCTTAGCCAACTGAGCCATCCAGGTGCCCCTCTCACTGAATCCCTGTAACAACAGAACTGGACCGGGAGGTAAATCAGATGGATCTCAGTCTGCTAAGTCACTCCTCCCCTAATCACCGTGCATCCTGGAGGAAGAATTATTTGGCCACTCTGAGCCTCAGCTTACTGTCTGTATGATAGGGAAGATAGAAACCCCCATCCAGGGCTCATGTGAAGACCATGGAGGCAAGGGCCATATTTGCTGTATTCACTATACCATCTCTGGGCTTGGCACAGACCTGGCACAGACTCAGCCCGCAATAACGATTTCTTTGTACATTGGGCAAAGCTCTGGCTTGTGAACGATGACCATGACTACTACTAGCAGGCTTGTGGTTTGAGGTGACAGGTTGTGTTTTTCAGTAGACACAAATGAACCCAGCCCCTGCTCTCCTTCATCTAACTGAAAGCCCGTTTTTTATTTACAGTCTCAATTGATCTGGATTGATCTATTCTCAAACCTTTTCATCAGGAGAGTGAAAACAGAAAAGCAAGGATTGGGGTTCTGAGTTCCTCCACCTTCCCTTGCTCAGTGGACAGTGATGGGCCTCTGGCCACTTTTCTACGACTGGGGCAAAATACCTCCAGACATGGTACCAAGTCACTCCAAAGAGGGAGGGTAACCTAGCCCATCAAAGCATTTCTCTGCAAAAGACCTCATCACAGATTCACTAAGCCACATCTGTGCTTCTGTCAAGTAAACAAAGAATATCTACTGCTCTCAGGCAGGCACTAACATTAGCCGAGTGAGGGCTCTTTGGGGACCCGGGAAAGGAAGTTCGCATTTGAAAATGAACCACTGTACGTGGATTTATAGCTCTGCTTTTCCGATGGAGAGGGGGAAATATTTTTCTCTGGGAGATTAGAATTTACTAGTGGATTCAAGTGTAACTTTGGAGAGGGGCAGAGGTATTAGATGTGGCAGTATCACAGTATTGTTTTATTGGCAATTAGATTTCAAACTGGCACAAACGTATGAAAATAAGTCTCAATTATGGGCCTGTGAAGTTTCTCCACCATCTGTCAACAGTTTGCTCCTTATGCCGCAACATGTGTACCTTTGGAGGGGAAATGATTTAATAGCCCAAGTGAAGAGGTACAGCTCACCAAATTATACTGGAGTTTATAGCCAATGCCTGCATTTGTGATTTCTGATGCAGAGAAAGCAAATTTAAACTTGCATGCATGCGTGTGCGTGCGTGTACACACACACACACACACACACACACATACACACACCCCTCTTTCAGGTTGCAGCAGAGTTAGGGGCAGTGGTGTGCTGGTAAATGCACAACAACTCGTTCTCTGGGGAAATTACAGCCCTGATGTGCAGTGCCTGCCTCTTCCTTTGGTGTAAACACCCCCACAGTGGCTGATCTCATACGGCCAACATGATGTCCCTGAATGTGGAGTTTGGAAGAGATGCGTACCGTCGTCTCATGAGCCAGTGGGAGCTGGCTTCAGTAAGGGCATTGCTGGCTTGCCTGTCTAGAATCTGCTTTCCCTTCTGGTAAGCGTGGCCTGATTTTTTCCTGAAGGTATCCACCCCCTACCGTCTTCTCGGCCTGTGTGGTTTGGGTAGAGTGACCTCCTCACCAGCTCCAGGGGTGGTATGTGACCCAGGCCTGGACCAATCAGTGTGTCCCATCTCCCTGGACATTGATTGGCTCAGGGATGGGCTTATGCACCAATCTGGCTCTGGGAGTCAGGCCAGGACTTTGTTTGAATTGGTGATCTTAGAGCTAAGGAGGTGTAGCCTGGATCGACTGGTGTCTGGGCATGGGGACAAACACAGGAAAACAACAGAGAGAGAAAGAATGAGAGAGAGAGAGAGAGAGCATGGGCCCCAATAATATTGTTTGCTCCTGGATCCATCCCCGCTTCAAGCTTCATGCCTGGACTTTCTGTTTATAAGAATCCACAAATTTCCATGTTTCTTTATCAAGTGCATCACTTCTGACAGAAGGAGTCTTAACTGATGAGTTTGTTCCTGGGAGCTATACTTGAAAATCTTGGGGGCCTTTGGGACCTGCTGCTTGTGTAGAGTGTGAACCCCAGGAAGCCATGACCTTGTTTATCTTGGCCATCATTGCTTTCACAGAACCCAGCACCGTGCCTGGCATGTGGGAGATGCTCAGTAAATTTTTGTTGAATATCTTGTGTCAGGCAGGTTTTGCTGTATTATGATGCAGTAACAAACAGCCCCCCAATTCATTGGCTTATAACAATGGTTTATTTCTCTCTCATAATTTTTGTCACTTAGGATGGCTACAGCTCTGCTCCATGGATCTTCATCCAAGGATCCAGAGTGGTGGAACAGCCTCCAGGAAGGACATGATAATCTCACGGCAGAGGGGAAAAAGAACAAAGGCAGCACCTTGTGGGGGCTCTTAAAGTTTCTGCTTAGATAAGGTACTCCTCATTTCTTGTCATGTTCTGTTGGTCCATGCAAGTCACATGGCAGGGAGGTATACTCCATCCACAGCAAGACACTGCATGCCACAGGCAGGGGTAGAGATTTATTATCAATCCTCTTACAGGTTGGGGAGTGAATACATGGGGTACAATAATACTGGCAACCACATGAAGAGAGGCTGTGGGAACACAGTTAGACATTGTCTGGTGAAATTGAACATTTGAATATCCACTGACCCAGCCATGCCCCTCCCAGGTGTAGACCCCAGAGAGCCTCTTGCATATGAACATTGCATATGAACATTACACGTATGCAGACATGTGCAGAAATGTTTATAGCAGCATATTTAGTACAGCACAAAGCCCTCAACAACTGAGACAACATCAACGTCTGTAGACAGGCGAAGGGACATAGACATCAGGATACACTTTTACACAGAGGTATAACATGCAGCCGTTCAAATGGACAAACCTCAGCTCTTTGGAACAACATGAATGCACCTTAGAAACATAATATTAAGCAAAATATGCAAGTCTGTAGAACACTATGTGTAGTATAACTCCAATTGTAGAATTCATTTATATGTGCAAACTGTGCAAAGAATCATAAAGGAATGATAAACACAAAAAATCAAGATGTGGCTATTCTGTGGATGGGATAGGTGGATACAAGTTACTGGTGACGTTCTAGCCCTTAGTTGGATGGGGAGTTGTGGGGTCATTTTAATATACATTTTAACTTATTTGTTGTATTTATCCTTTTTATTCTCTATCAAATATGCTCAAAATATAATTAGAATGCAGAAATGACAACTTGGAAAGGAAATAATTTAAAAATAGACAAAAGTGATTATGGAAAAGAGTTGTCTTAGGAAAACAGGATTCCTGGAGGCAAATTTGGCAAAATACATTTTGGGGCCGAGTTCAGGGGCCTGGAAGAGAAGGCACAGGTAGTGAGCAGGGGCACTTCAGATCACTAGGCACCCCCATGCCCGGGGAGGACCTGAGTCCTCATTGGCCCCAATATCATGCTCATTAGGCCACTTCAGGGACTGAGATACCTGGAGGGATCCTGCATATGGGCATGAACATTCCAAGTCTACAAAGAGAAGGCTACCACTGTGGATGAATGCATTGGCTGTTGGGTTTGTTCAACTGGTGTTCTGATTTAATGGTCTGTCACTGAGAATTTGGTCCTCTGTGGGTATATGGAGAAGGTCCCATTTTGGCCTGGTCAAGTTGAAGAGGCCATATCTAGATGGCTGGTGAAGTTGGCCTCCACTCTTGACCACCCCCAAACTGGCTGCATCCTGCTGCAAGATTCCCTGATTCTGCTTTCTAGTCTTAGGCCAGGAGAAAAGACCTTCAGACTGGAGATTCTGGATCTCTATCGAAACAATCCAAGAGTACCTGCCTCTAGGTGTCTCTCCACCTTCCTGGGCAGACAAGTCATGGTACTGAGGGAGGTGTGCCTTGTCATGGGGATTCCAGGGGATTCGAGTCTATTCCCTCAGAGAGAGGGAGAGAGAACCGGGGGCTGTGGAGAGACTGGAGATGAGTCAGAGCAGAAATCAGAGCACAGGTGAGACCCTACTCAACCTCTGAGGGAGGGGAAGCCTGCCCACACTGGCCCTCCCTGAACTTCCCTGACCATCTAGGGGCCACGTGAAAAATCTGCTCTCTGAACTCTACTTGGGGGCATGATTGAGATCTCTACACATTCAGGCTTTAAGTTAGCTCAATTTTGTTTGCAAGTAACAGAAACTGAGAAAAAAAAATGGGATTTTTGTTCAATACATTTAAACAGGAGTAGATTCAGCTTTACGTGAAACTTGGTCCTGAATTAAAAAAAAAAAAACAGTCATGGAGCCCTCTCTCTGTTGCTGTTGACTTCTTGGCTCTGCTTCCTAGTGTTGGCTTTACTCTGGCGGTGGTGGTGGTGCTTCCCGCAGGCCCCAGCATTCTCCCAGAAGCTCCCGGGGCTCTACTAAGGTCCATGGAAAGAAAGAGCTTCTTTGTCCCTGGTCTCAGAAACTCTGAGATTGATTCTGCTGGGGCTGGCTTGGTCACATGCCTCTTCTTCAGTCAATCAAAAAGGCTGGGGAATGGGATGCAGTGATTGGGGTAGCCAAGTCACATGATCCCCTTGGGGTGGGGGATGGAGTCAGCCTCCCAGAACCTTGTGGGTCTTTCAATGGAAATCCAAGGCCATGAGGAAGTGGAAGGAGGATTGGATATGAAGGGTAATGGTCACTTCTTATATACTGATGCTTTAGTGAATGTTAGTCATTTGGAGGAGCTCTTTATACCTCAAAGATAATAATGGTTCATATGCTATATTGGTGGTTGTTTCCCTTTTAAATTTATGTTAATTTTTAAAACTTTCAAATACTTTAATTTGTAACCATGGGCTTTTTAAAAATTGAAGTATAGCTGACACACAACATTCCATTAGTTTCTGGTGTGCAATATAGTGATTTGACAACTCTATACATTTTGCTATGCTCACGAAAAGTATAGACATCTGTCGCCATACAGTGTTATTGTAATACCATTGACTATATTCTGTATGCTGTACCTTTCATCCCTGTGACTTATTCATTCCATAACTGGAAGCCTGTACCTCCCACTCCCCTTCACCCATCTTGCCCGTCCCCCTACACACCTCCCCTCTATCAATCATCTGTTTGTTCTCTGTATTTATGGATCTGTTTCTGCTTTTTTGTGTTTGTTCATTTGCCTTATTTTTTATGTTCAACATATAAGTGAAATCATATAGTATTTGCCTTTCTCTGTCTGACTTGTTTCACTTCGCATAATACCCTCTAGGTCCATCCATGTTGATGCGAACGGCAAGGTCCCATTCTTTTTTTATGGCTATATAATATTCCATTACATATAAGTATACAATATATATATTCCATTATATATAAATATAAATATATATATGACACATCTTCTTTATAACCATGGACTTTTTTTAAAAAGATTTTTATTTATTTATTTGTCAAAGAGAGAGAGCACAAGCAGGGGGAGCAGCAGGCAGAGGGAGAAGCAGGCTCCCCGCTGAGCAGGGAGCCTGATGTGGGCTTGATCCCAGAACCCTGGGATCATGACCTGAGCCAAAGGCAGACGCTTAACCCACTGAGCCACCTAGGCGTCCCCTTTACTTTCTTTAAATATTTTTATTTATTTGGACGTTTTTAAGCATACACAAAAGCAGAGCAGATAGCATAATTTAAGCCCACCACCCCCGTACCCACCGCCCAGCTTCAACCATTGTCATATATTGATTTTTGACTTCCAGAAGTTTCGAATTTGTGCATAGTTGAATCTTGATGTTTTCCATTGTAGTTCATCCTAATGTTTACGTTTGTACTTAGAGAGATGCCAGATACTCAACTACATTCTCTTCTAGTGTTTTTTTTTAAAGATCTAATGCCGTGAGATGAGGCTCTAACAGGATTTTTTCCCAGATAGCCAATTTTTTCAACTCCGCGTATTGAACAGCCCATCCTGTTCTCACTGGTTCGTGAAGTGTCCTTGACTTGATCTTAGGTTCTTGCATTTGCCAGCATGTTTCTGGTTGCGTATTCTGTTGTGTTGACCTGTGTGTTGTTCCACCAATACTCACGTTGAACTTTGTACATGTATGAATAAGTTTTCGTATCCAGTGTACCTAGCCGTCCCGGTGTTCCTTTTTTTCAATATTTTCGTTCCCAACTCTATCTATTCATTCTTCCAGATGAAACTTAGAATCATTTTTACAAGTTCTAAAGAAAACTCCCTTAGGATTTTGGTTAGAATCAGTTAAAGCCATGCACTAAATTGGAAAAATGAACATTTTCTCAATAGGCCTTCTTCAAATGTAGAAATACGATGTGTTTGTTTGTTCAGCTCTTGGAGACCTCTCCGAAAATGCCATGTTATCTCCTGTGAGGGTCACTCCTGGATGGATTATGTATTTTGCTGTGTTTATGGATGGGAGTTTCAAAACTTCCCATTTGATCTTCGTTAGTCATTCTCAAAGACTTCTGGTTTCCGTCAAGTTTGAGTCACTCAGGGGTTTAGACCACTCTTTCTATCAGAACCCACCACCCAGTCTGCGAGAGTTTCTATTTGCTCTAAAAATCGAGTCCCCTGAGCTCATATGTTTGGTGCAGAGAGCATTAGATTTGGCATCAGGACACGCCTGAGTTGCAGGCCCTGCCCTTTATTGGCGGCGTGTCCTTGGGCAAATTATTTTGCTTCTCTGAATCTCATTTGCCTTATTTGCATGTGGGCATGGATCATTTTATTCATTTTTCACCTAGTTCCTTACATTGTGTTTCTTCCTAACTTGTCTTTCTTCTCTAGGAGCCTCTAAACTCCTTGGGAACAGGGCTGTCCCGCCTCCATGGTTACATGTGGGGAACAATGAGATAACCCTGGGAGTTCGGTACCAGCAACAGAGTCCAGCCAGTGTTCCCTCAAAATAGAATATATTTTGAAATTATCTGGAGTCCTCACTTGGACCGTGGTTCTTTAATAAAACTTTGAAATATGGATAATAGTTAATAAGATTGAAATAGCCAAGGTTTCTTGAGTTCTTTGGGTGTTCCAGCACCAGATGATCATATTCCAGGTATGACCTCATCAGACCCCTCTGTACCCTTCAAAGAAGGTACGACAGTAAGATCACATAGCTAGGACATGGTGCAGCTGGAACGCAAGCCAACTTGGTGCTCTGAACCCGCATTTTCTTCTATCTTCCCTACAATATCAAGTCGTGTCTTCACAGTGCCTCAGGCCTACGAGGTAGTCAGAAATACTGGTCTTGTCCGCTTCTTCCCTCTTGTCTAGTTCCTGCTTTTAGTAAAGTAGTGAAATCGGAGGTCCATTGACCGGTGTTGCTTGCCTTCTCTTTCTCCCTCCATTTTAAGCATTTCCAGAATAGGACTGTAATCAACTACTTCTCACTATGGTGTTAAATGCTTACCCATCAAGTCTGTGACACCCCTTGTTCTCCTGATGAGAGTGGCAGGCCACCCTGGCTGTGAAGGACCTCTGAGTGGAGGGGAGGGGAGTACAGAGTATGAAGGGGGCACAGAGAATGGCGGTGGAGGATTCACAGCCTGGCAGGATGTCAGTGGAGAAAACTCTGGAGGTGGAACCAGACACATCTGCTGCTTGAGAACTATGTGACTTGGGGCACATTGCTAAGCTCTCTATGGCTCTGCTTTCTCATCACAAAAGTGGGGACTGGACACCTCTGACACATCAGAGGGATGGCAGCCCTGGATGGTGGGAGCCCCTTCTGGATTGTGCATCCTTAGGCATGTGTAGGAGGATGTCTTTGTCGTTATTGTACTAAAGAAAATAAGAGGAGAAGAAAACAGCAAGCAGGGAGAGGGTGATGCTCAATCCCTCAGGCTGACTTCTGGGTGGTGCAAGTACCAGTGCTCTGTTGGTCCTGCAGGAGAAAGGGGTCAGAAGGAGGTTGACCAGATGGCCCCCGATGGTTTCTGGGTCATACAAATTTCAGGGGTTACTTTCAGTTTTTTTTTAAATTTTGGACTCAACATTTTCCAGGAAAATACTGTGGTAGAATAAAACCAGTAATAGTAACAATAGCTAACATTTATGCACTCTGACTAGGGGCTAGGTAGTGTGTGATTTGGATGGATTATCTGATTTAATCCATAGAACAACCTATAAAATAGGCATTATTGTTTCTCCCATTTTAGAGATGGAGAAAGTAATTTCTGCTTAAGTTCTCTGAAGTTATGGAGCTGGGATGGGATTTATGCCAGAGAGGCTGTAGAACTTAAAAATCCCAACTCAATACCCAGGTCCCACCTCAGATCAATTGAATTAGGGTCCCAGGGTCAGTGTTGGTGGACAGTGCCCGAGTGATTCTGCTATGTGGCCAGGCTTGGGAACACTGGACCAGGTGTCCCCCTGGGGGACAGCAGATGGCGCCGAGGTGGTAAAGGCAGGGGAGGGTAAATGTGGGTTCATGTTGGGGATAGGGGGGAATGATGGCAGCTGTTCTCACTCCTGCAGATTTACTGCTGTAACCGCCCCCCCCCCCGCCCCGCCGGAGCCTCCTGCATATTGGCAGTGAATGTGATTTTTCTTAATGGGAAGAAAAGATGGCCAGCAGGCTGTCTGTGTCTGTGTATATGTATGAGAGAGAGAGAGAGAGAATGGGCATATATATGTGTGTGCATGTGATTGAGTATTTGTATGCTCATATATGCACTTATGTAATTGTAGAAGTGTGTGCATGTGAGGAAGTGTATATGTGCATCAGTGTCTTTCAGTGTGTGGGATTGTATGGATATGTTTGCATGAGTAGACGTGTCTGTGTCTGTGTACTTCTGAGCACGTGTACGTGTATGGGTGTGTCTGAGTGTGGGTGTGTATGTGTGGGTAGGGGATTGTGTGGATGTGCATGTGTTTTGACTGTATACCTGAGTCTTTGTGTTGATATAAGCATGTGCACGTGTGATTGCATCCACAAGTGTGCAGGGGTCTGTGCATACGTGTGACTGCGTGTGGGTGTGCATGTCTGTTTGTGTGTGTGCTATGGACTGAATGTATGCCCAGCCTCCCAAATTCATATACTGTAACCCTAGCCCCAGTGTAATGGTGTTTGGAGGTGGGATCTTTGTGAGTTAAATAGGGTTAAATGAGGTCGTGAGAGTGGGGCGCTCATGATGGCATGAACGCCCTTATAAAAAAAGCGAGAGACCCGGGAGCGCTCCCTCTCTGCCACGCGGGGATGTAGCTAGAAGGCGGCTGTTCACAAGCCAGGAAGACAGTCCTACCAGACACCCAGTCGGCCAGCATCTTGATCTTGGACTTCCCAGCCTCCAGAACTGTGAGAAACAAATGCTTATTGTTGAAGCCACCCGGTCTATGGTATTTGATTAAAGCAGCCTGAGCGCATTAGAACAACGTAGTTGTGTATTTACGTCCGTGTGTACGCAAGCATTTGTGTACATGTATGAACGTGTGCAGGGGCGTGCATGTGAGAGAGCGTCTAGGGATATGGGTGCATCTGTATTGTGTGGGAGCGGGAGAGCATGGGCAGGAGTACATACGTGTGTGCATGTGCATTTGTGCGTGTGTGCTGTGTATCTGCAGGCGTGTGTATGTACACACACTTGTTTATGTATTTATGCATGGTGTGTACGGGTGCGTGTGAGAGAATGGATGAGTGTGGGAGTATGTGATGATGTGTGTAAGTATGTTCACCTATGTTTGACTACATATGGGTATTAGTTTAATAGGCATGCGTGTGGTTGTGTCTATCTGTACGCATGGGCGTATGCATGAGTGTGAGTACATGAATGACTCTATGGGTGAGTATGCATATTTGTGCATATGCTTGTGTATGTGTGTGCAGGTGCCCATTTGTGTACATTTATGTGTGCACACATCAAAGAGGATGTGTGTTTGAGCGTGTCTCTATGTGTGTGGGATTCTCTGGGATTCTGTGCGCGTGTGTGGATATCCATATGTGTGTGCATGTGGTTGTATACGCATGTGTGTGTGGGCATGTGCACATGTGAGTGTATGTGAGTGTGTGTGCAGGAGCATCCTGGGCTGTGGAGCTGGGTGCCTTTCCTTTGCTTCTGCCAGATGGTCCAGCAAATGAAGCCCTCCCTGCCACCTGCCCACTTAACCCCCCGGGGCCTTTCTCCGCCCACCCCAGTCTAGCTGCTTCCTCCCTCACCCTCTCTCTGACATTTGGACCCCCTTGGCTGGTGTGTGGGGAAGGTGGGGTCAGGACAGAGGTGGCAGGCCTGGCCTGAGCACACTGTGCAGGGCCAGGAAGCAGCAGGGCTGAGAGTGTTGGGGTTAGAGCGTGTGTGTGTGTGTGTGTGTACCTAGCAGGGAGGCAAAGCCCAGGCAGTCCCCGCCAGCGCCTGGCCTCCATCCGCGAGTGGGCAGGCAGCCCAGGGTGGAAGGGCCTGTGCTTTGCAGACAAAAATGCCAGATGGTGGGGATTTGGGGGGGCTCTCCACGGCCTGGCTGCCAAGGGCAAGGAGGTTTCTGGGGCTCTGGAGAATGAGCTGGGGAGTTGCATGTGTGCTGCTGTGTTGTTTTTTTTAATGGAGAGTGGGGAGGCTTGTTTTGCATATTTCACAATATATTTCCCCTTGGATTTCTATCCGTTCACTAAAAAATTTGATCATAAAGCTTTAGTGTTTTTTTTTTTTTAAATGTAAGAGAGTACATATTCCTGCAAGGAAGTCAAAACATTTTTTTTTAAACTGAAAATATTTATTGACAAGCTATGAAAGAAGCACCAAATAAAACATACTTAGATTGGGTGTTTCAGCTGTGAGTGAGCTGTAGAGACACAGTGAATGGCTGGGTTCTATTTATTTTAGGAATGGGTTTCACCTCCTGCTGATGGGGTTTCTAAGCTTTGTTTTCCGTACAGGGAGTCTTTCTGAGCTGACCCACTCCCGGGGAGGTGCTTTGCCATGTCTGTTGGGAAATGCCAAGCTTGCCCAGGCATAAGCCCAGACAGGTGTCTGGATGGTTCTGTCCTTCCACTGCTGGCCAACACAGCCTCTCCGTGGAGACTACCTCCGTGTGCCTTTTGTGCCAGGCTGGATATCACAACTGGTACAGCTGTGGGCAGAGACCAAAGGCATTTTTTTTCCTTATTGGAAAAGGGAAACAATGAGGAGAAGGATGATCTTATGTGAGTCAAGTGTTTCCTGGCCCTCACACAGCCCAAATGCTGACGTCTGCACAGGAGAGCAGGGGGCTCACTGGGGGGCCCTGGGAACAATGAGTGGGACAGGGAGCGGTCTTGGGAGACAGGTGGCCATCTTCACAGCCTTCCCTGCCTCTGCCTTCCATTTCTTTGTCACCGGGCTCAGGAACCTTCAATGGTTTCATATTGAATAAAGTCCACAGTCCTTAATAGGGCCCTGGGTGGGCCATAGGCGCAGCCCAAAAGTACTTCCTTTTTTGTGGTTCATCTGTCCCTAGCACTTTTTCTAACTTGCTCTGGGCTCTAAATGCCATTTTTTTTAAAGGAGACAAATATTTATTAACAAGTTACAAAAGCAGTACTAAGTAAGACAGAAAGTCAGATGGGCTATCACTCACGCCAGTGCTCTGCCCAGGATGCCCTTCTTCTCTTCCTGCCCAAATCCCATCTCTCCCGTGCTCAGCTAAAATGCCATTGTCTCCTTTCCTTCTCTCTGCTCCTATGACATGTCATAGACCAAGAACATCTCATGGGATTCCTGACTCAAACGACTGCTTTCTTTTTTTTTTTTTAAGATTTTTTATTTATTTATTTGACAGAGAGAGAGAGACAGCGAGAGAGGGAACACAAGCAGGGGGAGTGGGAGAGGGAGAAGCAGGCTTCCCGCTGAGCAGGGAGCCCGATGCCTCACCAGCAGTGAGGGCACAGGTCAAAAAGTGTGACTCCAGGGTTTGGCCCCTCCTGACTTGGGTGGCATTCAGCCACATAATGGGGGTATGGGTAGATGCTGGTAGTAGAGAGGGTGACTTCAATCTTGCATGTGTAACTCAGATGTCACTTTGGATTACTCTGCTTGTTCAGATCTGAATAAGACTTTCTTGGACCAAGGTTCCTTGAACCTTGAATGGATTTGTTAGAAGCAAATGTGACCCCAAGAGTTTTAAAAATGCCTGGGTTGCTCATGGTCATCTCTTGCTTTGAGCTTCTGCTTCTGCTGAATTAGTTTAGTCTAGTGATGACTTAGGGACCCTAGTGCGCTGTTCTGGTCCAGAAATGTGGGGGGTCAGATGTAGACTTCAGCCCTTTCCCCATTACTCCCCACCCCTGCTCCATCACACACAGATACATATGCATACCCCATTATCTCAGGCACTTGTGTGTGTAGAAGCATCCACTGAACGCTTGTGAAGGAGTGATTTATATTGCAAAAACATAAACAACTTAAAATTTAAGACTAGACATTTTTATTTTTTTAATGCCCCTTGACTGTTTCTATGACTCGAATTCTAGGCTTCTGCCATGTTACTTGGTCTTCCTCTCTCTTTGCATGCTCTCTCTATTTCTGGATCAACACCCCAACCCTTCCTATTTCTTGGGAAGCGCAAATGCTCTGTTTGCAGCTGATAGCCCCTGGGATGTGCCTGGGTAGCCTTATGGTGGTGTATGGAAAGCGTCTGCTCTCATAGGTTGGTGTGCATGCCATACTTTGTTGTTAGCTGTTTCAAATATTGCTCTGGCTTAGCCTCAGACTCAGTTCTGATTCCCCTGCTGCATGTCAAGGACTGGGCTTGGCAAGAGCTGCCTTTTGGGGCCCCTCCTCAGGTTCTGTCTGCCTGTTGAGAGAGGAAGGTCTCTTGTGTTTTGTTAGGTGTGGGTGTGTTGAGTTTGAGGAGCCCCCAGAAATGACATCCACCTATTTTCCCCTCACCCAGCCACTTCAAGGAGTAATCTGACTGCAGTGCTGGGACACAATACCCTCCCTCTGGGCCCACACTTGAGGCTGCTGAATGCAAGTGGCTGGGTGCATGCTTGCTCTTCAGATGGGGTGAGGGTGGAGGGCAGCGCCACAAATCTTCCCATGGAAAATAAAAAGGTCAAATGGTGTTAATTCATCTGCACAACTCACTGGGCTTAAAAGCACAGCCTGAAATGGCTTCTTGATTGAGAGAAGATGCTTCATTAATCTTGGTTCTCTCATTTGAGAGTGCAGAGAATGGAGACTAATGGCTGACATTCCAGTGTCTCAGGGGTGGGTGGGACATAAACCTTCAGACACTGGGCTTGCAGAGAAGTCACAAGGAGAGGAGGAGCGAGTGGGCCAGGGAGATGAGAGGGGGATTTGGTGTCCCCTCTCTGATGGGTGATGATGGTAGGTAGGCAGGGGGAGCAAGTTCCTTGCTAGAAATATTACTGATGAATTCAAGATCATAAATCATGCTGGAAACAGCCCTCTGCATCCTCAGAGTGAGAGCTGTGGCCTGGGAGTCAGGAATCCTGGGTTTGAGTCTGGTTCTTCCATTGCCTGGCTGGTGACCGGCGCAGATTGTTGCCCCTCTCTGTAAAATGCAGGGAGGGGATGGGAGTGCTTGGTAATTTCTCAGATCTCATTCAGATGCTTGACTCTTTGTAGAATACCAGATACACTTGGACTTGGGACTGTAGCCTGGGGTTTAAGACAATGCCTCTGCCTCTGTGGGCAGCCATGCCTGCTCATAAGATCAACTGTGCAGAGACCTACACGAAGATGACAGGAGGTCAACATGTCAAAGGGATGTGATGTGTGGGTAGTATTCTACCTGGGGAGAGGGAGACCTCCTTGTGGTTGGGTATGGGAAGGATCATGGAAGACTTCCTGGGAGAAAGGGACCTTATGGTGTGGGACAGGCTTTGATAGACAGAGAAAACATAGGTGGAAAGCTTCTACTTCCAAAGATCAGTTATTTATCTTGGGGCCCAAGGAGAACCATTCATTTTCTACAGCTTTCTGGGATGAGGGAAGAGAAAGATCCCAGTCAGATCATCTAGAAGGCACCCCCAGTAGTCTTTGAGCAGCACCAAACCTCCTGATTGCTTACTCACATAGTGACTTTGGGCCAGTGGCATGACTGCTCTGAGCCTCATTTCTACATAGATAGAAGGAGAATAATAACATAGGTAGGCAGGTAGGTGGATAGTTGGGATTCAGTGATTTAATGCATACAAAGTCCTCGGCATAGTATCTGGCACGTGATAGCGTTCAATACACACTAGTTGCTATCGTATTGTGATTCCTGATGACATCATTCCTGAGTACTTACTGTCCTCGGGCACTGTGCATTGCATTCTAATAATAACTAACAAGTCGTGATAACTCTCTAATGGAAGTATTGCTATTATTCTTATTTTATAGAAACCTGGGGAACAGGAAGGTTGAGTAACTTGCTCAAGGCCATGTGGGTAGTGAGTAGTGGAGGTACAATTTGATTTCAGGCACCTAATCTCTTAACCATCCTGCTATCGCCTCTCTTGGGATTAGTATTGTTATTTATTTTCAAAAGCAAGGCTGCGGGTCCGGCTGACCAGTGGAAGGAGAGGGGTGAGTGGAGGAGGCACTCTAAGATAGTTTCCCTGTTTTTGGCTAACTTAAGGAACCCAGAAGGAGGTAGTGACCCTGGGGGGTAAGAATATGATAGACCTGCTGTAGCAGGAGTTTACTATATGGGTGCGAGGTCATGCTGGGATGGTCAGATCGGAACCTAGGCTGGGGGCAGGGTCTCAGAAATGGGGCAGAATGTTATGAAAGATGAACTGGGAGCAGATCAGAGGCAAACTTGCCTCATGTCTGTGAGAATTTATCTGTCCAGCTTTTGGGAGGTGGTAAGCAAATGTGACTCTGGCCATTATGAGAGTATTGCTTCAGACTCATTGAGCTGCCCAGCGCTTGGAGAGCTTCTAGCTTGATGTTTCCATGGACTCTTCCATGGACCATGAGTCCTGGGAGCTGTTCTCTAAAGAGTCTTGTGGTCAGTAAGCCTTGGAAAGGGCAGCTCTCTCCCCCTTCCATAGCGGACGCTGTCCGGGTCTCTCCTGTCTCTCCCAGGCCCTGCCAGGCTAGTGCACTGGGCTGGACTTCCAACTGCCAGTTCTGCCTGAGGTCTTTCTGCTCATGCCTGGGAAGCAACAGGAAGTGACAGACAATTGATGAGGATTACTGACACCCTTCCCCCGCCCGGCAAGAGCAGGCCTTGACTGATGATTGGCCACAGTTGTTGTATGAATACCCTAGCTCCCTTGCTTCCAGGCGGGATAACTCTGAGACATGCATCCCATGCCATCTCCCAGAGAGCCCCCCGGGACAAAGCTCCCGTTGCCCACAGAGGTGACTTGCTTGCTAACTCCTCCATCATGGCCACCTTCTTTTCCCTGCCTTCTCTTCTTTATTTCCCTACTAGGGTTCCCTGGGATCACCTTCCAAATCAACTACTTGTGCTCAAACCCTTGTATCATAGCCTGCTTCTGGCGGGACCCAAGCCAAGATAGCTGCTCAGAGATTCCTATAGCACATTCAAGCATGAAAGGCTCTGAGAAATCTTGTAGTGGGGAGGTCAAACTTGTTTGACCAGAGAATACTTTTTTGGCAAGCACCTAGTAACTTACCGTGAAACACTGTTTTTCTGTGGTACACACTGTGGGAAGTCATGGTTCAACCCTACTTTGCAGCAGATGGCTGAGTTGTGTGAGCCCAAAGAGGGAAGTGAGTGGCTGAAGAGGCTCATGCCCCTTCACTCCTGGTACAGGTGTATTTTCCAACGGCCATATTCTTCCCCTCCTCATCTATGACATGTGGGAAATTATATTTACTGCATAAGAGCTAATGTAACCTGTGTGGAAATCCTAAACCAAAGAGGATTAGGCAAATCTGTAGAATGATTATTCTGACAGTGGAAGTAGGGGTGAGGGGCACTGGGCTCAAGAACCAGGGAGCTCACTGTCTTAGGGCACTGAGTCACGTCTGGAGGGGAAATGGTGACTGGAATCGTCTCAAACCCACCAAGTTTCTGGCAAGGCCCCCCACCCCCGTCCCCCTCCCCCCACCCCACCACTGATGTAGAATATTAGCTCAGAGGAAAGTTAGCAAGCGGCCTGAAGAGGGTCGGCAGGCATCTCGGAAGGTACTTATCTCATTTTCATAGTCACCGGAGACAGCCAGGAAAGATAACCAGATGTTCGAGCATCTCTTTCTTGCTCTCGCTCACTTACTCGCTCTCTCTATCTTTTTTGTAAATTGAATTTAAAGGACCTGTTTCTTAGCAACAGCAGCAGTCAGTGGTTACAAAATCCTCCTTGGCCCTTTTAATGCCCAGGGTTTCAGTAGGCAAATGAACCTCTCAGCCCGGGCTGGGGATGGGGGACAGATAGCAGGGCTGCAGTGGAAGCCAGCACATCAGGGGCTATATTGCTGGGGGTGGGGGGCTTCCCAGAGGACCCAGGGTGTGGGCAGGAGGGCCGGCAGAACCGTCTGGGGCTCCCAGGCATACACAGCAGACGTTGCTGGCTGGAAGGCTCCATGTGTCTGTTCCAGCTCTGTACAGGGGCATCTGTTGTCTTGGATGGTGTGGCTGTGTGAAAAGAGCCCTAGAAAAGAATCTCAGGAAACTCAAGTCTGGCCCCAGCAATATTGTTGTGTCACCTTGGGTAAACTGTTGAATTTTCCTGAGCCTCGGCTCCCGTACCCGTCAGATAGGTAGTAACACCCACCTTGCCAAGCTGAGGGACAAAAGAGACCAGAGCGTGTGGAAGTTTGAAAGGCATCAGGAACAATGACAGGGTCAGGGGTTAGGAATCTTTCCTCCTTGGGGCTGGAATGCTCTGCCCCCTCCCTTCCCTGGAAAAAGCAGAACTAGATCCTTGAAGCTCTGAGATAACCTGCCCACCCCAGAGGCTAGAGGGTGTCTCCAGGCAGGAGGACACAGAAATTATGGGGTTGGGGGAGGTCCTGCCTGGGGCGGGGGAGGAGAAGGCCTCTCCCCACAGACCTGGTGATCAGAGCAGTGAAGGGCCTTTGGAGCCACAGGATGGCAGAATATTGGGTATGAAGGACCCTTAGGGGTTTTATTCTAATATCTCCTGATGCTTGAATCCTTGACTGCTGAGGTTGAAAACTGATGGCCCATGGGCCGTGTAAGGCCCAGACATGCATTTGGGTTGACCCTCAGAGGGTTTTGTAATTTGTTGAATTGATTGTTAGCAGTCACCAATGAGGAGACTTCCCCCCAAAGTTGTGATTTCTAGCTCCTTTTGAACAGTCAGCAGGAGGAATTTTCACCTCATTTGTTGGTTGGGACTGAGCAGGGCTGCTTCATTGTGACAGGACATACACTCTCCAGTTTGTCACCGTCCCCATGTCTCCCAGCTGTGACTGCGGCCCCTTTGCTCATTTTATACCTACCAGTCCTTGTAGGCAGCTGAGTCTGAGATCCCTGCTTACTGGCAACCTCTTAAACATCTGTACAGTGGGGATGTTAGTAAAATCTACCCAAGAGAATTATTAAGATGAAATAATGTGATGCACATAGTGCCTAGCACATGACAGGGGTTCAAAAATATTGCTTTCTGTTTCCCTTTAAAAGCTTTCGAGACTTAGGGGCGCCTGGGTGGCTCAGTCGTTAAGCGTCTGCCTTCGGCTCAGGTCATGGTCCCAGAGTCGTGGGATCGAGTTCCGCATCCGGCTCCCTGCTCAGCGGAAAGCCTGCTTCTCCCTCTCCCACTCCCCCTGCTTGTGTTCCTGTTCTGGTTGTCTCTCTTTCTGTCAAATAGATAAATAAAAAATCTTTAAAAAAAATAAAAAAATAAAAGCTTTTGAGACTTAGAGTTATTTGTATGAGTTAGTCAGTCATAGGAACTGAGGAACCTGGAATGATTCTTTTTAGAGAATGACCTTTGTTTAAGCATGAATTGCTTCTCCTATTTATTCATTTATTCAGACATGACTGTGCCAGAGTTTGGCCTCAAAAGATGCAAGTTCAAGGCTTGGATGCTTATGATGTGGTTGACGTTGGCCAAGGCTTTGACTTCTGGGCTGCTTCAGTTCCGTTCGTTCATGCACGCATTTATTATTGTGGTAGGCGTCACGGTCCTGGGTGCTGAGACTTTGGTGATACAGATGAAACAGCCAAGAGAAAGGTTCAGTCCCAAGGTGCAAGATACAATAACTTGCTATTTATTTTGAAAGGGATGTCCCAACGTCCCCCAAGACCATGAAATCTCTAAAAACAATGATGCTGGCAGGCTTCTGAATCTTCGTAGGTTTTATGTTCTACCCTCTAGATCTTTCCGTGTTGTCATACTTGTTACTGTTTACTCATAAAGGTCTGATTTACATGATGTCGTCAATACAGTGAACCAATATGTTCTGTGGAATGTGTAGATGGTCCAGTCCCCTTTGGATATATTGGACAGAATGAAGGAGAATGAACAGGGTCCTGTGACAGATTGAACAGAGAGCTGTGAATGAACACTGCTGTTTGTCCCACTGCTTTGGGTCCTCCTCTCTGCTGCTTATGGAAAAGAAAGCATTTGCCAGATCAATAGCCACATACCACTTACTTGCAACTATGTTAATTTATTCTAGGTAAGATACCACATCCAGGCGCACCTAGGTGGCTCAGTCGGTTAAGTGATTTTGGCCATGATTTTGGCTCAGGTCATGATCTCAGGCTCGTGAGATTGGGCCCCATGTCGGGCTGTGCTCTCAGCACAGTCTCCTTGAGATTCTCCATCTCTCCCTCTGCCCCTCCCCCTGCTCACATGCATGCATGCTCTCTCTCTCAAATAAGGAAATAAAATCTTAAAAAAGAAAGATACCACACCCAGCTCAAGCTGCAACTGGGGCTTCTACTTGGTAAAGTTTGTCGTCATTCACTGTTATCTGCTGTGACAGAGGCCAGACTAGTGTGTTAAATGGGAGACAGGACAGAGGGACCAACTCCCCTGCATTTTTTATATCTTTGGGGATGACGATAATCTCTGCCATTCCCTAGGAAATGATAATATTTTTGGTTTACCATCTTGGTCCAGGGACGGGGGCAGCTTCAGCTCCACTTGGCCTTTTGTACTAGAAGAGCTCATTCTATTAGACAAAGAATCATTGCGAAGTTCTGCCCCATTGCTAAGCAAATGTATTCCAGTTATGTATTTGGGAACTGAGAAATGACCACTGATCCTGGGCCATGGCTCCATTGTTTATCTGACCCCCGTATGCCTCTACTCTAATGAAGGAGCCATGATGGGACTTCGGGTCTTGGGATATCCACATTAGCTTATATCCTCTAACATCCCTTAAAAGGTCTGCATGTTCCATTTCCACATTGTAATTCTCTTTTCTCTTGAGTAAATGAAAGTAGTTGCAGTTGGGAATGACTACTGCCCATATTTACTATACTGTTGCGAGGTACTATCTTATGGGGACCAGTCCTCTTTTTCAGCTGGGGTTCTGGATCTGAGAACTGGCTCAAGTCTAGAAATTGGGCAAATGACTGATTTTCCATTGGCATATCTAATCTTAGCCTTCTGTTCATGCTTCATCTTATTTGATTCTATACATAGATCATACCCTTGTTGGTTCTTGAGGACATTATGTTATTTTTTAAAAAGTTTTTATTTTTTTAGTAATCTCTACACCCAGTGCGGGTCTCGAACTCACAATCCCGAGATCAAGAGTCACATGCTCTTCTGACTGAGGCAGCCAGGCGCCCCTGAGGACATTATGTTATTATGTTATTATTAGCCATGTGCATCCATCAGAGGTCAGCAGAGTTTTTCTGTAAAGGGCCAGACAGTAAATATTTTAGGCTTTAAGGGCCATATGGTCCTTCAGCATTAGTTGAATTGAAGTTTTCAATTTGAGTCTTTGGACCCCTTTCCTCGTAGTCTTTGACAGCAGCTTCCAGCAGCTATTCCAGCCGCGTAGAGGGCCACCCCCAGGGTTCTTCACCAGGGTGTTGAATCCTGCAGTATGGAGGGTGCCTCCATATTGATAGATGGTTCTTGATCCAGCTTTATATTTTGCTTCCCTCCTTCAGCATCCACTTCCATATATGCTCTCCTGGTTTCTATGAGCTGGATCTTAACAGCTCCTTGGGCACACAACATCTCTCTCCCCTAGCAGGCTGAGTACTGGCTAGTGAATCCGTGCTGCACTTTGGTCCTGGTCATGGCTCTCTGGTGGAGCCAGGAAGGGAGGTGGGGTGCATCACGAAGAGGGCCAGCATTGTCCTCTGAGGCACCTGCCTCAGCTGAGGCTTCTATTCAGACTTAAAGCAAGGGGGCTAGGGTTGGACCTTTTCAGCAGGCCCAGGGCTTCAGGGAAATTGGGGGTTCAAGTGCATCTACTTGGATATCTCTGTCCCAAATCACGGGGCCCTACTTCTTCCTCTCAGGGCCTTGACCTGGCATATGCGAATTGCTAGGGCTGAGAAGGCTTCTCTTACAGTTCCGTCCTGGGTTTAGTCTCCACGGTGTCCGCTAACTGCCGGAGGTGAGGCACCCTTTAAATGCTGTTGAAGAAGTTCCCTGCCTCTCACAGTTGCTTTAAATGAATGCTTCATTGTCCCAAGCTTGTCATTCTCTCTCCTCAGAGCACTGGTGCTCAGCAGCAGCCACCAGTTGGCTAGTCCTTATACCTTTTCTCCTGTATCTCTCAAACCCCAGGGATACTGCATGAGTAGACGTGCCCCCCCCACCCCTCCCCCAGTCACTGCAGGGGGAAGGCTTAGCAATTGCCCTGCGACCACTTACTCTGGATGCCACCAGGCCCACGGGTGACCCCTCCAGATCCTGTGCTCAGATCTGCCGCCCGGGTCCACCCCGGCATTGATGGTCTTAGGCTGGGTTCTCAGAACCTGAGAAAGGATTCGGGTTTCTGTGATTTATTGAGGGAGTGCCCTTCAGGAAAAAACCTATGGTGGTGGTGGTGGGGCTGAGTCAGCTAAGCGTCCGACTCTTGATCTCAGCTCACGTGTTGATGTCAGGGTTGTGAGGCTTGTGAGCTCAAGCCCTGCTCCACACTGAGCATGGAGCCTACTTAAAACACCACCACCACCAAACCTACAGGGGAAGGGAATAAATTAGGATAGGGAAGGGGAAGGAGCTGAGCAAGGATGTGGTTGCAGATAAAGTCTCGCTTTGGTCTGACCCACGATGGTGGGACTCTGGAGTATAAATCACACTGCAAAGCCATCTGCTTTTGAAGGAAGGGGACTGGACTTTTGTACCCTACATCAGTTAGCTAGCTCCTGGCTGTCGGTGTCCCTGAGATGGGGGTGTAACCTCCCTGGCAAGGTGACTTCTGTCAGCCAAGAGCAATGCTCTGGAGGAGGGGCAGCTGTGAATTGCTATCGGCCAACTAGCAGAGCAGCTGGGGGTTGGGTGTGGACCTGGTGAGCAGGAACTGCAGCATCTACCGCAGAGAGGATGGAATATTCTGGCACAGGAGAAATCTCAGCAGGGCTGGGTCGTACAGAGTGAGACATCCAGATGGTGGTAGCCCTCAGACCAGGGTGGTTAGCAATGGAGGTGGTGAGAACCGGTTGGATTTTGGTTATTTATTTATTTTTTATAAGAAAAACAAACAGCTTACTGAGATATAACTGACACGCAGAAAACTGCATGTACAGTGTACAATTTGATGTGTCTTAACAGATGTATACCTCCCTGAAACCATCTAATAATCAAGATAATGAACATATCCCTGATGCCTAAAAGCTTCATCGTGGCCCTTGACGACCCTCCCTCTTGCTCCTTCTCGCCACCCCTGGCCCACCACCCCTCACATCCCAGACAACCTCTGATCCTTCTGCCACGACAGGTTGATTTGCACTTTCTAGAATTTTGTATAGATGAAATCATACGAAAAATATATACTCTTTTCTCTGTTTTTACTGTTCTCACTCATCATAATTATGTTGAGACTCATTCACGTTGTTGCATGTTCATTCCCTCTCCTTGCAGAGTTGAACTCCATGATACCAGTTTGTGGGCCCATTCACCTGCCCATGGACATTTGCACTGTTTCTAGTTTTTGGCTGTCAGAAATCAAGCTGTGATGAACATGTGTGTACAGATCTTTGTATGGACAAATGCTTCCTTGTCTCTTGGGTAAATGGCTAGCTGTGGACTGCCTGGATCCTACACTAGGTGTATGTTTAATTTTGTAAGAAACGGCTGAACTGTTTTCCATTTTTACCTTCCCTGTAGTAGTGTATGAGAGTTTCAATTCCTCATGTCTTTACCAAAGCTTGGTATGGTCAGTCTTTTTCATTTGAGCCATTCAAATAAATATTCTGGGTATGCTCTGGAAATGTGGAGCCTATGGAATTTTAATGGATTGGATCTGGGCTATGGGAGAAAGAAAAGAAGCTGTTTATTCCACAAATATGACTCGAGTGCCTTCTCTATCCTGCATTATTCTAGAGGCTGAAGGAATGGTAAAGCATAAAATAGATATGATCCCATCCCTCATGGATCCTACACTCCACTCTTCTTTGCCTGTTTCAGGAGGACTGGGGTGGCACCTGGGGCTCTGGTGG
This sequence comes from Leptonychotes weddellii, assembly GCF_054177405.1. Taxonomy (NCBI): domain Eukaryota; kingdom Metazoa; phylum Chordata; class Mammalia; order Carnivora; family Phocidae; genus Leptonychotes; species Leptonychotes weddellii. Next base: position 44,045,915 of record NC_138374.1, on the reverse strand, counting down.
GGGTGGAATGAGAAGGTGAAGGAGGGGCAGGTGCAATTGATGGAGGCAGTGAAGAGAGAGGGGGGCTGAGGGTGAAGCCAGCCCCACGTTAGTAGGTCTGATGTAGAAATATGCCATGATATCCTGAGTCTACTGTTTACTATTAGTGTGACTGTGGCCCCATCATGTTCCCTCTCTGAGTAGCCTTGGTTTCTTCATCTGGAAAGTGGGAATAATGAATACTTTGGATGAACTGAGATATCTTGCCAGCACTTAGCCAAATCACGATGCTCAGTAAACTTCCTGAAGTCAGTGACATTGATTCATTCACCAGTTCTGCTCTTTAGAGAGGATCACATGTCCAAGTGTGGGTTCCAGAAAGGTCTCAAGGGCTGTGAAGCCAGCCCCTGGCCCACTGCCTCATTTCTACCCTCTCTATCAGTGCTTCAGGTGTAGACACCTGCCCTGTGGGCCCAGAGCAGCCAAGGGGAGCGGAGACCTGTTTGCAGCTTTATTTTTAGAGCGATCCCTGGAAGAAAGCTCAGGCTCCTGGCTCCATGGGGGGCTGAAGTCAGGCTATATTTAGGAGACACAGCTGTGTCCCACTGTCCCTCCCATGTCACTGGTAGTCATCATGGTGTTGGGAGGGAACACACCACTTTTGCCTCAGCTGTGTTTGTTGTCTGTGGGTCCCCCAGGAACAGCAGGCCCTCCTTACTCAACCTTTGTCTCAAGCACTCTGAGAGGAGTGGGCAGGAGGGGGCAGGAGGGGGCATTCTGCCTTCCTTGGAGCCACAGTGGTTTCTGCCTCATTGTGATGCTCATGGCTGGGAGTGTGGCTTCCCTGGGTGCCCTGTGTGTAGCCATAGCAACCACGATGCTCCATTTTTGTTCAGCATTTCCCCGTTTACCCAGTGCTTTTACAACTGTCACCTATGGCATCCTCTGGATGGGTTTGGGGTGTGGCATCATCGTCAGTATCCCAATGTACTAGCTAAGGAAACGGAGGCTCCAAGGACACAGGGAGTTGCTTAGAGTTACTCTGTGAGTGAGGACATGAACCCAGGCTGTGGGCTTCCACGATTGGGATTCCTTGTTAAGCCATCGTTGTTGTCCTGATTTTGCAATCTCATGGCCCCTGCCTCTGTTCTGCCCCATTTTCTGCCTGCACAAATTCTATTTCTCCTTTGAGGCCCAGCACTTGACTCAAATGCCTCCTTCTCTGGGAAACCCTCTCTTATTCCTCTGGGTGAATGTGAACCCATGGACATTTCACGATGCTGTGCAGAATGCAATGGGGATGGGATGTGGTTTGGCACAGTTCTTAAGGGCCACATCTTTCCTCCTCTGCTGGATCACAGCTCCTTTGGGACAGGAATCACGACTCATCATTTCCATATTCCCCACATCACATAGTATAGACTGCAGGAGCTCATCCATAGTAGGTGTGCAAGAAGTTCTGATTGAATTGAATTCCAGTTAAATTCTATAGCTGGACATTTCTCAGAGCCTGAGCGATGTTTGACATCAAACAGACCTTTGAGCTCATAGTTTGGCTCTGCCCTTTGCAAGCTGGATGCACTAGGCTGTTCTCATAACCATCTCTAGGCCTCAGTTTGCTCAATATGTAATGTAGGAATAATCATAGGAATAACATATCATAGGAATAAGGTATCATAGGAACGATAACCATAAGAGTAATCATAATGTAAGAACAGTCTATTTCGTAAGGTTGTTGTAAGGATCAAAAGAGCTAATGAAAATAAAGACCATGTGTATTATATATTATGGTGCATAAGGAATGCTAAAAAAAATTAGGGGAGGAGATTCTTGTTCTTTACTCAGCAGTCTTGCCTAATTCTCTTGGAAAGACCAAGGATCTGTTGCCATGTGACATCAGCTAACATTATGAAGAATACATGAATGGACATTCATTAAGTGCTTGTCATGTGACATTCTTTCATTCATTCACTCGTTCTCTTATTCATTCAGAGTTGACATGACTCACCTGAGGGCATCAGAAAAGGGTGGGAGCTACCCCATTTCTTCCCTGTCTCATGATCAAAGCTGTCTTCTGGCTGGAGAAGGTGGTGGTGGTGGTGGGGGGAGATCCTGTATTTATTGATGAAGTCAGTCATTTCCCTTCAGCCTTTCTTCTTTATTGTGAACTTGATGAATGTGGCCTCCAGATGGACCAGCAAAGTAGGAGGAATAAAAATATATTTCAAAAACCCCTCCAAAGGACTGATGGGCTCTGAATGTGTCCCTCTTTCCGGCCGTTCCCTGCCCCACCAGCACGGTGGGTTGAAGACTGGGGACTACACAAGAGGGAGGGTCTTGGTGGTTTGTGAGGAGGATCTGTCCTAGGAAGCTGCCATCTGGGGCAGGGGGGAGGCCAGTGTGGGCTGGGAGGCACAGAGCCCCACAGTGGGCTGAGGCTGGCAGCTGTCAGAGATAGCAGGGGCTGGAGGAGTGGTCTGGCTGGGGTAGCTTTTTGTAATAGGGTGACTTGGTCAACCCAGAAGTAGGGAATGCTCAGCTGGGCCTAACCATGTCAGTCCTACAGCAGTGGAGGTTGGGGCTGCCCTGGAGCCTGGGGATGGCTGGGTTGGCTTACTTTTGAATTGGCACCAACCAGGCTCTTTTTGTCACAGAGAGAGGGCTTCTTTGGCTTATGGTGAGGGCTGGCAACACTGGCCCTATGGGTGGGAACAGTGATGTCCTGTTGGCTTTCTTATGGAGGATAATTTTATGGAGAAGAGTCTGGATTTATCCTAAGTAGATGGAAGAGTGGGAGTGAGGAGTGTCTTAGAGGGTGGCAGAGACAGTGGTGGTCATCTCACTGAGGGTCCATCTGCTCCCCCAGGACCATGTGCTACTCTGGCCGATGGCTGTGAACAGGAGTGAGGGGGTCACTTCTGGGATGAAGCGTAGGAGATCTGGTGTGCAACCCTACAGCTGCCTCCTTGTTACAGTGATGGAGGAGCCCAGCAGTTTTAGGTGGTGCCGATTTAAGGTGGAGGAAACTGTCAGCCAGGGTCCCTGAGTGACTGTGTGGAGCAGAGCCCACCTCAGACTCACGGTGGCTCTGTGAACAAGCAGTAAACCTGGAGTTCAGTGTCTCTTATGGTTTGCCTCCCTCTCAATTTTCATCTTATTTTTCCTTCCCTTCCCCTATGTTCATCTGTTTCATTTCTTAAATTCCACATGTGACTGAAATCATATGATAATTGTCTTTCTCTGACTGACTTATTTTGCTTGGCATAATACCCTCTAGTTCCATCCACATAATTGCAAATGGCAAGATTTCATTCTTTTTAATTGCTGAGTAATATTCCATTATATATATATATATATATATATAACATATATACATACACACACACACCCCACATCTTCTTTATCTGTTCCTCTGATTCATTGAACTTTTTAATAATTTTTAGTCCTTTTATGAGACAAAGAAAATAAGGAAATCAGGAATTTGTTTTTTTAAAACTATAAAATTTTCAGTATTCCAGAGGTCTTGAATTTTGATTCATCCCAGTCTCCTAAACCTTTAGGTTACATTAATTAGTTTATTTAACGAACAGCCATATGCACCTGCTGTATCCTATGTCCTATGCTTTTGGCACTGGGGTTTCTGAGGCAAGTCCCTAACAGTGACCTGCTGGAGTTTGGAGATTCCTAGAGGAAAAGATAGGAAGTGTAAGTATTTTGTAAGGGGGTGCCCCAGCGGGCTAGGAAAATTCAGGAGGGAAATTTTCTCCCAGGCTGGGAATCAGAGAAAGCCTCGTGGAGGAGGCAGTGTTTCAGTTGTCATGGGGCAGAAAGCATGGGTAGGATTTTGATTGACAGGGAATGGGGGGCGGGTAGGGCATTCCTTACACAGACAATGGCTAGAGCTCAGGCACGAGGGTAGGGGTGAAATTAGACTAATGAACTTCAACAAGGAGGTTGAAATAAAAAAGTGATTGCAGGTTAACCTCTAATTAACCGGAAAATGCTAGTAACTGGAACCACTTATGGAAGATTGTTCCATTAATGAAGCTTTTCCTGTGTGTGTGCGTGGTATGTGTGAGACTACACAGTCCCAGATACACTCACACACCTGTTCAGCCCCAACTCCCCTAAGGACCCTCCCTCCACACCCAGTGGGTGCTGGTCTTTGCACCCCTCCGTGGCAGGGAGGGGAGCTGCCTATCAGCCTGGAAGACACATTTTCGGCATGCCGTGCCGTGGCCCCACAGAGACCCTGTTCCAAGAGGATTGGAAATGTAATCACAACAGTTTTTATTAGCAAAAGAACAGCAGGAGCCCTTCTGCTGTCCATATGGACAGATCCCGATGGGTATTCATGAAGCAGTTTGCCACGGGAACAGCGGTGCTTAAAATTCCTCGTCCAATTACCTTTGAACTTGCCTTTTTTGCTGCAGTGGCTGTTGCTGCTGCATTGTGAAACATATTGCACCCCAGTACCTCCCTAGAAAAGCGGGGTCTACCTTACCCTGTTTGGGGCCGGACATTGGTGGGCCAGAGGAGACCCAGGAGCTTGGGGCCAAGTCGTGTATCCTGGATGTTCTGATGGGCAACTCATTCTCATCCCTCCTGTGTTAAACTGCCCAGTTAATTGGAGCCAACAATAGCTTTTGGAGTAGCCCCTCCGTCCTACTGGGACCTGAGACAAGGTGTCATTCTGCAAGGGCACCCAGTGAGAGGGTAGAGTTGCCAACCCAAGTGTTGTTTTCCTGGCCTCGCCCACATGCTGCTTGGTAGAGGACAGTGGGTACGGTGACCATACCACCCAGGTGCTTGGGGACATTTCCACTTCCACATGCCCTTTTCATTGTCCCTCGTGGTGCATATCCAGTTACAGACCCAGATTCTGGGGAAGAACACACAGGAACATATAAATCTGAAGGAGGGTCGCCAGTAGAACAGAAAGCAGCTCAGGCCTTCTGCAAGCATGTAGGTGCCAGGCCTTGAGATTCACTGACTAGCAGAGGACAAAGAGGGAGGAGCCAGCCTTTGGAAGCAGGCACATGGCTCTGAGTTTGTGAGGATCAACACCAGAAGAGTGTGATGAGAAGACAGCTGTTCCGAGTTGCTTCCTAGGCATTTGGCGGTATGACAACCCTGCTCACACCCCAAGTCTAGACACTTAGGTAAGGACCAGGGCTGAGGATTCTCGCCCCAAGTGCCTGCCTTGCTTTTTCTCAGGGCACCTTTTAAAACAACAGTTTAGAGTTGAGCCCATGAGAAGTTCTCGCTCTTGCCCTGGGACGGAGGACCGCCCCTCCCCCCACCTTTTTCACCTCCTCGTTTCTGGGATTTGTAAGTAATAAATCTTATGACTTTACTTCCTTTGTGAGCGTACTGAGACCTTGCAGTTTTCACTTCTCTGCAGTGGGAGCTCGGATGCCGAGGGAGCTACCTGCCGACCCCACGTGAGTGGCTTGTGTCTTCTCCTTCAGCAGGCCATAATCTGCATATTTGTAACTTCATACACCAGCTACGGGCCCCTAACACAGAGCCCCACAAAGCAGACGGCGTATCAGTTAACGCTCTGTGGACTGGGCGGGTCTGCCCTGCATATCCGTGTTAGAGAGAAATCAGAGTTCATCTGTAGTCTGCCTCTGGAGCTCTCCGTTTTCTTCTGGGGATCTACCACTCTCCTGCTCTCTGGCAGGGGAGTTTCACCAGGCAGGCTGCCATCCTCTGACTCCAGGAGTGACACGGAACTCGGGTCTGGCCCAGGAGTCTCATGGATGGGTTCTGGAATGGCCTACTTGAGACAATAAGAGTCTGGCTTGGGATTTTTGCTGGAACTCTCTTTAAGAGAAATTTTAAGTAGGAGAAATGTAACTCTGGAAGTGTGGGTGAGTCATAAAGTTGCCACCTGGAGAGAACCTGCTGAGAATGACTCCCATCCGCCCAACGCTCCTCCATCTCTGGCCGCTTGGTACCAGAGCCCATAAATTCTCTTTTGTGCTTAAGGCCAGTTCGAACACCCTCTAGGAGTTAAGATTCTGCCAGGTGACCTCTTCCCACAGAAACTGGCTCCCCTAGATCTTTCCTTTCTGTTATCAAATCCATCACTGAAGGCCTCCTCCCTCTTGTCAGGATGTGGCTTCCCAAGCTGGCGAGAAGAGAGTTGGGCATCTTCCCTGAGTGTTATATCACATATGGCTATGTCAGATGGGTCCTGGGGTTGATCCTGGCTCATAACAGCAGCTTATTAAGTCGTGTTGATAATCTGACTGCCCACATTTATGGGGGTTTTTCTACTTCCCATCCCTAAAGGCAGAATCATCCTGGGGTTCAGCCTAGAGTGTGGGCTTTGGAATCAGACACACCTGGATTCTTGTTCTGGTTCTGCCACTTGCTGGCAATGACCTGGGCAGGTCATTCAACCTCTGTAGGCTTCAGTTAATCTGGAAAATGGGTATAATTATGCTCCTTGCTCACTGGATGCTTTTGAGGACTGAATGTGAAAATTCACGCAGAGCAAAGCTTAGCACATGGCCTAGCATGTCAGCTATTATTATTTCTAGAAGCCCACCAAACGGCTTTTAAAGCTACAAAAGCAATGCCCAGCAATTGCCATTCCATTGGATTTCCCAGTGTGCATGCCCACTTCCTTTTCCTTTTATCTACGCACCCTCTCCCCGCCCTTATCTACTGAGGGCTGGATTTTTTCTGTTCTGGACTCTGTGGTTACCCAGATATAGAAGATGCAGATACAGCAGGGGAGCTCCTTATGGGCAAGAACTATACCAAATGGCTAATAAAGAGCAGAGTGGAAGAGAGAGTGTTCTAATGGAGAATCAAGAGGCAATACTCCATGCCCAGAGTTAGGGGACAGGCTTGCTGAGGGCTTATGTATTCATCACCTTTGACCCTGGGATGCTTTGTTAGAAGCACAAAACCACCCTTGTTCCATTTTGGAGGTGGAGATGAATTCCTTCAATTCAGTTCAGTCTTCCTGAGTACTTACTTTGTTCAGAGTTGCAGTACCAACGCCAGCTCAGATTTTCCCTATTTGTTTTCTTGTCAAATGCTCCGAGTAGAAAGAGGGGGTGTGCTGCAGCATGGAAATTGTAGAAATTGGCAAGCTGATTCTACAATTCATATGGAAATGAAAGGGACCTAGAATAACCAAAACAATTTCGAAAACGAACAAAGTTGGAGGACTGATACTGCCTGATTTTAAGGCTTACTGTTAAGCTACAGTAATCAAGACAGTGTGGCATTCATCACGACAGGCAAAGAGACCAAAGGAATGGATTTGGGGGTGTGGAAGTAGATCCATGCATACATGGGCAGCTAATTTTTGACAAAGGTGCAGAGACAATTCAGTGCAGAGAGGATAGTCTTTTTTAAACAAATGGCATGAGACAGTGGGATAGTCCTATGCCAAAAAAATAAACTTGGATCCGAAACTTGTGCCATATACAAAAATTAGCTCAAAATGGATGAAAACCCTAAATATAAAACGTAAAAGTATAAGACTTCTAGAAGGAAACAGAAGAAAATTTTTGTGACCTGTGTTTAGGCAGAGTTCTTAAATATGACACCAAAAGCATAATCCATAAAAGAAGAAAAAATATAAATTGTACTTCACAAAAATGTAAAACTTCTGCTTTTTGAATGATACAGTCAAGGGAATTAAAAAGGCAAGCCTCCAACGGGGAAAATAGTGCACAGTGTATATCTGATGAAGGACTTGTGTCCCAATATAGCAGGAACTTGCAATAATAATAAGACAAACCAATTAGAAGTGGACAAAAGATTTAAATAGACATTTCACTAAAGAAGATACACAAATAGCTAATAAGCACATGAAAAGGTGCTCGACGTATTAATCACGAGGGAAATACAAATTAAAATTACAATGAGATCCTGTTACACATCCTCTCAGAGAAGCTAAAATTAAAGACTGACCACACCACATGTTGGTGAGGATGTGGAGGACCTGGAACTCTCTGTGGGTGGGAAGTAAATTGGTACAACACCGCCGAAAACAGTTGGGCGGTTTCTTAGAAAGTTAATCAAACACCTACCATATGATCCAGCCAGCCCACAGCCATCTCTTTCCCCAAGAGGAAAGAAAACATATGTCCATACAAAGCCAAGTACACAAATGTTCATAGCAGCTTTATTTGTAATAACCCCAAGCTGGAAACGGCCGCAATGTTTTTCAGCAGATGAATGGATACACAAACTGTAGGCTATCCATATAATGGAATATTACTCAGTAATAGAAATTACTGATACATGCTCTAACATGGATGAATCTCAAAATAATTATTTTGAATGAAAGAAGCCAGAAAAAAAAAGTAATACTATATGATTGCATTTACATAAAATTTTTTTTAAAGAGTTTATTTATTTATTTGTCAGACAGGGAGAGAGCACAAATGGAGCGGCAGGCAGAGGGAGAAGGAGGCCTCCTGCCGAGCAGGGAGCCCGATGTGGGACTTGATTCCAGGACCTTGTGGTCATGACCTGAGCCAAAGGCAGATGCCTAACTGACTGAGCCACCCAGGCATCCCACATTTACATAAAATTCTGGAAAATGCAAACTAATGGATGGTGACAGGAAACAGATTAGTGGTTGTTGGGGGATGAGAGCAAGGGGCTTTCGGGGAGGGGCAGGAGGAAATTTCTGGAGGTGATGGGTATGTTTATTACCTTACTTGCGGTGATGGTTTCATGGGTGTCTCTATATGTCAAAACTTGCTAAAGTGTAGACTTTAATTATGTGCAGTTTATTGTATGTCAATTATGTCTTAATAATGCTGTTTTAAAAAGAAAAGCAACCCCCAGACCAGATGAGGTACCCCAAGAAAGCTGCTGCCCTGTCCAGGGGAGGGGAGAGACAGAATAGGCAGCTGGCTCTAATGTCTCCCTATATTTGTATGTGTCCACCTTTGCCCCCACTGCCCCCTCTGCCAGGGCATACCTTCTCAATTCTCCTCACCTGTTTAGATGCTACTTTGTCTTTCTTGATCTAGAGGAGAAACCGCCTCCTCCATGAAGCCTTCCAGGACCACACCTGATTTGTGTTTTCTTCATCTCACATACTTGTGCAGCATTTATTTTGTATGTTGCTACTCAGATCATCGACTGTGTGTCTTGCTGATTCGGGGACAAATAAGAAGGGTTCAGTCCAGCATCAGAACTTGCTCTCTCAGGCTCTCTTGAGGCTTCAATAAGTGGTGA
>NC_138374.1:43985787-44036214 GCF_054177405.1 Leptonychotes weddellii | reverse complement strand
GTTGCCATGGCCTACATGGCTGTGCCTGGTCTGACTTCTGCTGACCTGTCTGACCTGGTTCTGTACTACGCTCCCTTTGTACCCTCTGCGCCTGCTGGACTGGCCGCCTTACCCTCTCCCTGGAGCCCCCTCCCTACCCCCACCCTCCTCTGTAGAGGGGCTTCTTCAGAGAGGACTTCCCTGACCACCTGTTTAAAGAGTCCCTCTTCTCTAACATTCTTGCAACATCCAGCAGTGCCATAGCAGATGCTCCTATTTGTAAGTGCGTATGTATTTGTTTTATTAAAGGTAATGACCACCTTCTCCACTCAGCTGGGAGCTCTAGGAGAGCAGGGAGCAAGTCTGCATTTACTGCTCTGTGCTATGTCCCCAGCACTGGTTTCTTAAAGCCTGTTGGTTGAATGACTGAATGACGGACTGACTCTCAAGGGAAGCTTTGAGGGGACTGGCTCTTTGCCATATCCCTTGTCCTAGTGACCTTGGAACATGAGGATATATTTTTCTGGCTTACAATGCACATTTCTGAAATCAGGATGGCTCTTATAATTTTGCATATTTTATGCGGCAAGGCAGTATTTTTCCTCCAGAAAACTGCTAACTTCGTGATTCAGTCTTACCATGGCACACACTATGTCTGGGAATTGTAGTGATAGGAAAATCTTTGTGTTGTCCAATAGATGGCATGTCTTACAGAGGGCATCTGTCTTGGTTTTGGAAGCTTTCTCTCAGCCATGACACCTGCTTTGTGACCTCACCTGTGTTACGTTAACCAAATATTTAGTATTTATATTATTCATACATACATGCAGCTTCTCCTTAGCACAGATTGTAAGCTTCCTGAGGAGAGACATAGGGTTTTATACTTCACTGTTCAAGGACTCAGACCGGGCACCGAAAGGAAGGGGAGGAGAGGGGAGGGCCCCCATAATGTCTAGTGGCTCAGCTGTGAGGACTCTTGGACCACCTGAACCTCATGGGCCAGTCTCGTTTGGAGACCTCAGGGGTTCTAGGCTGGATCTCAGTGCTTCTGCCTCCAGGACATCTTTGCTCTCGGGCCATCTCTGGTGTGCTGTCTGGCTCTAGTGACCAGGGCGTGCCTTGTTCATGAGACAAGCCCAGCTGTTTTACCAAGTGGGCCCTTCTCATGCCCCCTCCCCTCAAGCCCAGGGCCCTACTCAGCTAACCTGAGCAGATACCTCATTCTATTCATCTCCCAGGGCTTGGAGCCCAGTCCCTGCCACTAGCCCTCAGACCTCCAGGCCAGTGAGAAATGGTGTGGCCCCATGTCTGAGAACACTGGCTGGGCACAGGCCAACTTTGGGGTCATCCCAGCTCTGTTTTTTTGTTAGTTGTGTGACTCTGGTGGGGTTTTTTTTTTTCCCTCAGATCCTCAGTTTCCTCCTCTGTAGGATGGGGATGATAATAATACCTAATTTGTAGGATAGTTGTAAACAGAGGTTATGGTGCAGATTTTGACAGGTGCATGAATGCTGATGCTAGAAAACAGGCTCAGGGACTATCCTTCCGTGGCATTGTGGGAGGGGCTGTGTGGCTGGAGGGAAGATGCCCTTTTCACAGGGGGTTTGGGACAGCAGCTATTTACCAACCAAACTGAAAGTCAGTCAGTATTTTGTAATAACTGGTATGTCATACATGCCCAGGTTGTACTGTAATAAGCATGAGGTGCGTAGGTGGTGCCGGAGAGAGAGGAAGTGTTTGATTTAGGGTAGCAATTACCAGTAATGTGCTGGTAAATCCTGCTAAACACTGGTTTTCCAGGGGGGTGGGAATGAAGCCCAAATGTTTAGCGTTTGCCAATTTCCATGGTGTAAATACTACCAACACGGTTAACTTTAGGAGATGCACGACAGCCATTAGGGTAAAGAATCACCATCATACAGATACAATAGATGTAAATAAACTCAACAATATCGATGATAGTAAGATGTAGTAAAAGAATTAGGAAGTAATAAATTTTGAGTACTTTTTTTTACCTCTGTTCTTAATATAAATCGCTGAATTTTAAGTTTATATAATTAAGTTTTTTTTTTAAAGATTTTATTTATTTATTTGACAGAGAGATAGAGAGAGAGAACAAGTAGGCAGAGAGGCAGGCAGAGGGAGAGGGAGAAGCAGGCTCCCCGCCGAGCAGGGAGCCTGATGTGGGGCTCGATCCCAGGACCCTGGGATCATGACCTGAGCCGAAGGCAGCTGCTTAACCAACTGAGCCACCCAGGTGCCCCTATAATTTAGTTTTTAATAATGGCTGTGTTTAACAACTACTTGTAGACTTTCTGGAAATATAACAATTGCATTTTGAGAGCTGTATAAGCCATTTCCAGCACACCTTTAAAGATTTATTTATTTGAGAGAGAGAGAGAGAGAACGAGCACGAGTGGGAGGGGCAGAGGGAGAGGGAATCTCAGGCAGACTCCGCGCTCAGTGCAGAGCCCATCACAGGGCTCGATCTCACAACCCTGAGCTGAAACTAAGAGCCGGACGCTTAACCGACTGTGCCACCCAGGTGCCCCTCCTTTGAAAGAGAATCAACATTATGACTGCCAATCTACCTGCCAGATCTCTGCCTATTTCCCTTTCCGAGACTTCTGGTCACTCTCTTGCTTATTGCCTGTAGCTGGTCCTACTGATGCTCATGGCTGGCCATCCTCACTTACTGCTGCACCTGCTTACCTGCAAGTTTTCCGGGTCTGGTGGCTGGGCTAAGTATGTGCCCCACTGTCGGGGACATGCCTGGTCCCGGGGCCTTTCCCTTTTCCGCCTGGCCACCTCACCACCTCCTTGGCCCTCAGCTTCCCTCCTGAGCTGGACTCTGATGGGACAGTGCTCACTGGAGGAGGAGACAGAGCCTTCTGGGATGTGAAAGCAGGGACAAGTTGCATTTCGTCTTGAGGTTGGAGAGAGCCGCCTACGGAAGACGGTTTGGCTCGTGATTGCCAGGCTGCCTGCACCCCTCTACACTTGGCTCCTGTCCTTCGAATTTCTGCTGGGGAAGGTGCTTGGCAAATTAATCCCCCAAATGCACAGAAATCTCTCCTGCCAAATTCAGTTCTCCAACCAGCGATAAGTGCTTACCACTGGCTTATGCAAGCAAAAACAAAGCACAAACCCAGCAGCAGGAGCGGTGGCATCGGGATGGAGAATTTACAGCTCTTTGAAACCCTGCAGATCTGCACTTCGCAAAGTTATCAGATGAATTAAAGGGCCAAGTAAAAAAAAAAAAAAAATGGGACTTGCGAATGGAGGGAATAGATCATGCGGAGGGAGGGTTGCTCGCTTGGTTCCAGACCTTGTCAACAGACAGACCTGTCTTGAAGCCTTTAGCCCAGGGAAGCCTGCTCGAGAGTCCGGTGTCTGAGAGACTGATTCAGGGGGGAGCCGACGCCGTTAGCAGACAGCCTGTCCCTTGTTTTGTGGGTCTAGGACGAGGAGAAAGGCGGGAGGAGAGGAGAAGCTGGGCCTGGAAGACAGTGGGACACAGTGGAAAGAACCCAGGCTTTGGAGGCAAAGGGACTTGGGTCACGGGCTCCACTGCTTCCCATTTGTGTGAGCTTGGCCACATAGGTCCCACCTTGGAGCCTTGGGAACTTCCTCTCTGAAAACAAGGAATGGTGGTATTATGCCCGATGCTGCTGGTGCTTTGTCCGTGTCTCTGGGCACTGACAGTTCCCGGGCTCTCCGTTCCTGGCGGTGTCTGAGGCAAGCGCCTGGGGGTATTCGTTGAAGGGCTTTCTGGTGGATCTGGATGCACAGGTGGCGTGGGCAGGTGGAGGGAGTGAACGCTCTGCTTGCAAGCCTCAACCTGTGGCTGGTGGGGGCTCCCTGAAGTGTGCTCTGTGAATCTCCAGGGCCCCAGCGGGGTGGGACCTGCCTGCGCACCACAACACATCCTGCGTGGGCTTCTGTCCCTTCATTATCTCTCTTCCCGCTCCCCAACTGGTGCTTCCTGGGATCGCATTCCCAAAACACTGCTTGACCTTGAATCCTTGTCTCAGGGGCTCCTCCTGGGGGAATCCAATGTAAGACAAGGATCGTTTTGACGGCGAAATGCGTAGTCACTAAAAATGATCAGCGAAACGTAAAGTGCGCAGTGGGGCGGTGCCTGGTTCGGCTGAGCGCATGTCAGTCTCCTGGCCCTTGCCCCACCTTGCCGTCTCTTTCCCTGGAAACACCCGCACAGTGAAGGCCTCTTCTCTCAGGCTCCCTTGCCAGTTGCCTGTAGCCTAGGGGTGCATCTAGGGAGGGAGCGGGCGAGTGGCTATCTCCAAGGCTGTCACCCCGACGCTCGGTATCCTGAGCCTCAGGAGGGTGTGCGACTCCTGCCCATGGGGTACAAGTGCAGCCTCTGGGAGTTCTTTTGGGGGCTAAACAGACTCAAGGATTAATTAGCTAATGCCTGTGGAGTGCCTCGGAAATGTCAAGTACCGAGTGTGAAGTGCCATCACTTGAGACGGTTTCCCTCCTTAAGCCCGCCATGAAAGATGTGTCAATTACCACAGTGGAGAAGCTGTTGCTGAGTCTCCGGTTAGGGCTCTTAACCAGGCAAATATTTATGGTCCCCATAAGGCACTAGGGCCTCCCAGGACCTAGAAGCTGGAGCTTACGGACCAGCCTCTGGCCCAGTGGACGGGGGCTTGGGGAGTGTTGGTGGGCTGGTGCCTCCTCTGCAGTGCCTCCTTGGGAATTCGGCTGCCCAGTATCCCCCAGCTCCAGACCCCCTCGCCTGTGCCAGGGCCCTCCAACGCACACAGCCAAGCCCAGAGGTTGCTCATCGACCTTCGACTGGTCGTCCCTTCAGAGCATGGGTCTGAGACCATCTTTTTCCCCTCCCCAACCTGTTCCTCCTCCTTCTGAGGGTGGCGCCATAATCCTCCCTACACTGCAGGAAGCTTCCATCGTTACCCCTGGTATCCAATCACTTGCCAAGCTGTTTGGACTCTATGCTGATTATGATGTCCATCTCCTCTCTGCCACCCCATCGCGCCTGCCCTGGTTCAGGCCGTCATCCCCCCGACTCCCTTGTTCCTGTCTCCTGGTCACTCTCCTAGTCTCCAGACTGCTCTCCCATGTAGCCAGTGGAGGCTCATTCTGAAACTCAGTTTTAATGGAATCCCTCTCTCCGTGAACATCCAGTGGCTCCCTATTGCTTACAAAATAAAGTATAAACTCTTCCGTCTGCTTGGGGCTCATCATGATTGGCCTCTAATCACCTTCTCTTACCTTCTTCCAACTGTCTCCTCCCATGTCCCCTTGGCTGCAGCCAGCCTGAATTTCCCCGGAGTTGGGGACCACTCACCCAGCAGACTGTCCACTCGCTCAGCAGGCTATTCCTCCCACTTTCTGCACACTCCCCCATCTTTGCTCTCACTGATGCCCGTGCCCTTTATTTGGAGGGGAGGGACAGACACCCTTCCTGCACCTCCGCATGTATGTTTAGAGGACAGATCAAATATCACCTCTTTCTCCTCTGGCATGCCATGGCAATCTGATCTATGTCCTACAGAGGATCTTGATTTAGTATTACAGTGATGAGTAGGGAGATGGCCTCATGCCTCTTATATTAATGCTGTGTCTGTGAAGATATTTTTGACAGCAAGTCTGGTGCTGTAATATAGTGATTTCTCAATCTGTACAAAAGATGGTTGCTTTTAGCCCCAGACTGCCTACTCCCGCGTTTTCATCTAATGGAACATGTAGATGAGTATGTCCTTTCCCCTGGCCCTCAAGGAGCTCCTTGTACCTAATATTTTCCCTCCCTGCTGGCAAATATTAACTGTTCAGTACTTGTTGAAATAATATGAACTCGTGGCCTCAGAGACTTGCAGGTAGGTTATTAAGATGTGGCATCTCTTCTTTAGGATATATTTTTATAAGCTGGGCTGATGGGACATTGCTGCTGGTTTGGGATTCCGTGGGCAGAGGTCTGCTCTCCTGCTTGTCCTGGGATCTTTATATGACAGTGCCCGCAAATGCTGTCTGCTGGGAGGGCTTGCATCGGGAGGGCAGGATTTGGAGACTGAGGCCTGAAGTGTAGGGAGCCAGGGTCTGGGTGGGCAGGTGGTAACTTAAGTGGTAGAATCACTTTCCCAGGCACAGGGGGGTGGGGGAGCCGGGAGTCTAGGCATGCTGTCTGGCCCTACTTGGTCAGGTAGTAGGGGCAGTGAGGAGGTGAGAGCCAGCAGGCTCCACAGGAATATTTCCCTTACTTCTGGAAAGGGGGCCATCCAGTTAGCCCAGACATTGGGCCCGGTTTTGGTTTCTCTCTCCTCTGCTCTCCCCTCCCCTCCTTTCCTCTTCTCTTCTCAAAGCATAATGGGGCACCCTTGCCCTGTAGAATTTATCTGGTCCCAGGAGCACCCATTACCTGACTTTGGCTTCTATAGGATGGTGCCCCTGCAGTCCAGACAGCTGGTATCCTTGTCAGGTCCTGACTTTATAAACTGAAAGCCTGTTGAGCGGATAAAGTCGCTGATAGATTTTGTTTGACTTGACAGTGTTTACAAGAAATTGAGTGAACATTTTAAAATTGTGACACTTGGCATAAAATTTCACATTTCTGTTTTTTTTTTTTTTTTTTAAGAATTGGAGGACCTCGCAAAACTGGACTTCCTAGTCCTACAGGGCAAATGCAAGCTGCATCTGGGTAGCGGCCGCTGCCGTAGACAGGCCAGGCGGGCACCAGCGTGCCACGGGCATCACCTGGCATTTACTGTCCTGACCTGTGGCCTGGCCTTAGGTCACAGTCAAGGTGAATATCATCGATACACCGTAGGACCTACACGATCAGTAAGTGAACAATGGCTTTGAGCTGTGTCTACCCAGATTATAGAATGTCAGAGTTGCAAAAGCCCTCCTGGGACTTGGTTCTCATCTTTCATCTGCGGACAGGACCTGGAACTCTGAGCTGGGAAGGGACTGGCTAAGGCCACCCGGTGAGTTGATGGCCAGGTCTCCTTACCCAGAGCCAGAGTCTTTCCCAGTTACAGAGCGCTCTTGTCTCCCCTTGCCTTTGTGTCCCTCATTTCATGGCTATCAGCTCCATTGCAGACCTGTGTAGGGAGGCTTGTGATGGGGAGGGATGGGGAATAAAGGGTAGGGGAGGCCCGGGGCCGCTCGGGATAAAGGCTGAATGCAGGGGCGTTCAAAAGCCACTGGGCACTGAGCGAATTAAGCCATGCCTGTGTCCGTTGCCCGGGTACTCTTTATGCATTGCATAATGCCGTTGTTCAGTCAGAGCCAGGGGCCAGCATGAGCACTGTCTTTGCAGGTAGGCAGCCAACGCCGGCTCTGCAGAAAGCGAGGGGGCAGGAGAGGATGGAATATTCCAGCTTGAAAACAGCAGCTGTATAATAAAGCCAGGCTGGTTCATCTCCGGGCCCCACTGTCCCTTCTCCCTGCCTCAAAGTAGCAGCATGAATCAGTTCGCTGCGGCAGTGGTCCAGGCGATGTGACTTGCATCCCCATCAGCTACCTGATTGCGGTGCCTGGATGCTCGAGGCGCTGGATGTGCCTGGCATACCAAACCACTCGCCCCTGCGCCGCAGCTGCCACAAGCGAAGACCGTGCGCCCCGCCCGGCCCCGCAAACCAAGCCGGGCACCCTGCAAGGCCACCACTGGCCTTTCCTCTTGTCCGGGGCTCTGGGACGGTCACCGAGATTCTGGGGCTGCTTTTGACGGGGGCCGCCAGCCTGTGTCAAAGATGCCCTGACAAGCCCCTCCGGTCCGAGGCAGACAAAAGCTTGAAAGGGGAGGGATTGCACATGGTCCAATGCTGCTGTTACAGATATGTTATTTTGACACACAATTAATTGTGATTTTGCTCTAAGCAAAGAGCTTGGGCCCTCGCAGGGGCTGAGTGGCCCCGTTCAGGCAGAATTGGGTCCTGTGCACACCTCGTCCTTCCCCAAGGGCCAGGGGTCACCTGCTACCCACGACGATGCCACCTCTCGAGGGGCCGGGTGTGGGTTCTGAATCAGAAAGCATGCGTCAGGCTGCCCGGGGCCCAGCACGGGGCCAGGGAAACCACGGCACAAACGGTGGAGAGAGCTGGTACAAAACCTTCCAACAGAGCACGCTGAACAACGAGCCTTCCTAAAATGGTGGCGCTTATCCTCCACTGACAAAAGACTGATTTGAGCTCTCCCCGGAGGTGGGATGAAGCGAACACATTGCCTTTTATCTCCTCGTCGCTTTGAGAGGGGAGACAACTGGTGCAGAGCGTGGTGGGGAGCCCCGGAGAAGGCGCTCTTGAATGAAAGGCATAATCTCCGGCTCCCCAAACCAAGAGGGGAGGCGGCTTTTATCCCCCATGGTGACTGGCTCCCCCCATCCCAGAGGCATCTGAATGGGAGCCAGAGCTGCAAGGAGAGGCCCCGTCGCACAATGCCACACTATGTTGCTTCTCCCCGGGAGCCCAGAGGAGGCCCTGGGCATACGGCCCCTTACTTTGAAACCAATCCTCCAATCAGCTATTTAAATAAGAAATATAATCTCATTGAACACTGAGAGCTGTCGGTCTGAGACGCTTCCATTTACAAGGCACTTGAAGAAAGTCCCCAAAGCCCCAGTTTATCAGGACAGCCAGCTCAGGGCTATTTGCTGGGGGAGAGAGCGGTGGTGCCCGAGAGGGAGGGGAGAGAATTGAAGTTGGCTGTTAGAAATCCAGGCTGTCAGCAGCTCGAGGGGTGAACCCCCATCCCACGCGCTGGTGTTCTGCATGGAGGAGGCGGGACAACCCCTGGGTTCTCAGAGAACCGCCTCCAGCCAGGGCGATGCTCTGTGAACTTGCTGTGGCCTGGGGTGTGCCTGCCTGTGCCCAAGAGGGCTTCCCGGCAGCCCGAGGCTTGCCCGTCACCCATTTGGAAACATCCTTTTGAGTGCCTACTGAGTTCATCACCGTAGCAGGGTTCGTCAGAGGCCGAGTGTTGTCAAGACCCAGGGGAGGGAATTTCCCTAATAAAACTGGGCCTCGAGAGGAGCAGGGTGGGGTGACTTGACTAAGTCTGCCCTGCAGGAGCTCAGGGCTCTCTCTCCAGGACCAGCTGTGTTTCTGAGCTCCAGCCTTACCTCCCAGTGGATTCTGGCCACAGCCCTGTCTGGCCAGAGAGCCCGAAAAGCCTGTGACTGGGTTAATGATGTGGCCCCTGGACTTGATGGCCAGGACCCGTGGGAATCCTGGTACTGCCACTCACTGACTTTCTAATCCACGTGTGACTTACTCAGCCGGAGCCTCAGTTTTCCTCATCTGCAAAATGGGTCGTAAGGAGTAGTGCCCAGCAGCTGGACTGTTCCCCCCACAGGATGACTATTATTATACTGGGGTGATGGGGTTCCCTGCCTCTGCTCGTGGCTTGTCTGGTGTGACACCCTGCTCTGGTTCGGGCCTGGCATTTCTGATCAGCTCCGCCCATTTTGCCTCATCTTCTTTGGCCCAGTCTGTTCCACTTGATCATGTTCTTTCCAAGATCTATGATACTGATGGTCTGTTCTGGAGGGGCTGGGAAGGGGAGCTGGAAGGCTGCCTGGAGGAGGCGTGGATTGAACGGGGCTTGAGGGGTGGGAAGGATTTGAGGAACAGAGGAATGAGGGCAGTAAAGAAAAGGCTTGGAGGTAAGGATGAGCAGAAGGGGAGGGTCAAGGAAGCCAGCCTGTGGGGGTTGCTGTGCTGGGGCGAAGAAGGAGAGTAGGGGGGGAGGTGATGGAAGCCAGCCCCTCCTGTCTCCTGTTGCTTTCAACTATCTGGGCATCATTGCTCATCTCAGGATGAATTTGGCTTTGAGGTGGCCAGTGTTGAGAAAGCTCTGGGAAAGCCACCCTGAACTCAGGTATGCGGGTCCCTCTTGGTCATGGGCAGGTGTGGCCCTGACTAGGTGCAAAGAGGAGCCTTGAAGCCCTGGAGGGGCAGAGTTAGGAAACCCAAGCCCAGACAGGGTAGGGAACTTACTCGGGGCCACACAGTAAGTGGGCAGTAGGGCAGGACGGCAGCCCAGAGGGCCTCATACCGGTCTTTCCGCTGTGGTTACGGCCAACTCGGACTGAGCACCTGCTGTGTGCAGGCTCTGTTCTAGTTCTTTGTATGTGTAGATTTCCCTGGGTAATCTTACAACAGCCCTACAAAGTAGGGATTATTGTTATGATCCCTATTTTAGGGACGAAGAAGCTGAGGCCTGGAGTAGTTTTGAATCTCACTGAGGTCACACAGCCAGGAAAAGGCGGGCCTCGGCTCCTGGCGCTGGAGCTCTTCTGCCTTGGTGCTTTTGAGGGTGCTTGGCCCACTTTCCTCTCCTTTCCTGAAAGAACGTGTCCTTGTCAGAGACGAGGAAAGGAGGTCTCAGCTTCATTTGGTATTCTTTTCCTTCTCAGCAAAGCACCTAAGTGCCTTCCACGCTCCCAGAACGTCAGGGAACATCAGCAAGGCAGAAGAAGAGGGACCCCAAACCCGCGCCCCGCAGTGTGGGAAAGGCGGGCTCCCTTGCTGACCTCCATTAAACGTTTGGCGCATCGTAGAACTGCTGAGAGCCATCCGTCACGGCCACCCTCCTCCGCCCGCCTTCCTGACCTGCTCCCAGAGAGGGGGCCTCTGCCTGTGCTCGCCCGCACTCGGCAAGCAGGGGGCAGGAGGGGGGACAAGACGGACCCTGCCGTGGACCTGGGGGCTGCTCCCTTCCCCTGAGCAGGGGTCTGAGGAGGAGCTGCAGGCTTGGCTGAGCCATAATAATAACAGGAGCACCACTTACTGAATGCTTGGCGTGTTCCGGGCAGACCCGGGAGCCTTACGTGTCTCATCTCATTGAAGCCCCTGACCACCGACACGTCCAGTGACTGTTAGGCTTGATAGATATGGAGCCCAACATTCGAGAAAGTTTGCTCACTTGCCCCCAGTCACTCTGAAGGTGCTCGAGCCACACTGAGCTTGGGTGTGTGAAGTCAGGACCTCCTCACCTCTCTGCACTCTGGGATGGGGTAGGGAGGACAGGTGCTCAGCAGGGAGGCGGAGGTGGAGCCCGAGGCTCCCAGTGCACTTGGCGGTCACAGTGCCCAGGGGAGGATGGGGACTCCAGCCCTGGATGAGCCACAGGATAGCTGTCCATGGGTGGTGGACCCTGCCCAGTTCCTCCTCGTGCACCTCCCACCCCCTCAGTCTCCCATTCACTGCGTGGCCAGTCTCTTAGCTCTCCTGTTGTTTTTAAATCCCAATCCCCTCCTTTCCTGCCAAGGCCTGCTCACAGGGGACTGCCCCTGTTCTGTTTCCTCTCTGCACTGTGGTCAAAGGGACGGTTCCAGAGCCCACATCCGCTCGCTCACTCCTCTGCTGAAAAACGAATTCCTCACTTGGGGTAAAGCCCACAGGTCTTCTGTGGCCTGTCTTACAGGGCTCCTCCTCTCTCCTGGTCCCCCTTGCCCCTCACCCCTGCCTAGTGCCTCCCTGCTCGTGCTGTGGTCTCTGCCTCTGCTTTGCTCTCAGCGGGAGCACCATCTCACCTCGCCTGGCTAACTCCTGCTTATCATTCAGACCCCAACTTAGATGTCGACTCCTCCAGGGAGCCTTCCCTGATATGCCAGGCTGGGCTTAGGGGGCCCTCCTCTGTGCTTCCCTCCATCATGGCACAAACCACACTTTCCCCAGTTGCTTCCCTGCTTGTCACCCTCTACCGACTTGTCAGCCCCAGGGAGGCCGTGAGTGTGTCCCCCTGACCCCCGTTCCTTCAGGGTTTAGCACGGGACCTGTTCCGGAGCGAGCAGTGCACGGATGAATGACTGATGGGGTGAATGATGATGTCTAATGAGGCAAAGATGAAGCCCTGAGGGTGTGACAGGGGTCAGGGGCTCTGATCCAGGTGGCTCTCTGCGGAGGAAGCAGTGTGGCTTTTTGGAGTTTGAACACTTAGATTTAAGACCAGACCCCGCTGCTCACAAGCTGTGTGTCCTTTGGCTTGGCCTCTCCGAGCCTCCGTTTGTTCACGTTCAACATTGTGCTAATAGTACCTCCTTTGCAGAGAACGTGTGGGGACAGGTCCCGGAGATGAGGCATGTGCAGCCCCTAGCCCCGTGCTGGGCCCAGAAGAGGATAAGGTAGGGCACCCCCGGGGACTGAGCAGGGAGCCCAGGTCTCCCCGCTGGGCATGAGGCCGGGGCCAGGCTGAATGCTTCTCTGAGACCAGGAGGAGAGGCTGGTGGACCTGTGCCCTGCAATCAGGAGGGCCTGGAGGCCTGGACCCAGAGGGAGAGGAAGAGGGAGACCCGAAGCATGCAGCTCCCCACCCTGCCTGAGGCTGGGCTCTCACCATTTGGCCAACGTTAGAACTGGCAGACATGGAGATTTCCCAGTGTGGGGAAGCAGAGGCCCAGGGAGTGAGGAATCTCACCCAGGGGGTCTGGAGTATCAGGATGTGGAGGAAGGGAGGTGGGGCGGGGGGAGGCAAACCGCCATGTATTAGTTATCACTATTGTGAGGCAGGCACTTTTTTTAAGGGGGGGAGGGGCATAGGGAGAAGGAGAGAAAGAGATTCTTTTTCTTTTTAAGAGATTTTATTTATTTGAGAGAGAGAGAGAGACAGTGAGAGCAGGGGGAAGAGCAGAGGGAGAGGGAAAGACTTGGGGCTCCATTTCACGACCCTGAGATCATGACCTGAGCTGAAACCAAGAGTCGGACTCTTAACTGACTGAGACACCCAGGTGTCCCAAGGCAGAGAGAGAGAGAGAGACTCTTAAGCAGGCTCCATGCCCAGTGCAGAGCCCAATGACGGGCTCGACCTCACGATCCTGAGATCATGACCTGAGCCTAAATCAAGAGTTGGACGCTTAACTGACTGAATCACCCAGGCGCCTGGTGAAGCAGGCACTTTTTAATCTTACTTAATACGGTGATTCAGAGGGCACCTGGGTGGCTCAGTCAGTTATCTGGTTGGGTCAGGATCTCAGGATCCTGGGATCGAGTCCTGCGTCCTCCACCCCTCCCCCCGCTCATGCTCTCTTTCTCTCTCTCAAATAAATAAATAAAATCTTTTAAAAAATATGGTAATTCAGAGCTCTGGCTTTAATGTCAGATAGGCACCCCCAGCTCTGGGTGTGTAACTATGCATATGTTGAATAAAATGGGTATGAGATGGTAGTGAGCTCAGGGGACATGTTGTGGAGGAAACTCCCAGCACCCCTCAATGCAAGCCCACTGCGGAAGGTTGGGGCACATCTTATTATCCCCGGCTCCAGATGATGATGTCAGGTCCGGTGTGGTGAAGTGAGGAACCTTGCCCACATGGCCAGTGTGGGCCAGGGGGACAAATGACCTGGTAAGGCCACAAGCCAGGGGGTCGGGCCTCCAGAACCACCGGTGTATTGCACATGGGTGTGGAGTATTTTTCTCATCACCTTCACATTGCATTTCTTAATTTAAAGTGGGAAATTCCACATTGGGTGCCTCATCAATCATTTCTGTGAGCTCAGCTCCGTGGAAACATGGAAAGCATTTATATTTGCGGCTCAAACTGTCAAAAATGTAAAACAATTTAAATAATATTAACATTTTAACAGCCTCCACTCACGGCTCTGTGAAATTAACCATTATCTCTTGGAGTGTTTGTTAAAATTCAGCAGCGGGTAAGTTGTGAGGCCCCGTGTGCAGCCGTGTGGTTCCCAGGGCATGGGCGCAAAGACCTCTCAACCGGGCTGGGTGCCCGAGGCAGAGAGATGAATGTGACAAACCCTCTACCCTCCTGTGGTGGAGGAGGTGATCGGGAAAACGTACACTAGAGTGGGGGTATGTGCTCTACGTGAGAAGGGAGTGCTGGTGGCCTGGGAGCATTGAAGAGGGAATCAGGAGCACTTCCTGGAGGAGGCGGCATCTGTGTTGACCCTTTGCACCAGGCAGTCACTGAACAAGGAGACAGGTCATCTCCAAGGTCTAGCCTTGCATAAACCTTTAAGAGCCAAAGAGGGTCTGCAGTCTGTTCCTGGCCAGTGAGGAAGAAGGGTCTCTGGCATAGTAGTTGTTCTGTCTGGTTCCTGTCCAAGCCCTGCACACTGCTCTGGGAGAGGGATGAGAGGATGACTGGAGCAGGCACTTGCTGGTCAGTTGGGTGGCTGGGGGTGAGGAACCTAAAAAAGCCGCGATGAGGGGAAGAATGATGTTATTTTCAAATAATGGGAATGAGGGATGGATTCTTTTGATGATTTCAGTAGGAACAACTGGGCTTTGTAGAGCGGTGTTAGGACTTCTAACTTGTTATGTCCTTATCTAAGAATGAATGGCGAGCTCCCTGTTCTTGGGGTGTCAAGCAGTTGGTGGGTGACATGCCTGGGACTTGTAAAAGGGATTCCTGCATGGGACATTTGTCTAGCCCTGCTGTGGAGCAGGCTTGGCTAGATACTGTCTCCTTGAAAGAGAGCCAGACCTGCTTGTTGTCCTTGAGAGGTGTGGTGTATGGACTGAATTGTGTCTCCCCAAATTCATATGTTAACCCCCAAAGTGACTGTGTTTGGAGACGGGGCCTTTAAGATGGTAATTAAGGTTCAGTGAGGTTATAAGCATAGGGCCCTACTCCAGTAGGACTGGCGTCTTTATAAAAAAAGGCGTAGACGCCAGAGATCTCTACCTTCCCAAGAACACACAGAGAAGAGGCCATGTGAGAAGCAGAAGGTGGTCACCTACAAGCCAGGAAGAGAGCCCTTACCAGAAACCAGCCCTGACTGCAACTTGATTTCAGACTTCTAGCCTCCAGAGCTGTGAGCAAATAAATTTCTCTTGTTTAAGCCGCTCAGTCTGTGGTACTTTGTGAAGTCAGCGGGTAGACTGATACGGGGGCTTACAGTTTGGTGCCAGGAATGCCAAGGTTGCTAATTATACTGCAGCACAATACGGGACAGAGTGGGGGTATGCACAGGAGGAAGCACCTGGTTTTGCCAGATGGGCATCAGGGGAGGCTCCCTGGAGGAGGCGGGGGTGCTGGAGGATGAGAAGGAGCTAGTCCTAAGGACGGGGGAGAGGGATGTGCCAGGTGGAGGGGACAGAGCGTGCACAGACGCCGAAGTGTTAAAAGGATGGTGGGTTTGGAGGCGCAGAGAGGAATCCTGTGTAACTAGAGTGCAGGTGGGGAGGGAATGTGAGGGAGAGAGGAGGTGGGGGCAGGCGGGGCCCATTTGCCAGCCAGCGAAGGCCCTTCTGTGTCTTTCAGGGAAGGCCATTAGAATTTGGTGCTCTCCAGACTCCCTGCCTGCCTGAGGACTCGGCGCTGAGCCACTCACTTGCTGTATGACCGTAGGCAAGTCACTTAACCCCTCCACATAGCGATTTTCTTATTTGTAACCCGAGAAGGATCCCTGCCCTGCCCACCTCCCGGACACTTTGTGGGCTCGAAAGCTAGTGCCCATGAAAGCACTTTTGGCAAAAGGCCCGTAAGCGCGCCCGAGAGATGGAAGGTGTCATTATGTAACTACACTGACTCCCATCTGAGAAGCGCAGAGTCAATTGGAGTCTTGAGGGATGTCAGGGAATTGGCTGCTCTCTGAAGCTTGTCATAGAGACCCGTCTTTTCTTTGTACTCCTTTCATATCACTGCTGGCTCGATGAAAGAAGGGGAAGGAATCTTTGATATGTCTAAATATTCCGCTCCCACCAAGACGGGAGGGATTCCGAGGAAGAGCTATTATTAGAGGCTGAGCTGGAAGCAGGCGCCTTTGGTGGATCAGAGCTGTCAGCCTGCATAAACAGCCTCGTGCGCTTCGGAGCCGGCCCGGCTGCTTCGGGCCCTGGCACAGAGCAGGTGCTCCCGCCCCGCCGGCGGAAGCGCGCTGGGCCGGCCTGGGAGAAAGGAGGACCGGCTCCCGGTCCCAATTCTGCGTCTACTCTGCTGGACAGGTGGCTCATGCTCTCTGAGCCAGGTGAAGACAGCACAGTCCTTGCTGACAGAGAGGGCTTCTCTGTGCAGGGAAAAGAAGATGCTGTGCTACACAGAGGTCTGTGCAGGCCGAGCGGGGCTCGAGCGCAGGCTGCCAGCACCCTGGGGATGGTGAGGACAACAACCTTGGGAAGGGTGTATTAGGGTTTGGTTCTTCCTAAACCCCGTATCAGAGGCACCCGAGAGTTTGAAAAATCAGATTCCTGGGCCTCACTCCAGGCCTATAGAATTAGAATTTCTGGGGGTGAGGCCAGGGACTCTCTTTAGTAAGCTCCTGATGCAGGTGGCTCAGCAGCTGGTGCTCCATCCCAGTCACCTGCCTGGCTCCGAGATGCTGTGAGTCCATGAGAACAACGGCACAACCCCTTCCTTCATTTGCCTCCGGGCTACACTTAGCCCTCCGGGAACCTGTGGGTCCTGGGCCTGTGGTCCATGTGCTGGGCAGGTACTGGCCAAACCCTGGTTTCTGGCCAGCTCTGGCTGGGGACATTGTCCTCCATACCATTCTCACCTACATTGCTGTGTCACCTGCCCGTGAGCCTTGTAGAGACCAAATGGGGACGGCTTCTAGCAGCTGAGAAGTGGGCCACACCGAACTCATTTCAGTGACTAGTCGAAGTGTCTTCACTTACTAAGAGCTGCAGAAGGACAAGCCCAGAAAGACGTGGGATGTCACCTAAATCTTGTTTGGCCTCTTGTTTCAAAGGTGAAGAAATGATCTCAGCAGGGCCAAGTTGGTTACTTTAACCAGAACCCCCATGTTGTTGGGTTAACTCTGGTTCATCTGGGAAATGAGTTAACTGAAAGAAAGCAGAGCTCAGTCATCATACAGAACCTTAGAATACTTCGTGTTCTAACAGACGCTGACGTTCTGGGGGCAGATTATAGCCTGTCCCTGGCCTGGCTCTCATGGGTCCATTGCATCACCAGCTTACAGAACTGACCCTCTTTTCTAGCACAGCACATCACAGCTCCCCAGTTTCTGCCTTCTCTCCCATCCCCACAACCCCTGGCATCCCCAGTGAGAGTCAGAGTGTGGTTCTCCACCCTGGCTGCCCGGTAGAACCCGTTCAGGAGGGTTTACAAACCCCCATGCCCAGGCTGCACCCTTGACCAATTAAGTCAGTGTCTTGGGGGGAGTCCCAGGCATAAGTGTATAGTTTTTAAAGTTCCCTAAGTGATTTCATTGTGCAGCCAAGGGGGAGTACTGCTACACCCGAGCAGTGGGGCTTGACCTTGGGGCAACTCGGTCCCCCAGGGACATGTGGCAATGTCTGGAGATGGACCTGATTGCTACTGGCATTCACTGGATGGCAGCCAGGGATGCTGATGACCCTCCTACGATGCACAGGACAGCCCCCACAGCAAGGAGTAATCACCCCGAATGACAAGTGCCGAGAGGGAGACGCCCTGCGTGGATGAAATGGGGGGAGGGGACTCTGCCCACGGTGCAGCCACGTGGCCCCCAGCATTGCTCTCAGCCCCCTCCGAGGACCAAAAGTTTCCCTGTGGTTGTGAGCTGTACTCAGCATATTGGTCACCTAGGTTTTCCACCACGTCCAATCCCCGTCATGGAGATAAGCCTCAAAGTCACAATCATCTTAGACGTTACTAGACGGAAGGTAAAGGCAGACCGCCAGATGAGGTGGGCGAGGGCAGATGGTTCTAGCAATACTACAGCTGGAGGGGTACACTGCAGAGGCATAAAACACGCCCCCCTCCGAGATAAAAACACCCCCCACCCTTCACACCAAGGAGTATGTTTTTGGGCAGCCCAGGGCTGGAGTGATGGCCCCAGTCCGCAGACGAGAAAGCTGAGGCACAGAGCTTATGGGACACTTGACTCTAGGGGTGACATGTGCCGGCGAGACTGCATGGAGCACTTTCCTTGTGTCTGACTGCGGGCCATGTTCCGTCCCTGCGGCGCTGCCCTGGGACAGCAAGCAGAGGCGGCTGCGTGGGCCTCGTCGTGCCTGCTCCTCGGGCCTGCCAGGGCTCACGCGGGAGCTGGGCTCGTCAGGTGGGGCAGAACTGAGTTAGGAGAGAGCCTTCTTCCCCTTCACCTGCTCTGCGGGAAGCCTGCTTCTCCCTCTCCCACTCCCCCTGCTTGTGTTCCCTCTCTCTCTGTGTCTCTCTCTGTCAAATAAATAAATTAATTAAAAAAAAAAAAAAGAAAAAAAAAAGAAAGAGTGTAATGCTATTAAAAACTTACTATTAACTTCCTACCATAATATTTTAATCCTCATGAAGTACTATGTGACCAGTCTTTCTGAGTCAGGGTAGGGTAACTGCATGCGAAGAACCTCAACCTTTCCTGTACTGAGTGTTTAATGCATGATCCAAGGTAGGGTCTCCTGGCAGTCCATCAGGGACTCAGGTTCTTTCCATCTGGTGGCTCTGTCACCTCCCTGGGCCCCACCACTGTCTGCTGACAGAGCGGGAGGGGAGCGAATGTGGAGGACCGAGGGAGAAGTTTCTGGGTCGACGGGGGCATGTCACTCCCACCCACAGTCCACAGGCCAGAACTGGGAATGTAGGCTGGAGGTGTGAAGACGGGAGATGGAAGGGGGTTTGCAGTCGATTGGTTGTTCCCATCCTAAAGAGGAAGACGCTGAGACTCAGACTTAACTGGCTGGCCTGAGGCTCACCAGCCAGGGAGAGGCGGAGTCAGAATGTGCTATAGGGTTGCCCTAACGAAGTACCACACACTGGGTGGCTTCCACAGCAGGATTGATTGTTTCATAATCTGGAGGCAGGAAGTCCGAAATCAAAGCTGGTGTCGAGAGCCGTGAGATGGTACACTTTTGTCATTGGGTCCAGCCCAGTGTTCATCTTAACTGGATCATCTGCAGGACCCTCTTTCCAAATAAGGTCAGACTCACAGGTCCTGGGGACTAGGACTTCAGCATCTTTTTGGGGGATGCAGTTCACCCACAACAGTTCAAGCCCAGGTATATCAGAGGGTCATGAGAAGGGCATGAAGAGTCTGCCTTGAGACTTCCAGAGAGGGTAACGTGTAAGCTGGGCATTGAGGATTGATGGGGATTCTCTTGGTGGAAGAGCAGAAAGGGCATTTGTCCAGAGGCCCGATGTTCATGCTCTACCGCATGCAGTACACTGAAGACATGACCTGCATTTTCTTTCTATCCTGGAATCCAGTTGGGGCCCTAATTCGATCTTCCTCCTTTGAGTCTAAATGACCAAGAGCTGACTGCTCAATTAGAGGCAAATGACAAATACGGATTGAGAACTACTTTGTGATGGGTAATAGGCTAGCCCCTTGGGGACTCAGAGACTAATAAGAGAGCCCCTACTTCCTGGGAGCTCATAGCTCAGGTAATCACACAATGGACCTACATGAAAATATAACCAATGAAGTTTATAAGAAACTTATAAATGTGAAGTGAGTGGAAGAGAATGGAACCTTACAGCCGTTTATGAGAATTGGCTTGGGGGGCTGAGGAAATCTTGGCAGGCTTCCTGGTAGAGGGGGACTCTGGGTGTTGGGATTTGACAGAGGGCTTGGTTATGCAGAGAAAGGAGAGGGGAATGGGATTTTAGACATGGGGAACAGCCTAGCCGGGATTGCTGGAAGCCAGGCTGCTGTTGGAGAATAGTAGAGCCTTGAGCGCCAGCCTGGGAGGTTGGATCTCATGCCATCCGAGGGCCTGGATGCTTATGTTCTTCTGCAGGGCAGACTGCATGTGAGGCCCTACAACTGGAGATGCCCTGGGCTTGGCTAGCATGGCAGCATGCCCTAATCATGCACAGCCTGGGGCCTGCAGAGACCAGTGGGGGTTGGTGCAAATGCCCCCCACCTTCCAAATTCCCAGGTGGACACCATGAGATGAATGCTAGGGTCAAAGCTTGAGCAACTAGATAAGAAAGGACATCAAAAGCAGGCAACTGTTGTTCTTGACACAAAGGGCAGGGAGGGGTATGGCCCTGCTAAGATCTCAGCCCAGCGGTCTTCCTTCGGGGGCCCAGGGATGCTGATGGCACTAGCCACAGTCCCCAATTCACAGTTATTAAGTTAAATGACCACTTCTGCAGGTGCAGGGAGGCACCAACCTGCCCTCACTTCTTAGACCTCTCTGGGAGCTCAGCTTGTAGGCTTGGCTCCACTAGCCTTCCTCCCTGGCCTTCTGAGGGTGGAAGGGATGTTTCCCCCCATCTGCTGGGACGGGATAAGGCTCTCCTGTAGGGGAGGGAGGGGAGAGGTTGTTTAGGACTCCTGCCCACAGCAAGGATAACCCCTCTCAGGGGCCCAGGAGTGAGACCCAGAGACCATAGGCAGGATCCTGGCCTGGGCGCGGGAACTGGGGTTCTAGTCCCGGCCCAGCACTGATTCACCAAGGGAGCTTGGGCCCAGCGTTGTTCTCTGGGCCTCAGTTTTCCTCTCTAACAAACAGGGAAAGTAACATTTATTGTGGTAATCAAATATTTTGATATTGGATAAGAAAGAGCTTTCAAGGGTGCCTGGGTGGCTCAGTCGGTTAAGCGGCTGCCTTCGGCTCAGGTCATGATCCTGGAGTCCCAGGATCGAGTCCCGCATCGGGCTCCCTGCTCGGCGGGGAGTCTGCTTCTCCCTCTGCCCCTCCCCCCTCTCATGTGCTCTCTCTCATTCTCTCTCTCTCAAATAAATAAAATCTTAAAAAAAAAAAGAAAAAAAAAAAAGAAAGAGCTTTCAAGACAACTATTCTGTGTTTTGAGTGTTTTGGAAAATTTATAAGCAATAAAATTCTAGTCTGTCAAAACAAACTTAGTATGGAAGGGATGACTGAGGCCAGGCATCCTCCTCCCCACATCAAGGAGTCCCTGAAATAGGAGGCCTCTGATCTCACGCCATTTGTGTATTGGTTCACAGATCTTATTAATTATATGATCAAGAACCGGGAACAGAGCAACCGGAAGTCAGCCATTGCCAGTTAAAGGAGTCGTCATAAATCAGGACTTAGGCCTGGCTGATGGACATAGATGCCAGGGGGGATGCTGATCCCCGTGAAGCTTTTCAGGAACACACTCATCAAGCAAAGGTTCCCACTCAGGCAAGAAGGGCAGTCCCTTGAAGGCCCACCTCCTCCAGGAAGGCCCCGGAATTCTCCACGTACCACCCTCTTATGCCTCTGCATGGGAGGTGTTTGCTCGTGTATCTGTGTTCTTCCCAGACTGGATGCCTCCGGCCTGGGAACTATGTCATTCCTGTGCCCCCAGAGCCTGGTACAGGGCCAGGTGGGAGTAGGTGCCCCTCGAATAGGCAGTAACTGGGACTCTTGGCCAAGCCCATGTTGTGGGGCCTGCCGCGTCAGGCACTGCAAGGATCCTGAGGATGGGTCTGGTCATTGCCCCAAGCGTGCGCCCAGGAGGAAAACCAGGAGAGGCCAACAGAGAGGAGTGGTGTGGACAGAGGGTGGGTGCACGAGGGACTCGGGGCACTTGGCCTGCTCTGTGGGGACAGACAGGAGTTAGGCAGGCAGCTGGGAAGAACGGGGACATTCCAGGGGGAATGACAGACATCCCTCAGCACTTGGGGAGTACAGGGTCTCGAGGAAGCATGTCCTATTCTGTCCTCTCACCAGTAGTTTGTACACATTAGCATCACCATTTTACAGGTGGGGAAATTCCGGCTTCTCCAGGTTAGGTGATTTTCTGCGGTCACGTGCAGGTCTGAGTTGGAGCTCAGGTGTGTCTAAGGCCCAGGGCCGTGCTCCTGGGCAGGCCAGGGGGACTGCAGGTCACGGGCAGAGGAGGGAATGGGCATGGTTGGTGAGCAGCGGGGAGACCAGAGGGAGAAGGGACAGACCAGGGACACTGTGGGCCACACCCCACAACCAAAGACTGTTTCCCCGTCCTCGCTCACCCCAGGACTTTCAGGCCAGTGGGCCAGATCTTGCTCCCCATTGGGCAGATGAGAAGACTGAGACTCAGAAAGAGTGTGTTTTGCTGCTCTGCTGCAGATCGCTTAGGATAGGCACTGATAGAATGGGGGTGCGTCCACCAGAACGTCAGCTCAGAGAGTGTGGAGAGGGGCCAGCTTGCTTTCCATCACACCTCTAGGGCCACAGCGTTGCCTGGCTCACAGCAAGGGCTCAGTACACGTTTGTAGAATGCAGAATGAAGGAATGAATGAATGAGCAAAAAAACCAAATGAATGAGTGTGGGAGCTGTCCAAGCATTGCACACGTGTGTGTGCGTGAGTGCGTGTGTGTGTGAAGTTGGCAGTGCTGCCCTTAGATCAAGACCTAGAAGACCTTCGGAGTTCTAGGAAGGGTACGTTCTTCCCCCACAACACAGAGACCTCCAGGGAGTGAATTTGCTAAGGCCTTGTTCTGTGTTGGGCACCGTGCCAGGCTCTGGGACACTCGTTTATCCAACAAGCGGTGGGAACCAGGCAGCAGTGTCCTAGGCCTTGGGGATGTGTCAGTGGATGAGACAGTCAAGGTCCCTGTCCTCAGGGAGAGCTTCCTTCCTAGCTGGGAAACACAGAGAATAAGTCAGAAAGCAAAACAACCCAAAAACAGGAAGGGAGAGGACTTTTGCTAATAATTGCTATGAAAACAACGAAGGAGGGTAAGAGCAGTCTGTCTGGGGGATGTTTTGGAAAGCGGGGTTAAGGGAAGGCCTCTCTTGACCAGTGCCATTTGTCTCTTTTTTCTTTTATTCACAGTGGGGGAAGGGGGGCGTCAGCCCTGCAGGGAGATGGAAGTAGGGCACGCTGGGGACCAGGCTGGGGTCATCGTGGTTACGTTGGGAGGGCCCTGTCACTGCGTGTGGGGGAGGAGGGCCAAAGTCAGGGTGCTAGGCACCCCCCCCAGGGGTGGGTGCTCATTGATCCCGGGAAGAGGCATGAGGTGGCCTGGGGGATGGTGAGGGGGTCCCATCTGAGCGGGGAAGTCCCGCTGAGGGGAGTCAAAGTGGTGAGGCTAGGGTGGCCGCTCCAATGGGTGCTGGGGTGGGGATCTTCCTGCGTGAAGCGGGGTGGGGCGCGGTTGAAGCTGTGGGGTGTGACGGCGGGCTGGGCTGTGGGTGCTGCTGGTGGGGTGGGCCGGGCGCGTGGAAGGGCGGCTCGCGCTGGCCTCTGCCTCACGGCGGCTGCTTGGGCCGGCTGTTCCGCCTGGGGTCGGGCTGGCTCTTCCAGGGTGCATCACGCTGACTGTCCCGGCCAGGGCCCTCGCGCTGCTCGCCCCATGGGTACCTCGTGGCTATTGTTCCCGGGTGGGCAGTGGGGTGGCCTGCCCCGATGGTATGGGTAGGGGCCCTGCTCGGGAGGCTGCTGTTGGCACCAGGGAGCAACGCGGTGAGGCTGGTCACAGCACGGGGGCTTGTTAGGTGGCATCTGATTGTGGGGGCCGGGGTCCCGGGTGGCCGGCAGTGGTGGGATCCTGGCCTGGTCCAGAGATGCCATACTCAGAGGAGCCAGGCATTTGGATGGGTGGTTGGTGGGATGATGCGTGGGTGTGGGGGTTGGAGGCAGGGCTGCTGGTGGTGGGATGGCCTTGACTTTGGCTTCCATTTGCGGCATGTGGATTTGCGCCCCTGCTCGCCGCCAACTGCTGCTGCTGCTGGGCCCGGCTATTGACAGACTCCTTGTGCTGCGTCTTGAGGGTCTGGATCTGCTGCTGGAAGGCCAGCGGCACTGGCTGGACCACCGAGGAGGACTCACTGATGAGCGTCCCCTGGTGCTGGCCGAGCCCCAGGGCTGGGCTCTGGAGCTGCTGGATGATGGAGCCGTCCATGTTCCAGAGCTGTAGGAGCTGTGCCATCTTTAGCTGCTTGTTCTCCTCCACAGCCAAGAAGTTGGTGCAGTAGATGGGCACCAGGCCTTTTTGCAGGGTGCCCAGCAGCTCCCTGGCCTGTTTGCACTGGCCGGGAGGGAGAAACTTTCGCACGTCAGGGGTGCAGTGCATCATTGATCAGGAAGATGAGGTGCAGTCACAGCTTGAAGTGCACCCCGTCGGCTGGGATGTGGTTCTGGGGGTGGCCCACCATCAGTTCACAGTGTGCAGAGGCACTTGGCGTTTCTACACATCCAGTTCTGCCCGGCCAAGAGGGCATCTCTGGTGTCTGTGATGGGCTGCAGCAGGCGGTCAAACCCATTCACGTGCAGCTGGGTCTCCTCCCGGAGCTTCTGCATCTGCTGCTCCACCACATGGGCCACAGCCACGTGACAGGCACCATTCGAACTGAGTCCTGCTTGGTGCAAATGGACCAGATCAGAAAGATCTGGAGGAAGTTTATTTCAGGTAGAACACCTGCAAAGGCCCTGAGGCAAGCAGGGGCTTACGTTCTGGAGGGACAGAAGGAAGCTGCTATGGCTGGAGCCCCAGTGAGCGATCAAGTGGCGGGGAGAGAAGGTGGGACCCATCATGTAGGGCTGTGTGTGGTCGGAGCTTTTGTAAATGCTACAGGAGAGTTTTGGGCCGGCTAGTCACAACATTTGCATGTTGAAGTGTTGAAAAGGTAAGAAGATCCACTCATAAATGATGTAAGTGTGCTGAATGCTAAGAAGGAGAAGTAAAGGATGTCATGGTAGTGATTGGGGGGGACTTGGCTCTGTCAGACGAGGTGACATTGAGTTGAGATCTTCAGGCAATTAGGCAGAGACACAGGGGTGCATCATTCCTGCTGGAAGCGGGACAGTGTGGCCGAAACCCACCCAGAAGGGATGCATCCTGTGAGTAAGGTGGGCAGGATGGTCAGAGGGCAGATCGGGCAGGGCCACCTGAACACGACGAGGAGACTTATGGGTCCTGGGGGGCCTCTGAGGGCCAAGGGGAGGAGTGCCGGGGGTCAGCAGGGCTCTTTAGAGGGACTGCTCTGGCTCTGCTGGGAACCCCCGGGAGGGGTGGGTGTGGCAGCAGGGTCCCAGCAGAGGGCCCCGGGAGGGTGGGCGACAGCCAGAGAGCATCACCGTGGACAGATCCAACAGCTTCCTGGGATCCAGTTGGATCTGCAGGTGGGATTGGTCTTGCGACCTTCCTAAGGGAGAAAGGGAACACTCTGGAAGAGGGAAGGAGACCTGTAGCAGGTTTAAAGTTGTCCTGTCACAAAAGATAGGTCTACCTGGAACCACAGATTGTGATCATATTTGGAATAAGGGTCTTTGTAGATGTGGTTAAGGTACGGGTCTCAAGGTGAGATCGTTCTGAATTACACTGGCCCTGAGTCCAATGACAAGTGTCCTCATAAAAGACAGAATGACCCAGAAACCTGCCATGTGAAGACAGAGGCAGAGCTTGGAGGGATGCAGCCACGAGCCAAGGAACGCCGGGAGCTGCCGGAATCTGGAAGAGGTGAGGCCGAGTCACCGTCTAGAGACTTCGGAGGGAGCTTGGCCCTGCTGATATGTTGGTTTCGGACTTCTGGCCTCCAGAACTGTGGGAGAATGCATTTCTGCTGTGTTAAAAGCCACCCAGTTTGTGGTCATTTGCTGCGGCAGCCCCAGGAAACTAATACAGTGCCCCCGAGGAAGCCCAGCTGATGTTGCTGCCGTGGTTACAACCCACGGTGTGGATGCCTTTGAGGAGCTGTGCTCTGTTCCCATTTGGCTGCGCTCCCCCCGGCCCCCCCCCAACCTATATTAGAATAAGATTGAATTTTCTAGCTTGGGTTACTAAGCTTTCAGATCTGGAAACTGTGGCCATTAATCAGCTGTCACGGGATGTCGTAAACAAGGGGCTTTAAAAAACATGTTTGCTTTTTAGGCTGATAATACTTGGAGGTGAAGCCGGGAGAGTTATACATAATGCATGCATTTTAATGGGCCGCGTACTACAGCCCTCTTTAGTCGGAATGATTCGTTTTAATGTTCAAAATAAATATCAGAGACAATTTGCCAACAAAGCTGATTTTCTCCGCCCGCCATTAACTTAATCTTTATACCTCAGCCTAATGACAGAGGGGCTGGGGGGCGGGAGGGAGCTTGGTATTACAAGTAAGTGGGGAGAAACAGTCAGTGTGGTCACGAGCCACGGGGTGGCTGACTGCATGTCCCAGTTTGCTCAGGACAGTCCTGCTTTGTGCCCAGTGTCCCAGAGTCATTATTCTGAATTTGGATCAAGAGGCATTGCCAATATCCATCTATTTTTGACCTACAAGATAGCAATTTCATATGGTTAAATCTAAACATAGATTCCCAGTTTGTATGGTAAATGATGTCGCATGCTAAATACGCCCTTTACTCTATAGGTGGGGAAATTGAGGCCCGTAGAAGTCACACCCCTGGCATCCCGTGCTCCTGTTTCCAGCCCAGGCATTTTCCTTTCAGAATGTGTCTAATGCTACCCACCTCCTCTCAGCCTCAGCTTGTCTAACTCCTGCCTTCCCTTGTGCCTTCAGCCCCAAGAGCTTCTGGGTGCCCCTTAGAAAGGCAAACCTCAGGGGCACACCTTGTTCCTGTCCCCTGCTCCCTGGCATGATGACTCCTGAGGAAGGGTCGGCAAACCCATCCATCGCCCACCCTGGCCATGGCACCACCGTATCCCCCCATCAGTCTTAATCAACCATAGCATGTACATGGAAATTAGGAATACATACTGAGCACTCATCAGTCTTACTGACTGATAATATAATTGGAGTAAGGTATGATCCCTGCCTTCTTGAAGCTTACTGAAGGTAGGATGGGAGATAGGGTGACTGTCCCTCAACATACAGTGGCTGATTCTTTCAGTTCACTTATTATGTCTCTGTGCCGTTGCTGGGGGTGGTGGAGGAATTCAGCAAGGCAGGAGGTCTGAGCACGGCGAGCAAGGCAGGTCAGGGTATGGGCTTTGCTAAACAAAGCTGATTTTAAACCCAAAAGTTACCTTGCAAGACAGGGAAGAGTTGCCTCCCTCTGCAGCCCCCAGGGGGGACACTTATCTACTTGATGGGGGGTGTGTGTGCCCGTGTTGGGGCAGGCAGGAATGGTTGCCAGAGGGCCTTGCTCTGGGAGCTACTGCAGCTAGGGATGCAGAGGGCAGGAAGCCTAGGCCTTGCCCTGCCCACCTGCCCAAAGTGAGGCCAGGGCCTTGCATGTCTTACTGGAGAGGCAGGTCCCTCTTCCAGGCTGAGCTGCAGAAGAAAGAAGACAAACTTCAAACTCATTCATTCTTTTCTTTATTCACTTAAGAAATATGAAATCCTCAAGGGCCAGGTATTCTGCTCAGCATCAGGGCAAATTCACCTAAAAATCCAGGTTTCTGGCTTTCTGGAAAAATCATAAGCCCTGGCTCACAGCCTGGTGTTCTGGCCACCCTCCCTAGCAGCACCTTCGCCTAGCCCAAGTCCCTCCTCTGTGCAGCCTGCCTGGCCCCTGCAGGCTCTTGACTTTGAGAATTCTGGTTAGTTTCTGCTCCCTGTACCCAAACAGAGCATACAATAGGTGCCAACGAAATTCTTACTGTTCGTTAAATGGAACAGACTCTAGATGGTTTTGCTTAAAAGATCCTGTTCTTCCATCAACATTTCCACAACTTGGTCCAAGTCTCCCCCCTGCCAAGGGAGCCCACATTGGGGAGGGACCCTGATGGACCAACACCCGCTTCAGGTATGCTAGGAGAAGTGGGTGCAAGGCACTGTGGGCACGACCCCTTTGGTGAAAGTGCAAACTTGCCCGACCCTGTGGAGGGCGATGGGGCCGCATCTATCGACATTTGAAAAGCCCATGCCCTTTGGTCCAGCTGTCCCAGGGCCACATTCCACAGATGTGCTTGCAAAAGCGTACTGAGCTAGAGATAGGACGCGAGCTCGAGTTAACACAGAGATGTTTGTAGCAGCAACTAGGAGCAACCAACATGTCCCTCAGGGGGCTGAGGCTAGAAGACACGGTGCTGCCGTGCCCAGTGGCTGCAGGAGAGAATGCGGGAGCTGTTTTTGTGCTGATATGGAGAGATTCAGAGATGCACTTTCAGCAAAATAAAGCAAGGAGCAGAGCAGTGTATATATGAACACATTTGGGTGTAAAAAAAGGACAGTCCAAAGCATGGCCTTTGGCACAGCCCACTGAGTGTGAGTTTCTGCTCTGCTGCTCAGCAGCTGTGTGATTTGGGGAAGTCGCTTAACCTCTCTGGGTTTAGTTACCTCAGCTGTCAAATGGAGCTAATAATAGTACCTGATCATCGGGTTGTTGTGAGGACTCACTGTGTTAACACATAAAGCATGAACAGGACTGGGCCCAGAGTAAGTCCTCATTAGCTATTAGTATTATGCATATATATATATATATATATATATATATACACACACACACACACACACATATATATATTTTTTTTTTCCTGGAAGAACACACAAAATGTTAGCAGAGGCTAGTTTGGGTATTAAGGGGGAGTCTGTGTGGGAGGTAAGACTTCCTTTTTATTTTCTACCTTTATGAAAAGTTCAAAATTTTTATCAGAGGCATTTTTACTTTTATTTAAAAATCAGTTAAATACACACACACACACACATCCTACAGAGGAGGAAGCTATTTCTGTCTGAAGTAAAGTAGGAGCTGGGAGAGTTAACTGAAGAGGTTTTAAAGGATCATCCAGACAAAGAAGAGAGACAGGGATGATAATTCTGGGTGGAAGAACCAGTGTGTGCAAATGTCCTGAGGCAGGAAAGCTGATAGGGAGGCTGTGGGGTCAGGTTTTAGAGACACAGAGGAGCAGAGGATCCTTAAAAGTGCTTATGGTGGGCCCAGACCTCATGCACTCAGACTCATGCATGTTCTCAAGTGATAAAGAATAGATGATATATTTTGAAGTGAATATGAGATCGCAACATTTCCATTTCCCAGATCCGAGGCACAGAGAAGTGAAGTGACTTGCCTAAGATCACACGTCCAGTTGGGGGCACGGAGATCTCTTAACTCCTGGCGTATTCTTTTTCTGCTACATGGTACAGGGCTTCATCAGTTCCACCAGAGAGCGTCTCAGGATAAGCCTTTGGGAAACCGAGGCTTGGAGGACAGATGACTTGTTAATTTCTTTATCGTCGGCCTTCCCACTGGGCCATTGTGGACTAGGGCACGCCTCAGTGCTCAGTACAGTTTCTGGTACATGGTAGGTACGCAGTAAGTGTTAGTTGAATGCATGAATAAATAAGGTCACATGGGAAGCTAGGGAACCCAGGTCTCTGGACCACCAAGCTGGGCTCCACCCATCCCACCAGGAAACCGAGACTCTTGGGGCCAGGATGGAGCCCGAGTGTTGTTGGTTGAATTGTTTCCCTTCACCTCCTCCAAAAAGGGAGGTATGTTGCAATCCTGACCTCCTGGTACCTGGCAATGTGGAAATCAGGGTCTATGGAGATGTATACAGATTAAGATGAAGTCCTCCTGGATCGGGGGAGGCCATAGTGGGCCAGGAGGGGCTGTCAATCTGATGCCTGGTGTGGTTATAAGGAGAGAGAGAGTTGAAGACACGGGGGGTGCACAGGGATGAATCCCATATGAAGGCAGAGGCAGATGTTGTGGTTATGCTGCCGGAAGCCCAGGGAGCCCTGGGGACTGGTGGACCCGACCAGATGCCAGCAGAAGCCAAGGTTCTTCCTTAGAGCCTTGGAGGGAACAAAGCCCCGCTGACACCTTAATTTCAGACGTCTGGCCCCAGAACTCTACGAGAGAATACATTTCTGTTGTTTTAACCCATCCGGCTTGTGATCGTCCCGCATGCTGGGACTACTATCGGCGTCGCGCGGGTACAGAATAAAGTCCGAGAGCAGGGCCTGGGTCCTGTGGTCTGGGCTGCCCTCCATGAGTGACTGAATGAGGTGATCTGGCCCAGCCCTTTCACGAAGACCAGAGGACACAGGCGCTTGGACTAGGCTGCACAGCTGCTGGGCCCGGGGCCAGCAAGGAGCAGAGCCTCAGAAGATGTTAGCTGCGTGAATGATCTAGTTGCCCTGCCCGACACGGGGCTCTGGGCCAGCCTGCCTCTGTGGGACCCCCTCCTCCCCGACCAGACCAAGTGGTGCTGATAGGGGTGGAGCGTCTGGAGAGAGATGCAGCAGCTCGCTTTTGCAGGGATGGGTCATCTTTGCAAACCTCTGGCGGAGCTGGTTGCAGGCTCCTCCCCGGTCAGATGGGGCAAGTCATCCAGCCTCCCTCCCGTCCAGGTGAAGACTAAATGACATCGTGCATGGCAAGTACCTGGCACGGTGCCTAGCATGTACATGTTCCAGAAGTGCGGCCATTCCTTTTTCACCTTTCCAGTGTCATTGCCCTCATCCTGGGGCCAGGAGCTCCAAAAGTAAAGTGTTCCATACAGCTGCAGCATCTCATCCCCCAGTGCGTGCACATGCTGTCTCTGGCCCGTGCTGCCCACCTGCAGCCCCTGTGGGTTGGACCCACCTGCCTGCCCTTCAAGGCTCGGCCTCCTGGCCTGCCCTGCTTCTCAGAATCCCCTCGGATAGAATGCTCTTTCCTCTGGGTGTCCCTGCGGGCCTGCTGCCCCGTGGTGCCGGCCCGCCCTCCCCTGGGTCCCATCTGCTCTTCGCCCCCGCTCTGTCAGGGCCTTACCCACTCTCTCTGTGCGCCCTGTCCAGCACAGTGCTCCTGTCTCTCCCCGGCTTGGGTCCCCAACAGCACTGAGTGCCTGGACCAGACCCTTTACCTCCCCAGCCCCCGGAGGTGATCGGCCCCATTCTTCAGGGCCAGGGAACTGAGATCAAGAGGGTGAAAATGCTGGGTTCAATGCCCAGCTCTGGCACTCCCCACTTCTGGGGCCTGGGGCAAGTGACCTCCCATCTCCGAGCCTCAGTGTCCTCTTCTGTGCAATGGGGATGGTGCCAGGGGCACCTGCCTGGCAGGGCTGTGGGCGTCAGGTGCATTGCTGTCTGAAGGCAGCTTCTCAGGCCTTCGAGTCAGCTGCTGCTATTGTTGGACTCTGGGTGCTGTGATTACTGACTCCCCCAGGGCCACACAGCCCAGAGAAGTGGGGCCTCCTGGCTGGAAGGGGTTGCCTGATGCCTGTGTCCAACCAGTTTGCCTCTGAGGGTCTCCCCCCACCTCTGAGGCTGGCCCAGTAGCCAGTTTACAAATGGGTCATGTGCTGGGATTTCCCCGAGGGGAAAGGAGAGCCCAGTGGGAGTCGGCAGTGCCCTTCCGGCCCCTGGGGGTGGCTGTGGAGAAGGGGGGCAGGCGAGTGGGGGGCGATGTTGGGACGCCAGAGCCTCCTGTTTCCCTGAGGGACCTTAAGATTGTGCCTTGCTTCTGCCCTGCTTCCCTGTGTCTCACTAGGCAGATGTGGTCCCAGGGGATCTTGAGGGACTAGCCGGCCCCCTTGAATTACCTTCCCTCAGGGGAGCTCCTGGGAGCAAGTCCAATGGGTGGAGGGTGGAGTGGTCCCTCTGCTCTCTCCACAGCCCTCTCTCTACTTTCTGCAAGGTGATGCCTGGCTGGGGAAGAGCATAGCTCAAGTCACAGGATGTGGGGCCGCTGGGAGAGCCTCTGACCCACCCTCCCCCACCCCCAACAGCTTGCTGTGTGACCTCAGGCGTAGCACCTCACCCCTCTGAACTTCAGTCTCCTTTTTCAGAAATAAGGGGCTTCGGACTCCAGCTCCAAGAAACTATGAAAATTCTCTTCCTCTTGATCAGGAAAGCAAAATGGAGTCTTTCATTCAAAGTTGTTGTTACTGTTACGTATGTTTGCCACCCTCCCTCCTTTGCTCAGGGAGGGCTCGCTTCAGGTATGCCTTCTTCCTCCAGGAAGCCTTCCTTGACCACCCTTCCTGGCTGGGTCGAGGCCTCTTCTCTGGGTACCCATAACCTTGGGCTTCCCTCTATCAAAACATTCATCTCTCTGTGGTGCAACCCTGTTTTGCCCCGATTGGGAGTATCCTGGGGGCCAGCGTTGGATGTCCTACATCTTGGAATTTCCATCCCTAGCCCAGACCCTGGTCCGAGAAGACCTCACTCAATATTAGTTGAACTGCCTTGCCATTAGAGAACGGGAGGAGGTTCTGGAGTTTTGGATCAGGGCATTTGCCTGGGGGGCGTAGGGGCGTGGAAGACCCTGCTTTCTGGGTGTGTGAGGCCCCTCCTTGAAGAACCTTTAAATGACAGAGCTGGATGGGTGTCCAGGAGCAGAGGGACGAGCTGCTCCCCCTCTGAGAGAGGAGATACTGAACTTGCATTTCCAGCCTGACCGTGTCCGTGCGTCTTGCCGGAGGCCTCGGGAGGCCCTGCTGCGTCCTGCTGTGTGCTCGGGGCCTGCGGGAGCACGGCTGGCGCGGCGGGGTCAGCCGGCACATCCTCCCTGGTCCTCCCTTTCATTCCCGCCTCTGTGAACACGCTGCCCTGCGCCCTTGGCCCTCCGCGCTCGCTCCGCGCTCGAAGCTTCACAGAAGCAGCTCAGCAGGAGCAGAAGCTGCTCTGACCCCTCTAGTCTCTTAAACTCTTGTAAAGGAGAAATACTAGGACGGGAGTGTCTTCTGTCAGATTTACATTTTTTTTTTTAATGCCAACTACTGCTCCATGGGTTTCAAAATGGGAAACCCGGGCTCCACAGCGAGGGTCAAGCGTATTTGTATTTGCCCGATATGCACATGCATTGTGATATGCACAGTAAAATGGAGGCCCTGGTCTCTAAAACCAGTGCCCACTTCTTTCCCCACTCCCTGCTCTGGGCCGAGGGCCACTGTCTGCCCAGCTGCCCAGGGATACGAGCCACCAGGCCCGCCTGAGGGGAGGCTCCCGTCCCCTCTCCCCACCTTCTCTGGGTCCCCCATGGTCCTTGTCCTACACCATGCACACTCCTGCCTTTGGATCCTGGGGGTCCTGCCTCCTGCCTAGCATCTCTCTCCTCTCCTAACTCCTGACAGTGTCCTTACCCACATCCTAGCTGGGGGTGTTTCTTCGCCCCACTCTTAGAGGCCATCTGTGGAGCCCTAAGTCGGGCAAATACAAAGGCTTGGAACCTAATGGATCTGAGTATAAAGTTTAGCTTTCTAGCTGTTAGCTTTTGGAAATTGGTAACTCACTAACCCTCCCTGGGCCACAGGTTCCCCATCTGGAACGTAGGGATAGAAGCATCCACCTCAGAGAGTGGCTGGAGGAAGGGGGCGATTAGCATGTGTGACTTGCTCCGTGGTGAGCCCAAGGGCAGTTCTGCTCCAAGTCTGGCTTGGGACCAGCACCATCCTCACACTATTGATTACAGAAATTGAGAGGAAGAGTTAGAAACTTGTTCAGCAACATAGCATTACCATGACATTTTAGCTTGTTTTATAAAAGTATCTTTAACAAAAAGTATCTTTAACAGATTAGAAAATGAATTGATTGGAAATGAAAAATGTGGTGTTTTCACACTGAGTTTGAGAAGCTTTGTCTCAGCATGGAAGAAATCTCAAGAAACAGTGTCTATTTTCATTTATTTGTCCATCCATCTGTCCATCCATTCATCCTTCGATCCATCCATCCTTCTATGCATGCATGCATGCATCCATCCGTCCATCCATCCATCCACCCACCCAACCATCCATCCAACCATCCAATCATCCATCCAATCATCGATCCATCCATCCATCCATCCATCCATCATGAATTAAGCCCTCACTATGATGATCAGAAGAGGTAATTTGGCTCCTGGCTATGACTCCTCATTTACTGAGTTGCTTTAGGGCAAGAGAGAGAGGTGGATATGTCCCCTGAATTCCCTCAGGGGGTGGGCAGAAGCAAGTTTGCTTAACAAAGCTCAGGTAATTAGACCCACATTACATTTTATTTGGGGGTGGGCCAAGAGAAGCTCCCACCCCCATTCCCATCACTTGGCCTGGCTTGGCATTTGCCTTCTTTCGTGATAGGAAAACCTGGGCAGGACTTACTTTAAGTTTGCCCTTCATCTTCTCAAAAGTCAAAGTCAGGAGTTTACACCCTCCCCCTCAAGCCCCCCCCCAGCCTAATTTCCTTTTATTATGGAAACTGGGAAAATGACAAGTAATTGCTTGAAGATGCTGGAAAGATTGCATTTTGTTTTGCAACTATCAGCTTGAAAATAATGTTTAAGAGATTATGAATGGGTGATTAACTATTTTTTCTATTACTTCCCTCTCAAAATCAAAAGCACAACAATTGTGATATGCACAGTAAAATGGAGGCCCTGGTCTCTAAAACCAGGCAAGAAAACAAGGAGCCAGGGTCCCTTCTGGGGAGAAATCCCACCTCTCAGGCCTTGGAGAAGACTGGGCCCATCGAGGTGCTGCACGTTGCTGAGACAGACCTGGTCTTCCCATGCTAGCTTCTCTGCATTGCCCCCTCCCGCCTCCCTCCTTAGATCAACAGCAGTGGTGGGGTCTGCAGTCAAATATGCTATTTACGGCCTTCCCTAAGTCAGTTTGTTTTGGGTGAAAACAGTCTCTGATGCGGCTCTATTGCGCCATTTCAGTGGGTGTTTATCATTTAAAAGGAACAATTTTAATACCTACATTTGCCTTACAGTATGAGCCATAAATGTGATTTAGCCTTCCCTTTATAATAGACTCTTACAAGCGGTTGCCTAGACTTCAGAAAACCATTCCTCCAAGTGGTGGCCATGAAAATGAACAGGCTTTTCCTTCTTTTACGGAAGTTTCCCTTTTTAATACCTCTTGAGATTATTGAACAAAAGCTGGGTAAATGGGCTGATTTGTGTGTCTTCCTTGCTGGGCATCCGGAGCTCCAGGAATGCTTTGGGAGACAACGAGTCTGTGGGGGAGCTGCTGCTTTGGTGTCCAGGGAGGCTGTTTGTGCTCCCCTCTGGGTCTCGCCTCTCTGGGCCCCAGCTTCCTCGTCTGTAGCGGGTTGGTGGTGTTGACGATAATACGGATCCCTTACATCGGTGCCACTCGGATGAGATTTGTGGGCCGGCAGCATCAGTACACCCGAGAGCTTGCTAGAAATGCAGATTCCCTGGCTCTGTCCAGACCTCCTGAACTGGAATCTCTCGGGGTGGGGGCCCAGCACTCTGTTTTTACTAGCCCTCCGGATGGTTCTGATGTGTTCAAGTTTGAGAAGCTCGGACTCCCCAAGAGCAGAGCTCAGGGACACGGCTCATGATCAGAGGGAGCCGCTAAAGCAACTCATGGGCTCCCCTTAGCCAAACGGGGAGGTCCTGGGAAGCTGGAGGCCCTCTGTGTGCTTGGGACCCAAATTAGCTTATGACAGAAATAGCAGGTCCAGTCCTGGACACCACAAACCAACGTCGGACGTTGACGGACGGGGGTGTGTGTCTTGAGATGACAAGGAGGTTGGTGACAAGTACAGAAGATAAGATTTTTGTCCTGTTCATTCAGAAGGACCCACTAGCTACCCATCGGTGTCCGAGACCCTCTGGCACAGCACGCTGCCTCGGGGGTGGGCCGGGCAGGTACGACCCAGGGAAGGAAAAGAAGCCACACAGGAGGGGCGG
The DNA here is from genome assembly GCF_054177405.1 of Leptonychotes weddellii. Taxonomy (NCBI): domain Eukaryota; kingdom Metazoa; phylum Chordata; class Mammalia; order Carnivora; family Phocidae; genus Leptonychotes; species Leptonychotes weddellii. The sequence goes on along the minus strand of NC_138374.1, from coordinate 44,000,951 downwards.
ACACCTGGGGACTGTTGTCTTCCAGTTACTGGCGGGCTGGACCGTGGAAACTGGAGTTGCCATCTCCGCAGTTTCAGAGATGCCCCCGGGAGAAAGGAGTCATGAGTGAGAGTGAGCACTCCATCACCAGAGGCATGCAGGCACAAGCAGAGGACCGAGATCCTGCTTGCCATCCAGGGCACTCCGGTCCCGGGAAGGGTCCCTTTCCATCCCAGTATTCCGGGACGTGTGCCTTTTGTTGCAGCTACAGGCTGACCTTTCTGTGGCCCTGCTTCCACAGTGTGGGAAGGCCGTAACCTCGTGAATGAGGAAAGCCCTCCTGCGTGGAGATGCTACTTCCTGCTGAGAAATGCCTCCATTTGGGCGAAAAATGGGATTAATTTTTAGCGGAAGCAGTAGTGGCTGATCACGCAGTTTTCAAATTGTTGACTATGATAGTAAGTAACAGGCAGACTCCTGTCCAATGGATGTTATTAAAATTAACTGTTTTAGCACTACATTTAGAATCAAAACCAATCTGTCACTCCTAAATTGGTTTCTTTCAACTGCTATTTGTGGATAAAATGAACAGTTTTAACAATTACATCTCCAGTGCAAATCATAAACTTGATTTACAGGAAAGCACTTAATTTACTGCATTTGACTATGCACCTGAGCTGCCAATTATCTGACTGTAAATTTCCCTGCGTGGTTATTTGCTTCTTAAACGGCAGCCTTGGTCCCCTTTGCCTCACTCACCTGTGGGCGCAAGGCTCTACCTGGGGTCGTACACCCCGATTTGGGGTTTTGTCTGTGATGAGCTGGGTGCTTAACAGTAGACAGGGCTCTCTAGGGAGCGGGGTCTCCAGGGCCCCTCTGTTCTGTGCTGTTTCATGTTATAAAATCCTGAGTGGGATAGCACTGCTATTTAATGCTATCTGGGCTAGCCGTCAAGGAGGGAAAATCAGAGTGTGTTTGGGCGAGGGGCTGTAGATGTGCGCTGGTCGTTGCATCTCCCCTAGTTCCTGCCCTCAGCGAGTTCACAGTCTAATAGGAAAGACATGTGCTAGACAGCACCTCTCTGTCATATCATAAATCATCCCCTTAATTGTTGGCTGTTAATGAGCTAAAGTGCTGGGATCCACTGAGTGGCAGTAATTCAGCTCAGCGGCATGGAGGTACGGAGGATGACATGCAGGAGCTTTGCAGAGGTTCCATTTGAACTGGGTCTTGAGGGTAAAAAGGAGTTTTTCAGGCAGAGGAAAGAGCCTTCCGGGTCCAGGGAACAGCATCAGCCGGGTCCTGTAGGCGTGGGAGAGCAGGGTGTTTTCAGTGAGGGGCTGTGTGCTCTGGCCCAGCAGGAGGGGAAGGGGCAGCTAAAGTGGGTGGGTGCCATGACCCTCTGGAAAGCTAGGCTGGAGCCAGGACTCACCTTTGAAGGAGTTTAGAGTCTCTCTGGTTTCCAGGTGAACCCCTTTTCTAGCTAAGCAAATGGAAGTCCATGGCACTGAAATGATTCCTGCGAAGTCGGGAGGGATTCTGAGCGCCAAGAAGTTACAGGAGTGGGGAGGGTTTCCTGGTATTTTGAGAAGTCAGGAAGCAGAGACAAACCACATGCAAATTAGATGCCAGTCCCACCTGCCCTGTGTTGTGCTTGGGCGGCTCTCTGCTGCATGGAAGGTCCCGTGCCTTTGAACAAAGGTGAGAGAGATTGTCTCCTGGTAGCCTGGGCTGAGCTACGGGACACATAGGAGGCTGCTTAGCAGGAAAATTGCCCCACGACTTTCCCTGCCAGGGGCCTTTCTGTTGGAGGGAGTGTCCCACTGGGAGAGGGAAGACCCAGCCTGGAGGGTCTCAAAGGGCAGGAGGAAGCCTCCAAGATGGCCACCTGCAGGGAGCCCAGGTCTTAGGATTTTGAGGACTTGGTTTTTAAAGATGCCAAGAGATTGGCATGGGAGGCTGGCCTGGCAGGGCTGGGATTCTCATCCCTTCTGCATACCCAGTCCTCTGGGCAGTGTCCCCTCAGGAAGGGACGAGTGGGATTTAGAGCATCTTCCAGAACTAACGTTCTATGGTTTGAGGGTCTGTGGTTTTCTGCTGGTTGTTCAGCTCTGACCCCAATTGAGCCCCAGAGCGGTGATTACTGACTTAGTGGTGGTGAGGCTGATTCTCCTCACAGGGGACTTGGGGCCCAGCCCCTTGCCCCGCTGCTGTGGGTGGGGGCTCCTGGGCCCACCGAGAACGGAGAGTGAAAGCTGGGGACATGACCCAAAGGAGTTTTCTATCCAAACCTCTGTTTTTCCTCAGGGGTTGTCATGGCCTCATACCATGTGGGGGGTAGAAGTCAGTGCCTGGCCTCTGGAAGCTTCCAGGGCTGCCTCTTCCCACTGTGCTGTGTGACCTTGGACAAGTCCCCTCCACAGTATTCCTTGCACCTCAGAACCAGCCCAGACGTTCCATAGGAGAAGCCTTCCCTGGGGAGAGTCAGCCCATCCCGACCCAGGGACCGGGAGAGCTGAGCTGTTTTGGGGCAGAGGCTGCTGGACAAGCATTTGGAAGGGCTGGGGGTGGCATGGGAGTCCCCACCTCCAGAACAACACTGCAGCCTCAGGTCCCTGCTGTCCTCTAGAGGGAGGCTGGCCAGGGCTCGTGGTGAGGCTTGCTGCACTTGTGGGTCCTAGGGGCCCCATGGGGGTGATGACAGCTTGTTCTGCACGCCCTGCCCTCTCCCCATCTCTCCCTGATTCCCACCATATCTATTTTCCTGGCATGGCACGCCTGACTCATCCTCTGGGTCTGGTTCTTTCTGTGCTGTCTGTCTCGAATTGTCTGTGTCTTGCTGTTCTCCTCCCTCTGCTCCTGCCTGCCTCTCTGTCTTCCGGCGGGGCCACTCTCCCTCCGTCTTCCTCTCCTTACCTGCGTCTGGAAGTCGGCTTCCCTTTCCCCTTCTCCACGTTTCCCTCTGCCTCAGCACCTCCCCTCTCCCCACCTGCATTCACTGCCCCCTGCCCCTGCTCCCCCACCTAGCTCCTGAGTCCTGAGCACTTTGAGGGAAACCGAGGAAGGGTCTCTTCTGAGGGCAGGAGGGACACAAGGGGAGAGGACGGAGAACAGCCAGCCTTCAGCAGGTGGCACTGTTGGGCGACTTTTGCTTGTGAAACCTTTTAACGCTGAAAAAACACACTGGAATCTATTGGCATTTGAGAGCCTTCTTCTTCTTTTTTTTTTTAAATAAAAATAATGACTCTCATTTCCCGGGCATCATTGAACAAGGTGCAGTGTGTGTGTGTGTGTGTGTGTGTGTGTGTGTGTGTTGTGTGTTATGAGGATGTATGAGTGCAGATATCTGCACGTGAGTCCATGGGGCTAGAAGTGTAGGGGTGTGTGTTTGTGTGTGTGTGTGAGCACACGTCCAGACCCTGAGCGTCTGTGTCTATGTGTAAGAATGCTAGAACGTGTGCCTGGGGGAGTGTTTGCGTGCCCCTCTGTGAACGTGGGTTTTCAAGTACGGACCAGTGTGGACCAATGTGCGGCGTGTCTCTACGTGTGCACCTGTCTGTGCTGGACCCCCGGGTCTGTGCCGATGCGTGTGTGTGTGGCTGCTCGCTGTTGACCGTGTAGAGGTAGGTTGTTGGGGGAACACAGGGTGACGAATCTGTGTTTTCACACATGCTCTCACGACAGCAGCTTAGTATATAGTGGGCAAGAGGGAGAGCCAGGGAATCAGGCCTCCAGCTTTAAACTCTGTGTGAATTTACAGCAGTGTGATTTTGACTGAGTCACTTAACATCTCTGAGCCTCGGATTCTTCGTCTGCAAACTGAGCTGACAGCAATCTCTACCTCTCTGGATGCCTGGGAGGATGAAACTGGATCATCGATGTCAAGGGCCTGACAAGGCACTGGGTGAGGTTAGGCCGTGAGGGGCAGAGCCACGACGCGTCAGCCTGAGCGTTGGGAGGGCACGGCCTCCTCTGTCCAGCTCCACTGGCCGGCGGGGCTGGGTCTGCTGGACCCAGGGGCTTGCAGTGGTTCTCTTCCCAGGGGCTGAGAGGCCTGTGGTAGGGTGGGGGCATCCTGAGGGCCTCTGAGGTCTGAGCGGGCACACAGTGTCCTGGCTCTGCCGGACAGACCAGGGCTGGAAGGAGCCCCACGGTGGAGGGGCTGGGGCGGTAAGAGCTGGAAGGGACCGCAGAGGTCATCATTTTGGTTTCTCACTTAGCAGAAGGGGAGAGGGCAGATCAGAGGAGCCGCTGCTGAGTCAGGGCCTGGCACGCAGGCCCCCGACTCACAGGCCAGTGTCTGAGAGCGCTAAAGCAGGCTCACCCCTGGCTGGGGCCCAGAGGCAGAGCAGAAGGGAGCTGTGCGCCTTAGCTGCTTGTAACCCTCATGCCCGCCCCCTGTCTCTGTCTTCCCTCTTCCTTGTCTCTTTATGATGACCTTCTCTCTTAAAACTGAAAGAGGAGGGAGGGAGACACCTGTTCTAGTTATGTACTCATGTGTGATAATCATCCCCCAACTCAGTGGCTTCAACAGTGTGTTCTTATGGTGCCTAATCCTGTGGGTTGATTGGGCTCTGCTGGGCAGTTCTCACTTGGGAGCTCATTTCATGGGCTGGGCTGGAAGTCACCCGAGGGATGGTCACTTGCCTCCCATGCCTGGCCCCTCGGGGTCCTTGGCCTCTCTCTAGGCAGTGCCTCCTCCTACAGGGCCCTCTGCATGACTTGGGCCTCTTCCAGCACAGTGGGCTCAGGGTGGTTGCACTTTTAATATGGCAGCTGGCTCCCAGAACACAGAAAGTGGGGGCAACTGGGCTAGGTAAGGGCTGGGCTATGCCTTGAACCGGGGGTGCCATTTTGCCATGTTCTATTGGACAGAGCCATCATGGGTCCACCCAGATTCAAGAAGGAAGCAAAACAGAACCCACTTCCTCATGGAGGAGAGCAAGGTCATGTTGTCAAAGAGCCTGGCGGATGGGGATGGTGTCGTGGGCATCTTCGAAAGTGCAACCTGCCACAGCATCCTGATAACACTGGAAGGTGACTAGCAGATTCCAGTGTCAAGAGCATTTCTTCTCTAACCTTTTCAATCCTCTAAACACCTTCGGTGGCAGGTCTGTCCTGGCTTCTTCACTTGCTGTGTGACCTTGGGCAGCTTTCTTGACTTCTCTGTGTCAGTTTTCATGCGTGAAATAGGATGATCACGGTAGAGCTCCGCACAAGGAGTTGTCAAGTGTGGCCTGGCACACAATAAAACCTCAGATAGGAAACAGCCTCAGAGAAGTTAAGGAACTTGCCCAGGGCCACACAGTTGGGAAATGCCAGAGCTGGGCCCAGAGCACCCGCATTCTCCCTCCCAGTTCCGCAGTCCGTTCCCATGGAGGCTCTGTGTTGTCAGGAGAAGGGTCGGAGGGGCTGGGGAGGCGAAACCATACAAGGATGAGAGGTCGTCCTGTCTCAAGTTCTCGGTTGCGTGTGCTGGGACTCCCAGGCTCATATTGCTGTCCACTGGCTTCATCGTGGGCTCTCTGTCCCCATCTACCACTCTGACTCCAGCTTCTGCTCCTGAGAGCTGTGATGGGACCAGCGCCAGACTGCTCCCAGCTGCCCCACCAGGGCTGCCACCCCATTCCACAGGAGGGGGAAACTGAGGCTTGGGGGAAGTTGCCTGGCTCCTCGAGCTCCCAGAGGGCCGTGGCTGCCCAGCAGCCCTTCTGACTCCTCCCGGGCCATGTGCCTGCCGCCGTTTCTCCTCTGGGGCCGCCCACTCCCTGCTGGCTTTACACACACCACACACCACACCTTTCCTTTCACAGAATCACTTTTTGACACCCCCTTTTGGAATACTCTTTAAGAAATGTAGCCTAGGGAGTGAAGTTCAAATCTCTGCTCTCGGCGTTCAAAGGTGGGGCTTCACTGTGGGATCTCAATCCCATTTTTCAGTTTTATCTCCTTTGGATCCCAGAGAGTCCTTCTCCTTAGCATTCACTGCTGTCCACAGGACTTGTGGCCTCAGGCCTCCCTGCTTCTGCTCAGAGCTCACAGCTCACTCCTCTGGGGAGACCCCCGTCCAGGTGCCCTGCCGTGGGCATGTTCTGATGGCCACACCTCCCTCTGCCACGGGTTAGATCCAGTGTTAGTTGCCTTTTCGTGCACCTGTCTCGAGCCCTGAACTAAATATAAGCTAGGGCACAGGTGTCCTCCAGGTCTCCTGACCGCCTCCTGGGCTGGGCTTGGATGCATGCACCATCTATCCTCATGGCTGCATTGGTGGATGGGGGCACCAGGGAAAGTGGGGGTGGGGTGGGGTAGGCACTTTGATACCTTGCGACCAGCCCTCGTGGCTGGAGTTTCCCCCTAGGTGGGGAGGGACCCAGGCATGGAGGACGGTAGACTTCACCACTGCTCTGTGCCTCTGCCCCTTTGTTCAGTTTGATTTGAACCTGGAACCAGCACTTCTCTCTTAACTTCCTCTAGGGGGAGAAAGGTAGGAACCGGCCTCTGCTGGAGCGGCAGAGATCCCAGCCAGGCTCGGGAATGACTTTCCACGAAGTGAAGAAGGTGGGCCGTTTGAAGGATTAGATTTCAGGGGCCTGCCTTAGATGTACGGGTCTTCTCTGTCGTCCTTAGGGACTTAGGGGTGACTGTGCTCCTCCCAGCTGGTGGAAGAGATGACCTCTTTGGGGATTTTCCATCCCTGTGATTTCTAGACTGCCACCTCCCAGGGTCCCCGGGGTCCCAAGGCAGGAGATGAAGTTCAGGATGGGAGAGTAGGGTGGGCGAGGAGAGCCGGGTGGAGAGGGCTCTGTGGAACCAGGGCCTGTCCTGCCCAGATGAAGGGAGGCTGCTGTGCCAAACCAGCTCCAAAGGCTGTTGGAGCCACCCCCCACCCCCAGCCCCCCCGCCCCCCACCACATGCCACAGTTATTTTTAGCAGTGGGATGTGCAGGACATGCTACAGAGAAATAGAGTGGAAAATCTGACACTCAGAGCCCTGCTTTGAGGGAGACCCAGCTCCTCCAGCCCGGCGCTGCTCACGTGCCTGATTTGCATCTTTCACGTTTCTGTGCGCAGCCTGACTCTGAGGAGTCAGGAAAGCCAGCACGTCGGTCCTTGGCGTGTCCAGCCCAGAATGTAATGTCCAGGAAGCCTGGGGTGGAAATCTCAGATGGCTCCGGAGGGGTGCGAGGAAAGAAACAGCGGACACAGACCCTGCTTGGAGGAGGGGACAGCTTCCTACAGGGGGCTGGTGTAGCGAGTACTTAATTAAATGTTACTTCAGGTTTTCTTCCTCTTATTATCAAAACGTGCAGGCTCTTTGTAGAAAATTTAAAAATACAGATAAGCGAACAGAAGAAAATTAAAAACACCCCTAATCCCAGCACTCAGAGATAAACCCTGTAAATATTTTGGTATTTTGGTGGATATACTGCTAGGCTTTCCCTTTTCCTTCTTGAAAACATTTTCATTTATTTTTAATTACACACGCGGGATAGGAATTCATTCTTGTTAGCACGATACAGACCAGGCTAAGGCCTTCTGTCCCTCTTCCGCTGAGGGAACCACGGCCGTAGTTTTGATGTGTATCATTCCTGATCTTGTTCTAAGTGCACACACACATTTATATCTGCACATACAGAGATACATGATTTTATTTTTAGTGTGTTTGGATGTTTGTTCTTCAACAGAAATGGTATCACACAGTATGTATTGTTCTGTACTTTGATGTTGTCACCTAACTATTAGTCTTGGGGTTTTCTCCATGTCAGTACTTACAGCTGTAAGTCGTTCGTTCTTATTGCTGGGTGGAATTCCTTAGCATAGATACATCAGAGTGTATTTAGCCATTCTCCTCGTGATGGGCTTTTAGATTGCTTCTGCATCTTTCCCCCCCCTCCCCCCAGCACTGTTGCAGTGCTGCCTTCGATGCTCTTGGACAGGCCTCCTTGGGTGAGGATGCTTTTCCAGGATCAAAGCTGAGAAGACAAATTGCCGGTCAGTTTCTTTGCACACCCACTAAGAAAATGGGAGCCGCTTGCACCAACTGCCATAGGAAACTGCCTTCTCCTTTTTTCCACGTTACTACGAAGGCAGCTGTGATGGCATTTCCCCAGCTCTGTTCTGGACAGCAGCGACGTCCCCAGAGTCACTAATGGGTGCGCCTCGCAGGAAAAAAATCAGGGCAGGTGTAGAGTTGACACGGTGCATAGTCGAGGGCTTGGGATTTCACCAGTGCTCATCAGTGCGCCAACGGGCGTCCCGAAGCAGAGAAATAAGTTTGTCTTCATTTAGCCTGGCTTTTCCCAGTTTGAGAGCCGTAGGAAGCGCAGACTGCAGCAGAAGAGGCAGCGCCCCGCCCACATGCCCTTGGCCCGGCCACTTCAGTGCACGGCGCCACGCCCCATTCCACCTGCAGACACCTGCGTTTCGTTTGCTGAGGGCTTTCTCTTGCTGCGGGAGCCTGCTCCTCGGCCTGGTGGCGGGCTGCAAGCCCTGGCAAATCAACAGTGGCCGTCTCCTGCCTCCAACAGCCCTTAGCCAACCACCAAAGCAACCTGCTGCCACCCCAACTCCGTCCCCCAAGGGACAAGTGTGTTACACTGGTCCCAGAGTTTGCCCAGAGGAATTAGGCTCTGATCACCCACCCTGGTAGCTGGTTTGAAAACACACCGTGACTGCCTGCCTTCCTTCCTGTGTCACCTCCCCACTCCTCTGCCTCCACCTTCCTGCATTTGAGCCCTGGGTCTGCTCCAGGGGAAACCCCAGCGAAGACTCTGATCAATGTTATTACTTCTTAATGGCTTCATGAGAATGTCCCGAGTATTTCTTTCAACCGATCCTGCATTGTTGGACATTAAAGGTTGCTTCCAATACTCTGCTAATATAAGCAGTCCTGTGGTGGACATCCGGAAGGCTCAAGCACTGTACACATTCTCGATTATTCCCTTAGGGACGATTCCTAGACATAAAGCCACTGTTTCAAAGGGTGTGCACTTTTTTTTTTTTTAAGGCTTTGATACATATTTCCGCCACGTGCGTCCTCGCCTTCTCTTTTTGCTCCACCACCACCTTCTCGCCCACTTCCCAGGGCACAGAGTGGTCAGCTGTGGGGGTGCTCTGGCGATCCGGAGGTGCAGTGAGGCCCTCTTGGAGGGTCTGGGAAGGCAAACCAGAGGAAGCACCTGGCAGGATCCAGGAAGACAAGCAAACGTTCACTTGGGAGTTCGCAGTAAGGGGTTCAGAGCTTGGTGGTTAGGGGTGCTTCTCCCCAGGTTTGTGTTCCAAACCCTTCTTACCCTGCAAGGCCCATATGAAACTCTACTTTTTCCAGGAAGTCTCCCTTGATTGACCCGGCCCTGTGAGCCTCTTCTCAAGGCTGCCCATGATTCAGTACTAATTCTATATGGTCCATGCCATCCTTACAGGTAGGGATTCTGTCTGTAAGAGTCAACCTTATATAGGACAGATTTACAAACTTGGGGTTTAATAAATGCTTGTGGTAAGCGTTTTGGCTTGGGAACCAGGGAACCTGGATTTGAATCCTACCTTTTCAGCTGACCCCTGTGGGGACCTGTGCGGCTCCGGGCAAAGACCCTGAGATGGTCTTGAGTGGAAATGAGCATAACGTGGGCCCACACTCTCCCTTCCCAGCCTCTTGTTTTGCCCCCTTTCCCAGGAGCCTCTGTGCCGGGAGCCCCAGAAGCCGGGCTGTCTGCGTTTTGCATGGGGCTGTGAATATCAGCGTGCTCGCCTCCTTATCCTTGCAGGTGCAGGTTTCCGGAGACAAATATACCCTCCATTCCCAGCCCCTCGATCTGTCTAAACACAATTTGACATGCGTTGCTATTAGCTTAGCACCTTATCAAATAATGCGGACTGATCGAGATAAAAGGTTTTACAACCCTTGCTGCCTTTGTTTCTGCCTGCATTCACCCGCCGAGACAGCTAATAATTACCACCAAAGACAAAGAGAAATCTATACGCTCAGCGTTGAGGTTCCCGTGCGCATGTTAAGTAGCAGCCTGAGGACAGAGAACGGGGAGGAGGCGGCCCCAAATGCAGCCCATGCAGGCCCAGACTGGGCCTTGCTCCTTGCAAGAGAAAGAGGCCCCCATGGATTCCGGCGCCTCAGGCCCCACGGGTTGCTGACATGACCCCTGAGGTTTGATGTTGTCCCCTCCCGGAGGTGGAGATAGAGGTGGCGAGGCCTAGTTAGGTAAGCTGGGGGTGAAGTTGGGACTGAAGTGAAGGGAGAGGCAGGGGGCGCTGGTGTAGAGGGCATGGCCCCCCTCAGGGATGCTGGGGACCTGGGCGTCTGTGCTGACTCCGCTGCTGGGTCACACTGTGAACTTGGCTAAACCTCTAGACCTCCGTGGGCCTCAATCTCTGCGTCTGTAAGTGGGACTCCTAAGGCAGTGTGGTGGGCGTTTAGAGACCTGGGTCCTAGAGTTAGTTCGGCCACAGACAGGCAGTTCCATGCTGTTCTGAGCTTCAGTTTCCCCACCTGGGAAATAAGAATCTGATTGGGATGATGGCTACAGGCGTTTTGGGACTCTGTCCCAGGCAGTGGGTGACTCAGCTGGCATCTCCCTAGACATCTGTTCCATGACTAGGTCTACGTGGGGCCCTGACTGTGGGGGCTGAAGAAGGAGGAGACGTAGGCTTTGAACCTTTTCCAGGAAGGCAGTTTTCATTCCAGAACCAGCAAACAGAAAGTGAAATGAGAGCTGGGGTGGGGGTAGGGGGGTATTACGGCAAACTAAAGCAGTCTGAGAAGGCTTCCTGGAGGAGGAAGGCATGACTGGTACCAAGGCAGATTGGGTGGGGCCCTGAATGAGGGTGCACGCAGCAAAAGCAGTGCTATGGACTAAATATTTGTGTCTCCCCAAAGTTCTTATGCTGAAGCCTACTCCCCAATGTGGATGTATCAGGAGGAGGGACCTTTGGGAGGTGATTAGGTTATGAGAGAGGAGCATGGTGGGATTAGTGCCTTCATAAAAGAGACCCCAGAGAGCTCCCTCACCCCTTTCCACCATGGGAGGACACAGAGAGCCCACAAGCCGGCCTTACTAGACATTGAATCTGCTGGTGCCTTGATCTTGGACTTCCGGCCTCCAGAACTATATGATATAAATACCTGTTTTTTATAAGCCACCCAGTCTGTGATATTCTGTTACAGTAACCTGAATGGACTGAGGCAAATGGTGTGAGGATCCAGAACAATGTGGATTTCGGGGGTTGTGAGTCTCTGATAGAATGGTCTGAATTCTAGCATCGGTGGGCACTGGCCACTTGCCAGGGGCCAACGGATCCCAGGACTGGGGGGCTGCCTGGATTCCCTTCTCCCCATGCCCTGGCCTGTAAACCAGTAAAACCTGGATTTATAGCATTTGCCAATTTCCGTGGCGTAAACACTTCCACTGTGGCTGATTTTAAGCTGTGTGCAATGTAATGTCACTGGACGTGGAGCTGGGAAGAGATGCGTAGCTGGCTCTTAGGACTGGGATGAGCGAACTCCAGCACCACAAGCTGGAGCCCTGTTTAAGCCCCAGAAGTCAGACCAGAGACTCACAGAGTGTCAGGACTCAAGAGGCAAGGGATGGTAGGTAGCAACGTGCCACCTCTGTCCCGACCTGTGCCTACCCAGACAGCACTAATCAGCGGTGTCTCTGCCAAGCCCAGGGTCCTTCTCAGTAGAGTGTTCCAGGCAGCCATCACCAGCCGACGGATATGAACTCAGCATTGTTGATCTAGACTAACCTCAATGTACAGATGGGCAAACTGAGGCCCAGGTCAGGGAGGAGATTCTCCCGAGGTCACCTCAACGGTTTGGAAACACTGAGGCTGGAAACGCAGAGGCCTGCTTCTCAAACCCGCCCCGCCCTGCTCCCCGACACTGTCAGCTCTCTTTGAAAGCAGCAACAAGGGAAAACCGCGCTGCTCCTAAGGAAGGCAGCTCTGCGCGTGGGCTGGGCAACTGTTTCCCCTGAAGTCTCCACTCTGACAGGGATGAGTCCGTCCTGATCATGAATTCTTACAAACACCCAGCTGCAGCAAACTATTTTTGCTCTGTGCCCTTCCCTGGGGTACCTGTGTGTGAGTGTGTGTGTTCATGTGTATGTATGCAGACTTAGACATCTCTGCACACACAGACGGATGTGTTTTTATTCCCTATTAGCTGGTGACAAACTTGGAGCCCTCCCCAGGGAGCAGCGGTCCCTCCAGAGAGCCGCCTGTCTGTCTCCCAGATTTATAGTTGGAGCCAGGCACTGAGTCATGATTTATCCGGGGATTGGCTCCGGGCCAGCCTGTTCATGGCCGTGAAGCACCCGGTTTGCTCTCTTTTCCTTCCCTTTTCTTTGCTGTTTCACGTAGCTCTGCTTAGACACTGTTCCTCTGGGAAGCCCGTCTGATCCCAGACAGCAGTGTCTCTTCTGCCTCATGGTTCCCTCTGGCTCGACTCACATCACCCTGTATTGGGATTATTGGCTTTCATGCCTGTCTCCCTCCCGGACTGAGCGCTCCTTGAAGGCAGGACTGTGTGGCTTTCTTTTAGGAGAGGAGCCCACGGTTGCTGTTGGAGGTACCCCAGCACCCCTCTTTTCTCCCTGCCTCTCTCCCTCCATAGTTGTCTTCATCTTCCTGCGATTCGGAATCCAGGATTGTCGGGTTGGGGAAAATGCCTGGGGGCCTTGTTATTGTTCTTGCATTGCTTCCCGTGTGTCTATCAGCTAGGCGTTTTGTTCTAAGCCACAGAACTAGACTCTGGCTGATGTAAGCAGGAAGGACAATTTATGGAAAGGGTAACAGGTATTCGCTGAATTGTAGGAAGCACGAAGAGCCGGGTTCAGGCAGTAGGCAGGGGGTCCAGGATCACGGCCCCTGCCCTGCCACGTCCTGCCAGCCCGGGGCACTGGGCAGCTCTGTGGGCATCTTGGCCGTGGTGGCCTTGGAAGCAGGATGTTTGTGCAGCTGTGGCAACAGAATGGAAACTCTGTGCCTTGTATGTGTGTGTCCTCAGGCCAGATTCAGAATCGCCGGCGTCTGCCTCTACGCAGTTGAGCCAGGTCACCCCTCGACTCCGGGGGGTCCCTAGGATGTTATGTGGACTGCACCCAGGCATCACCCCGCTGGGAACAAGGTTGCGGAGGCATGTGCCCACCATTTCTGGTCTCACTGGCAGAGGTTGTTCCTGGGGCACGTCAGCCCCCTGACTCTCTGCCCTGCCCGGCACACAGGCCACACCAGACCACCCTCATGTGGAGAAGCCGGGAGACCTTGGCAGGATGGGGACGTGTCTGCAGGTGGCCTCCAGAGTGGACTGAGGTGCCATGGTGGTGTTGACTAGTCTCTTAGACCCCTCCCAGATTTCCCTACACAGGCAAAGGGTTCTGGGGTGCTGAATCTGTGGTTGAACTGATACTAAACATTGATTCTCGCTGTACCCAGGCCTCTCTTATGGGCGTCCACCTTCCCGTCGTGGTCAGAAGCCCACCTCACCATTGTCGGGAGGCCTGACTTGGTGGATTAATTTGGAAATGGGACTTGGGGCTGGGCCACCCAGGCACGGGGTTCCCAGACCCTCAGATGGTTAGCTCTGGGAGGAGTCTTAGAGACCCCTTGCCCCATCCCTAATTATGCAGATAGGGAGGTGGGATCTCCTCCCACAGCATCCCCCACCCCCTCCAGTGACTTCTGGAAGGCATTTAGCATGCGTTCCTGACTCACCAGTTTTGCAAAGAGGACTGATCATTAACCATGCTACCTGGCCTGCAGCCCTACCAGGAAATGTGCACATTTGTTGTGGGAGTTGTCCGACCCGTTGCTGGTCATAGGCAGTTTATGGGCAGTGCTCCAGCGATGCTCTCCTGCAGGGGAGCCTGAGCGTGGGCACCCGGAGCTGAGGCAGGGGGCCGCTGGCTTCCACTCCCTGTGAGGGAAGCTTCTCCATGGCCGGGGGCTGGGGCCGGGGTGGTGATGGCTGGCCCATCTCTACTTCTGCCCACAGCACGGGTGGGGCGCCTGGCAGGCCTTGAGTCCACGTGTGCTGCATCGAGAGTTGTTACCGACTAGGAGCTCTGATTGGAGGGGGTCCCTGCAGGCTAGGTGGGGGGATGCCCTGACTAGGAGCTGAGACCTGCAAAGGTGAGTGAGGCAGTGGGGGGCAGGCGGGGCAGGCCGAGTGGGGAGCCTGCAGCGCCCTCATTGTTAGGTGCTGCACGCTCCTCTGGGCCAAGGGTGATTTCTTGGGCACCGGCTCAGAAGAGTGGGCTGTGCTCAGCGTCCCTGTCACCGCCCTGCCCTTCCCAAGTGCTGATGCAGCCCTGCCTCCGCCCCTCCTTTGTCCTTTATCTAGCCCGAGAAGCTGCCCACAGCCCAGCTGGCTCCCCCACTGCAGGGGTCCTGCCTCTGGTGGGGGTGTCACCTCTGTCCTGCCAGCATCAAAGCCCACCCTGCCAGGTGTCCTTCTCCTTGGGGGGGAGGGGGGGAGCTGTGCCCCTGCCTGTGGGGAGAAAGCACGCATTTGTTATTGAGCGCCAGCCATGTACTCCATACTGTGCCAGACTCTCGAATGCCTTCTTGCCCTCCCTGTAGTGGAAGAATGTGCTAGTACATTCCCATTCCAAAGGTGACAAACGGAAGGTAGGACAGACTTGTCCAGGGTTGGACCACCAGTGAGGGGCAGGCCTGGGGACCTCAATCTGGGTCTCTCTGTGTCCACGATGCCCCCTTGAGGGAGAGAGCGAGGAGGCGAAGGATAAGCTGGATCACCTTAAAATTTCACTTTCCTGGGGGAGTCCTGGACACCATTTGTAAGTATAAAGGACTGACCAGGCCCTGTGGGGGGTGAGAACCCCGTGATTCCCCATTTCCCAGTGTGCGCTCTCAGAAGCCAGGGGGGGATCTCATTCTTTCCCAAAGGCTGGGACCCACATGGCGACCCTGCTTAGACCCCCAACTCTTCCCCTCCAGAATTGGAAGGGACCTTAGGAAGTCCTTGTTTATACCCCCATTTTACAGAGGAGAAAACTGAGTCTGGATTAGAGAATTGCCCCAGATCCACCTGAAGAGTAGCCAAGCTGTAGATGGCTGCTTTCTGCCCCTGAGCAGCCCTCATAAGACCTAAGGCCCATCGACAGATGAATGGCTAAAGAAGATGTGGTATATATATACAATGGAATATTATG
>NC_138374.1:43932716-43985287 GCF_054177405.1 Leptonychotes weddellii | reverse complement strand
TGATGTAATGTATGGGGATTAACATAAGAATAAAAATAAATAAATAAATAAATATAGATTAAAAAAAAAAAAAAAAAAAGACCTAAGGCCCAGACACGGCTGGGGAGGGCTCTCTAGAAACCCTGCAGGCTGGTGTTTAAATGGTAAGCCCCTTGAAGTTCAAATTCATTCTTGTGCCTTGTTGTACCAGCGAAGGCCATGCCTGTCGCTGTGGGCTGGCACCTGATGAGGCAACATGAATGGTCTGGAATCCCTCAGCCAGGGGGTGGTAGAGTGGCAAGTCCCAGATTTCTGGACTCCTGGTCCAGTGCTCCTTCAGTGGTTTCCCTTTTCAGTCAGCAGGAAACCCATAGGCTGTGAGTTCTCCATGGCTTTGGAGAGAGTTTGAACATGTGACTATAGAATTTTAGAATCCTAAAATCCCTACCTTGCGGAGATGGATGGGGTCTCAACACTCTCTTACCCATGGCCAAATCTCACCTGGCCTCTGTTTGAACACTTGTGGTGATGGGGAGCTCACCCCTCCCCACTGTTGGCAGCTCCAGCCGATAACTTCTTCATGCCTCCTTGGAGCTGATGGCCATCAGCCTAGATTCAGGGCCATCCAGGCTCCTGCTGGCCCGGCTCCCCATTTCTTGGTCACAGGTGGCTGGTTCTCTGGGTATGCTTTCTTTTCTCTACAGATCGAGTTTGAATCATGGCTGGCTCTCCCTATCATCTTGTGTCCTTGGGCAGTGCTCCAGTGCTTCTCTGAGCCTTGGTTTCCTTTTTTGTAAAATCAGGGTAACTTTATTGGATTATTGTAGAGATTAAATGGGAAATGGCATGGGGAGTGCTTAGCTTGGTGGCTGGCACAGAATAAGAACTCAGGACATGCTAGAGAGTATTATTATGGCTCTTAATTTGTAAGCTAGGGATGGTAGCACCTGATTGCAGAGTCATGTCAAGAACCTTCTGAGATGATCTACGTTAGTGCTAAGCACAGATTTGGGCTCATAGTAAAGCTGGCCTAATAGTGACAATACTCCTTCATCATGTTGCCATTGCAAGGGGAGGGTCCTGCCATGGAGTAAGTGAGACATGAACTTCCAGGTACCACTTTCCTGACACACATCTGAGACTTAGCTATGCCCCTTTAATTTAAAATTAAATTCCTCCCTTCCTCCCTCCCTCCCTTCCTTCCCTCCTTCCTATCTTTCTTCCTTCCTGGCTTAGCTCACTGAGGTGTATCAATTAGGATCCTTTCAGCCACACTTAACAGATGAAACAAGTCAAAATGGCTTAAAGGATAGGGAGATTTATTTTTTTATGTTACAAACATAGCGAAGTGACAGTAGAGTCTAGTATAACCAGAAAGAGTTCAGAGCCCAAACCCAGACTGCCTGAGGTGGAGTCATTGCTAACTGTAGGACCTTGAGCCAGTTACCTAACCTTTCTGGGCCTCAGTTTTCACATCTGTAAATGGAACTACCAATAGTACCCTTCTCTCTGGGCTCTTGTGAGGATTAAATGGGTGAACAAATCCGAAGTGCTTAGAGCAGAGCCTGCCATGAGTACTACATTAGTACTGACCGCTATTTATACATTTATATGTTTATTTACGCTAGGATAGTTCAGGGGCTTATCAATTTAGGGACCCAGCGATATGAGTAAGGCACTGGATTTTTTTCCATTGTCTGTTCTGCCACTGTCAATGTGTGAACTTTGTCCTCAGGCTGGGGCCCTCATGGGGCAAGATAGCTGTAGCTGCTCCAGGCATCACTCCTCATACAATATTGTCCAAAGCCAGAAGAGAGAATATCTCCTTTTTCTCAGAGAGGAAGGCTTTCCCAAATGTCTTCCTTTGCATCTCACTGGCTAGAAATAGGTCAAATGTCTCATCCAATCATTTGGGAAGAGGAGCATGGAATGGCTGTGACTGGCTGAGCCTAACCCAGATTCATCTTCCTGAAGCCACTCATATTTGGACCAACTCGCGGGTCTTTAGTGAGAAAGAAGAGTGATGCAATGATAAGTCAGCCAGCAGTGTCTGACTTGAGGTAACAGGTGTGGGGACACAGCCATGTGGCAAAGGATTTGCCATCATGCCAGGTTCTGCCTTGCAGGCCTTGTGATAATTTTTTGGCTGGTCCTGAAAGCCTCTCTGAATTGGGGAGGGCTGCCATTCACACTGCCAAGGGCTCAGCTAAGGCCTTATTCATTGTCACTCACAGTAATAGCGACTTCCATTTATCCAACCTCACTTTCTCTTCTCCATAATCTACGAGGCAGGTACGATTTTTATCTTCATTTGCAGATGAGAAAGCCAGAGGCAGAGAGAGAGAGAGAGTAACTAATGTGCTTTGACTCCTGGTGCCTGCATGTAACCCTTTGGTCTTTCTTGAAGGTTACCTGCAGCCTTGGTGGGCAGCGGCTGGGCGTGCTGATGGCTTCCTGCCCCACTGTGTGCAGGGCAGCCTGGGAGTGTCGGGGAGTTAACATGCCGGGGGACGACCCTCGAGAAGCGAGGGATGAGAGTTGGTAGATTAATACCTAGCTTCCCTGGGGACAGTTCCCAGGTGTGTCCTGCCGTGTCTGTAGGTATGGATGGCTGTGGTAACCTGCTCACGAAGGCACACGCCTGTCTGTAGCTTTGCTCCCTCCCCCGGACTTCCCGGGATCCCCTCGCCCAAATCCCGGGCTCAGGGGCTGCTCAGGGTAAAACCCAAACCAAGAGCCTTGCCTACAGTTGCAGGGTGAGCCAACGATGGCCCTGGGATACACACCCGCCAGGCTGCTAACCCCCAGCCTGAGCGTGCGCCTCTAAGCCATTCCTGCCTGTCATCAGAAGAATCCAGAGAGAAACAGGAGTGCCTCCACCTCAGACCCCAATCCCAGCGACTTCCGTGAGACCAGCAGCGGCCGGATCCACCTGTGCTCCCACAGCCAGCCGCATTGGCTCATAAACTGCCTCATGGGCCGGGACCAGTGACCTGTGAACTGACTTGGAGGGACAGTTCGGCCTTCCCCAGCTGGCTTCAAAGGAGCGATTATGGACCATCCAGGAAATAATACATTTCGTGGAAAAGACTGTAATTATGGAGTATTGAGTAAATAATATGTGCTTTTAAAAAGTCTGCAATTATGTATTTATCCTATCTGTAATTAGGGAATTTTTAAAGGGTGCATTATAGGTAATTTAAAAATAAAATAATGACACCACTCAAAACAAACAGCCCCAAACAAAGACAATTCAGGCCACCCCAAACTCAGCTGAGTGATGATTTCAGGAGAGCCACTGTCCTTGGCTTCGGGGAAACCAGATGGCCCATGTGTTTTGGGCCTGGGTGGGTGAGGTGAGCTTGACCCCAGCCTCGGTTTGACGTCAGCCGTTCACCAATGCTAAGATTCTCTCCTTGACCAGCCTTTTCCTGGACTGCCTCCATCCTCAGAGGTTTCTTCCTTGTGGGACACAGCCAACAAGTGACTACTGGCGCCAGCAGCTTTTCTCACCTTCATTCTTCTAGAAGCGTCGAAGCTCAATGTGGTAGTCACCTGCCTATTTAAATTTAAATGAGTTAAAATTTAAAAAATTTAAACATTCAGTTCCTTCGTTGTACTCGTTGCATTTCGAGGGCTCGGTAGCTGCACCCAGCTAGTGGCAATTGTATTGGACATTTCCGTCACTGCAGAAAGTTCTATCGGACGGCGTTGCTTCGAATCAACCAGGTGCGTAGGTGGTATGGACCTGGTCTGAACAACTGTGGTGAAGGAAGCTTGTTTCCTTCCCACTGGCCTGCCTGGTGAGTGCACCCCTGTTCATCCTTCCTTCTGGAAACCTCCTTGATGTCCCCAGTGGTCAACTCCCTGTCTTTTCTCTTTCACTTTAATGACACTCTTTTGCCCATCTTGTTTTCACACCTGTCTCTCCTACCCTGGGGAGCCCTGTCTCATTGACCTTCATGACCCTACATCCCAGGCCAGGATCTAGAATGTTGGTAGAGAGGTCCCAGCTCAAAACTTCTATGAAAACTGTCTCCCTTCCTCATATCCTTGTTCCATAGCTCAGCGTCTATGTCTGTCCCATTGCTCTTGGGCACAGAAACTGCCAACCCAAATGCAGCACGTCCTGGAAGGCTGCCCATACTGCCCACGGGTAACTCTTGTTAATTGGCACTTGTCTCCTGGCATTGAAGGCTGTGTGAGCGTTGGCCAGTGAGGGGAAGGCACACCCAGGCAGGATCTAGGGGTGCAGGGTCCTCGTTGGTGCCTCTCTCCTGGTGATGAGGCCCAGGAGCCTGGCCTGGGAGTGGAGTCAATGGCAGGTCCTGGGGGTGCGATGTAGGGCTGGTGAAGCCCTAGGGGAGTAGGGAGGTGAGGATGCCATTTGGCAACCAGGACGTGGTCAAGGTGCTGCTGGGTGGACAGGTCAGAAGGTGTGTTGATGGAGGGGGGGACCTGGAAATGAGCCCCAGGAGCAGAACCTCCTTCTCCTGCTCTTCAGCCCCTTGCTTCCCTAAGTGGAGCTTTGTGGAAAGGTAATGTTGGTCTGTTGTGCTAAGGGAGGCCAAGGGCTGGAGCACTAGAGAGAAGAGGCATCAGTGGGCAGCTGCTTGGGGCAGCAGTGGGAGTCGAGGCCAGACCCCATCCTCCAGGAAGGTGGAGCTCAAGGTCACAGTATCTACAGGCCCTGGGCCTGCCCCTCTCCCTACCAAGGGCCTCTTCTGGCCAAGCCTTACTGGTGCTAAGCTTTAGTTCTTTTTCCTTTGCCTTTGTTTAGGGAAGCCAGTTTATTTTACCTTGGCCCTTCCATCTATGTCCTGGAGCGGGG
Source organism: Leptonychotes weddellii (assembly GCF_054177405.1). Lineage (NCBI taxonomy): Eukaryota > Metazoa > Chordata > Mammalia > Carnivora > Phocidae > Leptonychotes > Leptonychotes weddellii. Next base: position 43,980,477 of record NC_138374.1, on the reverse strand, counting down.
GATGATGTCTTATTTACTGAGATCCACTGTGTGCCCAGCCCTGTGGGGCACTGAACTAGGAACCAGTGCGTGTGGAAGGAGGGGATGGGGGGGGGGGCAGCTGCGCCCGGTTGTCCGTGACCAGGGCATGAGCCTCAGCCCCAAACCAACCCTTCTGTGCTTCTGGCTCCTTCGCCGAGGAATGGCCCCTCACGGTCTTATTGTGGGCAACCGCTGGGCTAATGCAGGGGAAAAGGATGTTTAATGTTTTAGTTAAAAACTCTCCTTAAAATTTTTGAAGGACTACAAATAAAATGAGAGGATCATAGAGTAAACCTCTTCCCCAGCCCCCTCGCCCCCATCTGTCCATTCCTTCTCGCCGAGCTAGACGCTGCTACTGATTTCTCACGTCCCGAGGGCCTCTGTTTAATGTGTTTACATTAAAGCGAACACAAACATATATTTCTTTCTTGCCTTTATACACCAGCGGTCGCGTGGTGAGCCCACTGCTCTGCGCTTGGGTTTTTAGGTTGTGTGTGTGCATCTGTGAGAAACTACCCACTCTTTTGAAAGACAGTCGCCCCAGAGGAACTCACAAGGTCTTTGGGAGCAGGGACTGTGCGAGCGTCTTCCATAGCTGCCCTCAGGGCGGCCCATGGCCGAACACAGCATGGCGGAGCACAGACCCGGAGGTCAGCGGAAGCACGTTCTCGGCGAGCTTGGTGGCCTCTGTTTCCACATCCGTAGAATGGGGACAAAAAAGAGTTGCTTTATGAAAGGGTCGTTGTTAGCATGATTCAGTAGAGTGCCCGGCACATTGTAGGTGCTCAGGAAGTGGCCAAAATGAGAGCACGGTGACTCCCTGAGGGGAGTGGCATCGGTGTGGCCGTGATCAGGGTGGGCTTGGAGGGCTGCTCTGAGGATCTGCATCTCCCCTCCAGCTGCTGAGGGTAGGCAGGGTTGGGGGCAAGTGCCAACTCCAGGGTCCTGTTTACAGCTGTGCTGGGCGCTTGGTCCTCCTCATTTGTGTCCTGTCAGAGGCCGGGTGGTAGGTAAATCTTGCCTGAGTAGCCGTGTGGCATCTGGAAGGAACCCGTCAAGTCCAATCAGAATCCGGAGACAGGTTGTCAGGGGCGCAGGCTCTTTGAAGGCGGGGTGTGTGTTTTCATCAGCGTGCCGGCCCCTGCCCCGAGCTCCAGGGCTAGGAAGGACCCCCTTGTCACCACTGTCATTTGGACAGGCTTACACGTCCCCACCAAGCCCCTCAGAGCCCACCACAGCTGCTGTCAATGTTGGGGAGGCCCCTGAGGCCCCAGTGTTTTTCTTGCTGTCCCCAAGTGCTCTGGCGTGACAGAGTGGAGACCCAGACAGGATGCGCACAGGTGGACCCTGCTTCCAGCCCATCACCCCTGGCCTCTGTCATTGTAGCATGCCCTCGCTGCTTCTCTGTCCCCTCTGATCTGTCTTCCTCCTTGTCTCCGGGATCACTGGCTTACAGATTCACCTTGATCGCCTCACTCCTGCATTTAACAAGGGCACGCCTGGCCTGCTTCCCCTCCCCTCCCTCAGACAGCCTGGGTGGAGGCCTCTGTCCCAAAGTCGCTGGTCTGGGCGGGACTCAGAGTGGGGCAGAGATGACCTCCAGCCCCTTGTACCATTTAGGCGGATGCCTCCCTTCTTTTAGTCTCTAACGATAGCCTCCAGCCCTGCTCCTGACCGCCTCCCCCTCCTTCCAGGCCCCTCAGCTGCTGGGTACCACGCTCCCCAGATGTCCTTTCCTTCGGGGGAAACAGTGTACTCCAACAGCTAGGAATGTGGCCGAAGAGTCACACACCGTGTGCCTTCAGATCCCTCATGAGCTATGTGCCCTTTGGCCACGCACTTCACCTTCTCAGTCTCAGTGTCCTCATCCAAAAGTAGAAGGAAGTGTACCGGCCTCTGCTAGTCACAGGAGCAGGTGCTCATCCACGGCCTTGCAGGGCACCTGGCACAGAGTAAGCAGTTGCTATGTGCCGACTTTAGTGTTATACCACAGATCTCTGATTTCCAGCACGTGAAGAAATAGTCTATCATCCCGCCCACCACGGGGGAGAGAAGCCGGCCTAGTGGGGGGACAGCGGAGAGGCTAGTGGCGGTTTATTTTATATAGGAACGATCCTATCTGATTCATTCTACTCCCTCCAGGCCTCCCTACTCCCATCTGGGCCCAACCACCTAATCCCTCCCCCACAAAAGGGATTCCCAGGCTCCCCGAGCCCTGGCACATAAACCTTGGGCCCTTCAGGCGGGTGCCAGCCACAGGAATACTGGATTTACGAGGTAAGGGTGTATAAGATGTGACAGGCCCGGAATTAGCAATGCAATTCCTCTGTCATTTTTATCATTGGCCCCTGCAGGGAGGAGCTGATTAAATGGATATTCAACTCTTTGCATTAATGTGCATCCAGCTTCAATTTGCATTTCATTAGCTGCGCAAAAAGCATAATTTTATTATTTGCCGTTGGAAAGCAGATCTCTGCTAACAAGCAGCTACACGCTGTTACTGAAATATGATGTGACTGACTTGCTCTGCGGTCTTGTCCACACTGCCACCCTTGCCCCTCTGTAGGCTTGGGCTCTCTGTTGAGGGGTAGCACAAGGCTGTCTTGGCCTCATCACTCTAGCCCCCATCCCTCAGAGGGCTTCTCTGCCTTCCCGCGGCCCCCGGGGGGGGACCCAGGGGTCCCATCTTCTGACGCAACTAGGGAGGCAGGGGTCGACTACTACCATCACCCGGATGGTCACTGTCATCACCAATGATAACGCTATGACCAATGGCCCAGCAGTAATTCCACCATCATTATACCACTGCCGGCCTGGCCATGGTCATGACCATCACCACCACCCTCATCACCTCCATCACCATCATCTCCACCACATTCGCTATGCCGGGATACTCTTGGCGACAGCCATTACCCACTGTCATTGCCATCACCTCCACGGCTACTTCCACCACCACCTCTGTCGCTGCTGCCACCATGATATCCAATACCGCCATCCACCAACCCGCCAACCCCTCTCTGCACATTCATCAAGGGCGTTAGGCAACGGAGGCCTTTCGCACACATTGTGCGGTGGATGCGTGCGCTAACCCTGGCAGTTTCTTGGAGCAGAAATTATTACCCCCATTTTACAGATATAAAACTGAGACCCATGCAGAAGATCATGGAGCTGGTGAGAGGAAAACGTGGGACTTGAAGACTGTCTTCTGAATTCAAGCCCAGCCCTTTTCCCACGGAGCTCTGGGTGGGCTCAGGCCTGTGCCAGCAACTATGGATGGTGATATGTCGGTTGCCAGCTAGTGAGTTCTAACTCCATTCTTTTTTTCTGTACATCTTGAGCAAAAGAAGAGTCACCAACTGTAAGGGGTGCACCACGGAAGAAGGGGTAGCCCAGCTGGTGTAAAAGGAGGACCATGCAGTGAAAGTGACCCATTCTCTGCCGGCACGCCGTGTGACCTTGGGCAAATTGCTTGATCTGTCTGAGCCCCAGTTTCCCATCTAGTCCCCCAGCCCCTTGAGGAAGCAGGGGCTATTATCATCCCAATTTTTCACATGACTGGAAGTTGTAATAGATGTTCTGAGAAGGGAAGATAGATCAGAACAGAGAATGAGGTGCTTTTGCCCCCTTCCCCCTGCTCAGGAATCCTCTGTGCCACGTTTCTGACAAAGGATGTCTGGCTTCAGCTCAACTATTTCTCCATGCCAGGGACTCTTCTCACACTCTTGCAAGGTGGACCTTCCAATTCAGCTTTCCTCCCACAGAGCGACTGACCTTCCTGTGATTTTCATTAACTGGGTCTGGTTGAGTTTTCGGGGTTGCTCAGAATGACCATGCCCTTCAGGGATTTGAATACAACTTCCTATGCCCCTTGAGTCTACTCTTTCCAAAGCTGGTCCCAGTGAGGAAGGGGTAGGGGCAGCCCCTAACACATCGCTGTCTCCTGGTCCCCACCCCCACCCCCACATCATTTCATTCTACATCTGTACTCACCGGCCCTCTACCATGGAGCATGTCAGTGCTGCTATGTGTCTGAAATCCCCCCCACAAGTTGCATTCTTTGAGGGTGGGGACCTCATCTTAGTCCTCTTTAAAATCTACAGGGTCCTGCCCCAGCCCAGAGGAAGTCCTCAAAAGTAGCATAATAAAGTGGTCTTTGGAGTCAGACTTGCATTCACATCTCAGCTCTACTGCTTTATTTTAGGCAAAGCAGTTTGCTTCCCTGAGCCTCAGTTTCTTCATCTGTGAAATGGGGGGTCTGGTAGTATCACCTACCTCCCAGGGCTGTTGTGAGGCTCAAATGGCATCATGAATGGAGAATGTCAAGTCCTGTACCCAGCCTGCGGTGAGAAGTGTCTGGAACTGAGAAGTGGACCTGCTCTGCTGAACATGGGTAGCTGGAGCTGGACATGACCCTTGGGGTAGGGGTGGGGGTGTCTCTGAGCAGCACAAGGTGTTCTGGGCCTTTCTCCTGCCTGGTCCCACACCATTCTCACTCTGCCTGGTGCCCCAAGGTTGGCTGTCTCCCAGTGGAGTCGCCAGGTGGGAGAGGGCCTGCAGGCAGCAGAATGCAGATGGAACGGAGTGGGCGAGCTCCGGCACGGAATGCTGTGGTTTGAATGGATACACGTCTCCAGACTTCAAGGCAAGCATCTCTGGCCAAACCCACTGTGGAGATCCTAAATTGGCACCCTGTGGAGTGAGCTGTCTGATTCTACAAAGGCAGTATTTCTGGTTTTCAAAGGAACTGAATAATTTAAAATGCACAAGACAAAAAGTGGGATTAAGGCGATCTGATAGGCTCCCCAGGCTGGGGTATCAATTACACACACTCAACTCGTAAAGCCTTATTTGTGAGATTCAGAATTTATTATCTGTCTGAAGCACTAATTACCAGGTTTTTCTCTTTTAGTCTTACAGGTCTCTTTTCAAATTTATTTTCTCGTCCCCCCCTGCACCCCCCCACTGGGGCCGAATAACTCCTGTTCCTAAAAGCGAAGCTGCCTACTTGAGGATCGACAGAAGGAGATGTTTGGGTTTGGCTTGTCCCACTCTGGGCACTTTGGAGAAGCAGGAAGAAAGGCAGGAGGACTGGGCAGTATTACGTATTAATAAAGGGACCGTTTCATTTTAAAAATGCTGTCCAAGTCATGTATGTGCATTGCTTAAGAAGGCAACTAGGTCCATGTGGCGCACTTTGTTTCTCCTTTCCTGCGTAACTTCTTGTCTCCCTCGGAGCTAATAACCATCCTGTTCTCTTGCCTGCTTTCCTGTCTGTGTGCTTACCACTCATTCCACTCCAGTGCCTGCCACTGCCTACGCCTTCTCTCGAGGTTTTCACGTGCATCAGGCACGATACTGATTTCTTCATCCTGAATGATCTCCGGTCCCAGTGCCCTTGGAAGTGACAATGTCCTGTGCCTGGCCACCACCTCATCCCGGCCCTGCCTTTGTCACCATCCTCGGGACACCCTTCCCATCTCTCCTCCATGGTGAGGCGTGTCACCATTGCCCCCATCTTCGGTCTCCCTCTGTGTCCTCCTCGGTTTGCAACTTTGATTTTTTTTTAAAGATTTTATTTATTTATTTGACAGAGAGAGATACAGCGAGAGAGGGAACACAAGCAGGGGGAGTGGGAGAGGGAGAGGGAGAAGCAGGCTTCCCACTGAGCAGGGAGCCCAATGCGGGGCTCGATCCCAGGACCCTGAGACCATGACCTGAGCCGAAGGCAGACGCCTAACGACTGAGCCACCCAGGCGCCCCTTGGTTTGCAACTTATTTGGCAGAGCACATCCTCGAGAGCTTTTAAGGAAGGGTCCATGAGAAGCAAACACTTGCCTTTCTGAAACTCACTCCTGATGATTCAGTCGAATATAGAATTCAGGGTTGGATATTTTCTTTCAGAAATGGGAAGAATTTAGGGGCACCTGGGTGACTCAGTCGGTTTAGCGTCTGACTCTGGCTCAGGTCCTGATCTCAGGGTCCTGGGATTGAGCCCCACGTCGGGCTCCCTGCTCATCGGGGGTCTGCTTCTCCCTCTCCCTCTGCTCCTTCTCGCTTTCTCTCTCAAGTAAATAAATAAAATCTTAAAAAAAAAAATGGGAAGAATTTTCACCATGATCATTTGGTTTCCAGTGACATAAAGAAGTCAATGCCATTTCACTTTCTCATTCTTTGTATACTACCCATTCTTGGTTTTCTTGTAAAAGCTTGAGGGAGCTGTGGGGTCTTCTTGTCGGAGTGGGAGGCTTCAGAGCTGAGCTTGCTGTGCTGTGCTGATGTTCTGTTTTATCCATTGTATGGAGCACTTAATGGAACTTTTACTTTACAAACTCGTGCCCTCTAGTTCTGGGAAATTTTCCCAAATAATTTCTTGGATGCCTTCCTTCCCTCTGTTCCTTTGGTTCTGTCTTTCTGGGAACTCTTATAATTTGTATATTGGACTTCCTGGATCAATCTTCTAACTTCATCTTTTTGTTCTGCTTTTCCTTTTGCGGCTTTGACCTTATTTATTTATTTATTTTTAAAGAATTTATTTATTTGAGAGAGAGAATGAGAGAGAGAGAGTACGTGAGAGGGGGGAGGGTCAGAGGGAGAAGCAGACTCCCTGCTGAGCAGGGAACCCGATGCGGGACTCGATCCCGGGACTCCAGGATCATGACCTGAGCCGAAGGCAGTCGCTTAACCAACTGAGCCACCCAGGCGCCCTGACCTTCTTTTTGAAGTCTTCCTTCCGTTTTATCTTCCAGTGCTTTTACTGAGTTCCACCAATTTCTCCTATACCTAATTCTCAAATCGCTCTCCACACGCCCCCCCGAGTGATTGTGCTGAGATGTGGGCACATGGTATTGAAGTCTTTCATGGTTCTCCATGGCCTGAGGGAGAAGTCTCTTGTTCTTGGTATGACCTGCAGGCCCGACTATTTCTCTCACCTCATCACACTAAACCTTTCCATGTAGCTGAGACTGCAGCTGCTCCAGCCAACTCACCACACTGGACACACGAAGCCACCTCTTGCCTCCATGCCTTTGCTCAGACTGCCGCTTCTGCCTAGAATTCCCTTGCTCGGCTGCTCCCATTGTTGACTTTGGCCTGCCTTCCCGTGGGACTGTGAAGTCCCTGAGGTCAGGAGCAATGTTGTAGTCATATCTGTTTGCCCAGTACCCACTAAGCTCCTGGCCCGTGGCATGTAGGTATTCAATGAATACTTGATGATACTTGATGAACACATGTGTTTGTTGAGTGCACTCATTATAAACCTCTGGACTAGACTCATGGGAGTCCGCGGAGGAGTCCAACACAATCCCTGTCCTTGGGTGAGTACGTAAAGTGGGGTGTTCGTGTGTGAGTAAACGCACACACACACAACACACATACACACACCATGTCTGGACATGGCAGACTGTGATCAGTGCATTAAGAGATACACAGCATGCAAGGAGAATTTCTGAGAAATAAAACTCTTATCCAATCTAGTTAAATTAAACACCAAAGCCTTTGGGAGAGGTGTGGAGCGTTACCTCTTTGGACCATCCTTTAATACAATAAGGGAGAAACACGAGAGAGAAGGAGGGCGCAAACATTCGCCTTTGGAACTTCTATCCAAGGGTTCCTGGCAAGAGGTGCCTGAGGGGAACCAGGACAGAGAGGTGGGGCTGTGGACGACCTGGGCCGCTTTTGTCCCAGGGCCAAAGCAAGATAGAGATGTGACCCTGGGAAATCACTGTCTCTTCCACTGCACACCTTGCGTGACTTGCAGGGGTGAGGAGCCGGGAGGTAGCCCCCGGTGGCTGTCCTGGTGAGGCAGGAACAAAAGCAGTGGGAGACTGAGTGGTGCAGCCTGAAGGTGGAAGGGACCTCAGAGACTGTCTAGCCCTATCCCCTTGCTCCATTCCTCAGGAGGAAGGCTGGCCCACCCAAGGCCGCCTGGTGAGTGAAGTCAGCGACCGGCTTGTGGTCTGGGTCTCCCAGTGCCCATCCCAGGGTCTCCTCTTATGGCACTTCCAAGGTGCTTCTGTGGCTCTGGGGGTCAAAGGACTCTCCCAAGAAAATAGCTCAGAAAGCCTGGGCAGAACCAAGAACAACTGAAGAGGGGTATGGAGAGCAGGATGTGCTCCAGATTATTCTAACACACCACCTGGGTTTTAAAGAAAGAGGTGCCTTTTAATTACTCGCTGTGCTCGAGAGCGATTCCAACCACCAAGGAAGATGTGCCTTGGGAGGCCTGTCATGACGGAGACAGTCCTCATTTTCGAAACTTCTAAACGAATCCCAGTCTTGTCACTGACACACTGCTGGGAGAGACTGAATTGGCACATCGTTATGGAAAACAATTAGTCATTATCCTGACAAGTTGGAGATGCTTACATCCTATGATCCAGAAAGTCTATTCCTCGGAGTAGAACCTGGACAATCTCTTGGACGTGTGTTCTGGGAGGAACGGACGAGAATGTTCCTGCAGGATTACCAGTGATAGTGAAATAAAAGGATGCAGCTCAAATGCTCATCACATGACTGTGGATGTCAATTGTGCATGTTCACACCACGCAGAATGAGGGAACTACAGTTTTAAACAACAATGTGGATCAATCTAAGGAAGAGAATGGCGAGTGAAAAGAGCAAGTCTCGGAAGACTACACAGAGTATGGTTTTATTTATGGGCAATTAAAAAAAACAGCAAAAGTACTCGGTTATGGTACAAACATGTAACAGTGAAATGATAAAGAAGAGCAAAGGAAGGAGAAGAACAAAGTTCAGGCTGTGGTGTGGGGCAAGGAAGGGAAGGTCATAGAGGGGCTAAAGGAGCAGCCAATTCATTGTATGCAGCTGGGTGATGGATCTATGGGTGGGTTAGGGGTGTTGTTATTTTAACCTTACACAGACTTGGTCATTGTTACTCTGTATTCCAATACGTTTTCAAGATTTAAAGGTGCAGATTTAAAGGGACTATTTAATAAAATACAGGTAAACAAACAAAAAATACAAGTCACTCACTCTCTCACCCTGAGGAGGTAAACACGGGTAACCTTTTGGTGGACGTTGTTCTGGGCTTTTATTGACTCAGTGTGTTTGGTCACGCGTCTGGTCTGTACTCGGATGTATGCTCAGGCTGAGACAGAGCTGGGACCCAGCTGTTTCTTCCAGGAGGTGGGCCTGGTGATTCTCTTCCCCGACCCCCAGTGGTTGTCTGTGCAGCAGGGGATTTTCTTTTTTGGGGTTGGATGGAGGAGATTTGGGAAGTTTTTTTCTTTTGAGGCTTAGGAGTGGGACAAAAGAAGAGACCCCTGACCGGCCTAAAGAATTGATTTTTGGTGCAGATGGGAGAGGGGATGGGCAGAGCGAATCGAGTGATTTTGAGAAAAGCTGTGATGAGACCCGAAGCTCAAGGAGACCAGCTTTGGGGCCAGGTGCATGTGAGTTCAGTGCTGAAACTGAGTGGGAGTGTGGGATGGGGCCAGGGAGCAGTTCTGGAATGGGACAGCCCCCACTGAGCCCGATAGGGGATCCTGTCTATCTGACACCTCCTCCGTTGGCCCACGGTCCCCACAGAAGAGACAGTCACCCTTGTTTCTGAGGACACGTGAGGCACCTGCATTGTCCCCCAGCAACAACAGGGAGGTGATAGGACTTTCAAGTTCTGCAGGTGGGAGCTCAGAGCTACCAGGATTTGAATATTAATGCTCACATAACTACATTTGTATGCACAGCTGTCATTAAATGATATTTGATTAAATAATTTTTAATGGTTGCCATAGTATTCTATTGTTTGGAGGTATTGTGGTTAATTTATCTGATCCCTTATTGTTGGGAAATTAAATTGTTTCCTGCTACAAGCAACTCTGTAATAAATATTTGCAAACACTCATGACCATTTCCTAAGGAGGCATTCCTTGAAATAGACCTACTAGCACAATGGGTTTGCAAAATCTTAAGGCTTTTGATACAAATTGCTAAACTGTCCTCCAGGATGAATGTGTAAATTTATACTCCCACCAGCAGTAAATAAAAGTAGCTGTTTCCTCACACTCTTTCCAAGATGAGATATTATTATTTAAACATATATTTTGCAAATTGAAGGCTCAAAAATTATGGTGTCTCGTTTTCATTTGCATTTCTTTGGTTTCCAGAGAAGGTAAACTTTTTTCATGTTTATTGAACATTTAGTTTTTTAGACACTATTTGTTCACCTTTTGTCGTTTTTTTCTCCTATCTGGGTATTCACATTTTTCTAACACAATTTGAAGCCTTGCTTTATCTTGAGGACGTAACTCTATCATGTGATTTGCATTTTTTCCAGTTTGTCTTTTACATTTTTATATAAAGTTTTTTTACACTTTTATTTTGAAATAATCTCAAGCTTATAGACAAGTTGCAAGTAGAATGCAAAGACCATTTTTCTCCGGGACCCATCCGGGTGACTGGTGCCCATCACCCTTGGGCATGTTAGTGTGCATTTCCTACAAACAAGGACGTTCTGCTACATGACTGCAATATTACTGTCAAGATCAGGAAGCTGAACTTGTACATGGGTACCAGCTATTCCTGAGACCCTGTCTGACTTTTGCCAGTTGTCCTAACAATGCCATCTGTAGCGAAAGGATCCAGTTCAGAATCGTGTGTTGCATTTGTCATGTCTCTTTATTCTTCAATTTGGAACCGCTCCTTGGTCTTTTCCTTGACTTTCATGACCTTGACACTTGTGAAGAGCCCAGGCCAGTTTTTTGGTTGAATGTCCATTGAAGTGTTCTTTCTGCTCTTTCCTCATGATTTGCCCCAGCTTATCCACATTTGGTAGTATAGCAGAAGTGATGCTCAGCTCTTCTCCTTGCAGCCCACCAGCTCACATGGGGTTTGGATTGGTCTCAATACAGGAGCACGAAGCTTTGAACACCTGATTAAGGTAGAGCCCTCCAGATTTCTCCGCTCTAAAGTTACTCCCCCCCCCTCGCTTTGTAATTAATACTTATTTTGTGGGGAGATACTTTGAGACTACTTAATTTATTCATTTGCATAGTTTTATCTGTATAAGCTCCTGGATTTCTATTTTATTAAAACCCACTAATATCATTATTTTGATGCTCAATTGGCCCTAGGTTTGGTCAGTAGAAACCCTTCAAGTGGACTTCTGTATCTTTTTGAGTTTGTCCCCATTATTCTTTGAACACTTCCTTATTTTTTGGCAAACCAAGGTGTTTTTCCTCAGCCCTGGAATCAGCCACTTCTCCAAGGATCCCTGGTTCCTTTTAGTGAAGAATAGTATTTAGAAGCCAAAATCTGAGTACTAGGTATGCTCACTGCTATTGGGTATCATGCTCCCACCCTCTCTGTGGACACACACATATATGCATGCATTCACATGTTTATAACTGTATTTATTCTCTATATATCTAGATATGTTAAAGGCATATCTATGTTTATCAAACTATGAGTTTTTAATGCCTCCAATTCTAATCATATACCATGGGGTATATTCTAGCTTTCTTTCTTTCCATTCCAATAACTGTCTTCTATGGCAGTGAGAACCTTGATTTCCACACCATCATCTATAATATATTTAGTTGTTTGATTAATACTCTGTATGTCATCAATCCCTCATCACTGCCACTGTCCTAGGGACATCCCCACAGGATGAGAAGGACATGCCCTTCTGATACCCTGAGGCTCTGATACCTTGTTCTAGGCTGTCCCCCACTCTTGACATACTCTGAGGCTCCAAATGGGCTCTGCTCTCCCATATACCCCCATTCAGTGCACATGGGCTCTGATACCCACACTGGGCCACCTCTGGCCCACATGTATGCTCCCTTTGCCCTGTTCTGTCTCTGACACCCATGTGGCCCCCATCCCAGCCCCCTGCCTGTCTTGATGGATCCCACCTAGTGGCTTGTGGCCTAAAGTGTCCTAGAAGGGAAGGGAAGAGTATATGTGGTGTATTTTGATGTACAGATGTTTTACATTTTAAAGAAAGTGAATCTATCAGACTTTTTCTTTATGTTTCCTCAATTTAGTGCCATACTTAGGCCTTACCCAGTCACTGTAGCCTGAGTTCCCTCCAAAGCAGAACCTGTGACAAGGGCTTGTATGCAGTTTATCTTGGTGATTGGTCCTAGGGAAGAGAAGTGAAGGCTGGGAAGCATGAAAGAGGGAAGGAGGGGAAGCCACTACAAGAAAAATGGGGGTCAGTCCTGCAGGGGGCCAATCAGGAACTGTGTGCAGTGTGGCTCAGAATCATCTCCCTGACAGATGGAAGAGAGAGATATTCACCCTCCAGCTTTGTCTCCTAAGGCCCAGGGCTGCCCTAGGGGGGTGTTAAATCCCTTGCATTTTGGGGTTGTGTTCACACCAGAATGGCTGAAGGGGTTACTGCAGGTGTGCCACAGAGCCATGCCAGAGAAGCCAGGAGAGGGACACGGACAGACAGACGGAGGGGGTGTGGCTGGAGCGGTGGGTTCGCAGACCACACCTAGTGCAATAGTTTCTATAGCCATAGCTGAGTGGCTGTGCGAAGGGGCATGAAAAGTGTCTGCTGTACAATGCAAACGTAATATCAATGTGAATCTGCATTTTCTCTTAATATGGTTTATTTTTTTATTTTAGGATTTGACCTATCTGGACTTTATTTTGAAGTATAGTTTATTTTTTTAAGATTATTTATTTATTTGAGAGAGAGAACACGAGCGGGGGTGGGGGAGGGAGAAGCAGACTCCGTGCTGAGTGTGGAGCCCAACGTGGGCCTCGATCTCATGACCCTGAGATCATGACCTGAGCCAAAATCAAGAGTCGGCTGCTTAACCTACTGAGGCACCCAGCCGCCCCTGAAATATAGTTTGAGGTAGGGATAGAGTTTAAATCTGTTCCCTAGTGGGTTGGGCAGTTAATCCCCAAACCATAGTTTGCTGAATAATCCATATTTTTCCACAACCATATGAAATTCTGTCCTCAAAGTATAATAAAATTTTAATATTGAGTCTGTTCTATTCCTCTGCCTGCCAATTTGTTTGCTGGTACCATACTGTTATAATTATTGTAGCTTTAGAATGCATTTTAATATCTGCAGAGCAAATATCCTTTTAGTGATGTTCTTTTTTTTTTTTTTAAGAAATGTATTAATGACTGGTAGTAGCTTATTTTTCTAGAGGAACTTTTGAATCATCACATTTTAAAATTCCTTTTCACCTTCCCTGGGGGAAAGCCCTGTGCTCATATATTCTTCAGCTAGGCAGCAAACCCTTGTTTCCCAGATGACCAGAAGACGTAAAAGCAGAAGATATAAAAATGCAGGTGGTGTATTTTCACTCACTATGCTGCCTGCCTATTAATTCCACCTTCACAGCAGTCCCGTGACTTTAGGAAGGGTGGTCATTCTGTAGAGCACAAGTACAAGGCTCAAAGAGGTTTTGCCCAAGGTCACACAGTGATAACTGGAATAGGACAAGAGCACAGTTTTGTATTCAGAAGGCTCATTAGAGAGAGCATCAGTCCTGGAATCAAGACAGAAATCTGTGCTTCTAATGGGAAATCTTTGGTCTTGATAAGTTTAAATTGAAGCACGGTTTTCACTAAGCTCCAGAAAGATCTGCCTAGGAGTGAGGGGTATGAGATATTAGAACAAAAAATAGTGGGGCATCTTCTACGAGGGTCTTTAAATAGAGAGGCTGGTTCTAAAGACCATGGCCCTGACACACACAACCAGTACCCGCCCCCGACTCTTTTAACCCCACCCCCATCCCCCCTTGGGCCCTGCTGATGGCTAATGTTCCCTCAGCGGCTCTCTAGTGTTGCCTGCCCCTGGCCTGCCTGGGCCTCAGCCCCTGTGGTCTCCTTAGCCCACTTCCTCTTAGGCTTGTGGCTGGTTCTCTGGTTATCCCCAAGTCGGTCCTTCTGTCCTTCCTATCCAGGTCCTACCCAGCTGGGCCATCCTAGCTCTGCAAAAGCACCCCAAGAACAAAGATAGACAAATAGAAAAGAAGTGAGTTCCTTTGGTGAAGTTGTTCCTGCCCCCTAGACACTGCTCCTTTTTGTACATTTTAAGTATACTAAAAAAACAGGATGCTACTTGTTTCTTGATGGGGAGAAAGCATTACTGAATGCCTCCTCTGTGCTAGGCATTTTATTTATTTATTTATTTTTAAAGATTTTATTTATTTGACAGAGAGAGAGACACAGTGAGAGAGGGAACACAAACAGGGGCAGAGGGAGAGGGAGAAGCAGGCTTCCCGCCGAGCAGGGAGCCTGATGCGGGACTCGATCCCAGGACCCTGGGATCATGACCTGAGCCGAAGGCAGACGCTTAACGACTGAGCCACCCAGGCGCCCCTGTGCTAAGCATTTTAGAAGGCACCTCATTTAATCTTCCCAGCAATCCTATAGGAAGGGATGTTTATGTCCATTCTCTAGATGAGGAAACTGAGGCCACAGGGCTTATGGAACTTGTATTAAGTCGTGTGGCATGTTAACCGCAAAGCCAGGGCAAAAACCCAGGTCTGTCCTGACTCCAAGTTCAATTCCACAGATGTGAGGTTGGCATCCTACTGTGTGCCAGGCACTGAGTTTTGGCTCCGTAGCTGCCTCCCTACTGCCAAAGATTTGAGCAGATCAGCCGAGGACATTTTTTTGTAGGTCTTTATTTTCCTTAGAGCCGTTCTCCATTTTCAGCGCATGCTGTGTTGACTTTTGGAGTCTGATCTATTGAGCTGGGCATATTTGGAAAAGCTTGGAGCGGTGGGTGTACAAAGACCATGCGAGATGGAGTCCTATCTGTTGGGCCAGTCAAGCCTCTTGTGTTTGCTTTCATTTTCCTTTGGCTCAGGAAAGGATGGTTTGGTTTTGCAAACGAAGGCTGAGGGCTTTTGCCAGCTTGCTAACTGCCTTGTCCCTGTCAGATGTGTCAGACTCACAGAACATTGCTCCCTGGCTGCAGGCCCGTGGTTTCTGAGAGTGCCTGCATAGAAAACCACTCATTTCCCTTCATAAGAGAGGTGCCCAAAGCAGAGATTTCAATATATTCCAATTTAGCCAAGGGAAGCCAGAACATGGATGCTGTTGCCAAGGAAACCACCTCCTTCCTCCCTGTGTGCTGTGCATACGTGTATCACTTCATCTCTTCGCTCTCCAAGGTAATATCATAGCCCTGTGCTTGGGGAAGGGTTTTTAAAAAGGCATATAAAACCTCTTAGCATCGAGAAGATTCATTAAATGATCTCACTCCAGAGAAGCTTAAATTATTCTTTTTAGACCCTTTTATGCCGAGGATGGGGAAATGGCTGAGTCAGTGCTATCTCTCGTAGCCCAGCTTGGTGTCTTGGTGAAAAACAGTTTTCAGAAATAAACAAATCAGGGTTCAGAAGCTTAGACAGGGAAAGAGTGTGTGTAATAATAACGAGGCCATCATGTAGCCATGTAGTTGTAATGTCACCAGCTAATCCCTCCAAGTAGATCTGCCGAGACCACCTTGATCCACGGGCCTCCTGGGTGCGAGGCCACGTTTCACAGGGCAGGCTTCAAAGCGCAGACAAGAGAGGGTCTCTGTTGCAAGGCCACCTGTCAAAAGGCCCCTTGTCAGGAAACTGCGTGGGGATTTCTGCTGCCCTGTCTGGTCTTGGACCCAAGTCTGGGGCCGCTTCTGTCCTCATTCCAGTGTCTGGTCTCAGTCTGCTTCTCTCTCCTGCTGGCCACTGCAACCCCCTTCTCTTTCCCACCTGCCCTGATTCTGGATGGTCAAGTCAGCGGGAATCCCCCCTGGTGGCTCACAGCGGAAAAGGCAATTCGGGCTCCGTTCTTGCTAATCATCTGAGAGCTCTGTGCACTGCCCCTGGTTTCACACCTTCTCTCAGTCCTTCTTGGCTTCTGGTGCTCAGATCCCCTACTGCCCATTGGATGAATAGATTCAATTTGGCTTCCCTTGTTCCATTAGTGGCACTAGCTAAGGACGTTGGCTTATATTAGTGGTTCTCAACTGGGGGCAGTTTTGCCTCCCAGGAGACATTTGGCAAAAATGTCTGGAGACATTTTGGGTTGTTATGAGTGGGAGGGGGTACTGCTGGCGTCTAGTGGTTTGAGGCCAGAGATGCTGCTAAACATCCTGCAGTGCGCAGGACAGGGCCTTCAACAAGAATGATCTAGCCCCAAATGTCCATGGTGCTGAGGTGGAGAAACACCAGCTTATTCTCTTTGCCCATTTGTTTCATAAATGTTTACCGAGTACCTACTATGCATCATTCTCTAAGCCAGGACCTGGGGTCATAAGCCGAACAGAACAGACACACATCTGCTCACTTTCTCCCCGGAAGCCAACTGGGTGATATTAAACAAATAATGTCACAACTGGATTATTTAAGTACAGCTGGTGTCCTGATTTCGCTTGGATCTCCTGCCCCAGTTCGGAGGCCCCACTTACATATCAGCCCAACCCGCTTTGGCTTCCATGGGTATGGACATCCGTCGTGTCCCCCCATGGCCACACGCAGGGCAGGTGGCAGTCAGCCCCACAGCTTCCTTCCTGGCCAGGCCAGAGGCTTGCCTGGTGTAACCGCGTTGTTGCTGATCATGATGGGAGCGCAGTTAGGGGACAATAACAACCCTGGGATGTCACAAAAGTTCCAGGACTTCATTACCTTCTGAAGCCTCAGGCCCTGCCCTGTCTGTCTTGAATGGCGTCTAGGATGGCAAACAAAAGCCTCCTCCGACTCTACCCTCTGCTCTCTCTCTCTCTCTTTTTTTTTTAAGATTTTATTTATTTATTTGAGAGAGAGAATGAGAGAGAGAGCACATGAGAGGAGGGAGGGTCAGAGGGAGAAGCAGACTCCCTGCTGAGCAGGGAGCCCGATGCGGGACTCGATCCTGGGACTCCAGGATCATGACCTGAGCCGAAGGCAGTCGCCCAACCAACTGAGCCACCCAGGCACCCCCCTCTGCTCTCTTTCCAGGTGGGACTTACTGAGCCGCACCTCCCAGCCTCCCTCTAACCCAGCCCCCTCCTCCGATAGGCTTGTTTAATACCACGCAGTCCTCCAGGGTTAGGAACATGGACTCTAGAACCAGACAACCTGGGCTTGAATCTCACCCCCCCCACCTCCACTTACTAGCTGTGACCTTGGACAAGTTCCTTAACCTCTCTGTGCCCCGGTTTCTTTTTTTGTAAAATAGAGATAATGGTCATCTCTCTCTGCTATGGTTATCATGAGGATTAAAGGAGCTCAAATATGGGGAATCCTTGATCCACAGTAAGTGCCATTTACATTTTGTTATTAATATCATTGTTACTATTTTCCCAGCATGTTGGCCTGGCGATGCAGACAAAGCAGAAACTTCTATCTCTGCCTCTTGTAGCCATGTGCTTGTCTCCACAGAACTCAGCCATGCTTGAAGTGCCACAGATCTTCCTTTTGTGCCCCTTGGGTGAGCTGGCTGCTGAGAAGTCAATGGATGCTCTGCCTGGGCATTTTGAGGGTTTCTGTGTATAGGAGGAAGATGACAGTGACTGTGCAAGCAGAGGGTTGTCATGGAAATGCACCTGTTCCAGGTCATTGCAACCTGGGCGCTCTGGGCTGGCTCTGCCTAGGCATGCCTGGCACCAGGTCCCCACCTCGCCACTGGCTCAGGGCGATGAGGGATAGAGATAGACGTCTTTCTTCTCTGCTGTTCGGCTGCAGCTGCTTTCTCTGTCTGGTGTGAAGAGCAGCCTGGGCTTTTCCTATATCCCAGGGCTCTGTGAGCATCTCACGAGATGATGGGCTCTGAATAACATTGGGAGCAACAATTGACTGGATGGCTTACTGTGTGTCTGACGAGCTGTGGGTGAGGGGAAGGGGACTGATGGTTATTGGACACCCCCTTCGAGACTGGGCTAGGAGGCTTTTGTGTGTCGTCTCATTTAACCCTCCAGGAATGCTCGGGAAGATGGAGCATCCTGACCTTAGCTGTGAGGAAGCTGGAGTGTAGACATAAGTCCCCGCTCAGAGTCTCTTCCAGGAGGTGGCAGTCCCCAAGTTGGTAGCTATGGTCTGTCTGCCTTTGGAGCTCACACCAAGTCCCTCTATATGTCGTTACTTCTGGCTCTTTGGGGAGACTCCACAGCATCAAGGAATTACCAACACGGGCTCCCCGTCTGGGTGAGCAGAGTCAGCAGAGGTGCTTTGCCAGCTGGGGGGCACCTACACTGCCTTCGTTTCGGGGGGTTGGGGGATGGGGGTTGGGGGAGGGTTGGGGTTGCCCCAGGCCATGTGCTCTAGGGCGGTGGGACTCCAGGGTACTCTGGGGCCTGCCAGCTGCCCTGGGGCCAGAGGACCCTGCTGTCCCTGTGCCTGGGAGCTGCCTCATGGCGGGGGGTGGGGTGGGGGTGGGTGGGTGGGTGGGCTAATGACTCGTGTCAGGACTCCCAGCTCAGCACTGACAGTTCTTTCTGCTCTTGTCTTTTCCTCCCCTACCCACCTGCTAATCTCGCTCTCACACACAAAGCCTCCCCCTGCACCCTCCCCCGCCCCCATTTCCCTCCTCAGTCCCTTGCCCTGCTTTTGTACTTCATGATGCGGGACTTTGGTGAGGAAACTCATTAGAGTTATTATTTCGTGCACAGAAATGTGTCTTTCATCCCATTCATATTTCATGTTCCTCCCACTTGATCTTTTGACGCTTTTTAATTCCTGATATTATACCACACACACACAGCTCTCGTTGGGGATCGTTCTTTCTATAGAGTTGTCATTCTTGCTCTCTGTGTGGGGCGTGCTCCGTGTTATATGTTTATTAATTTCCAAAAAAGATTTCAGTATGTCGGGATTGACGCTGTCTGATGCCGCAGGGGTCGGTGATGCTTTGATGGGAGTAGATGTGAGAACCGTGCACGGGAGGTCTGGATTCTCGTTCTTACCATTGTCACCTTTCCTCTCTAGAGGCCAGGTGTCCGTCTGTGGAACGAGCAGATCCATACCCCAAGGCCTGGTCCAACCCCTGCGTTTGGCATCAATTGGGCTTTTTGGGAGTAATAAGCAGGTGGTTTAAACTCTAACTTAACGATAAAAGGAATATTTTGGGAGGAGTCAGGGCCGCCCACAGAGTCACAGAAATGGCTGAAGAATCAGCCCTGACTGGGCCGAGCAGGGCAGCCCCACGGACCAGGGAGCGGGGTGCCCAGGCTGCCCCTTTAGGCTCTGCCGCTGGGAGGGAGGAGATCCCAGGGCCAGCCCTGGTTCTCGGCTCAGCTCAAGGTTCAAGCTGCAGGACTGGCTCAGCGGAGGTCACGTGCCCACGGAGGAGGCGGGGCGTTTTGATTGACAGTTGTATTACGAGTCGTGTTCCTCCAATGAGGACCCGGTGTTCCCCGAGGTAGGAGGCTGTTTCCAGAAGAAGGGATTTTGAGTGGGGGGAACAACAGACACCCGCTGCACAGTCCGGACAGTGAGGGGTGGGGGTGCGAGCGCCCCAAAGAGAGGAAGTAGCAGGTTTTTCTCGCTGTAAATCTTCCACCAAGAGACATATTTTTGGGCCTCAGAGATTGTCCCCTGATTCCAGGGCTGGCACACTCTATGTGGAAAAGACCAGATAGGAACTGTTTTTGACTTTCCAGGCCGTAAGGTTTCCTCCACAACTGCTCAACTCCGCCATGATGAACCTTGAGAGCCGCCGAGGCTCATATGTAAATGAAATAAAGCTTTATTTACAAGAACAAGCAGCAGAGCTGGATTGGGCCTTTGGGCCACAGTGCGCTAACCCCTGAGCCTGCTGACTGCTCACACTTCATAGGGGAGAAGGTCCCTCCTAGCAATCCACGTGTGGAATCTGACGGTGGTTCTTCGACTTGCCTCACCTTCAGAATTCCCCAAGGAGCCTACTGAGCCTACAGATGCCTGAGACCCAGCCCAGACTACCAAATCAGAATGTCCAGGGATGGACAGGGGTCAGCACCCTAGGTGATTCTGACCTGTACTGTGTTGTGAACTGGTCTAAGATGCAGTCAAGGAGACAAGACCCTCCAACATGAAGTGGCTCATGGAAGCAACAGGTGAGATAGGGCAGGCTTGGGAACTGAGGGGAGGGAGGCGATCCCCAGGGCTGTGGGAGGGTGTGTATGCAGGGCAGGCTTCCTGGAGGAGGGCCCACGGTTCCCTAAAGGGCAGTCTGAGGCTGCCACGGTACTAATGTGACTTTTTCTAGCTGTCAGTCTTTGCTCTTAACTAGCCAGGAGGGGAGGTGATTAAAAAAGTCCAGGTGCTAAACCTGAGACCCTTGCTTCCCTGCCTGGAGGCAGCAAGATCTCTAAACGGTTTTCTATTTTCATCCTTCTGAAGGGGGCCACACCCATGACAGCCTCATTCCTCTGGCCTCCCTCAAAGCCTCTCCTTCGCCTTGCAGATGTGTCCTGTTCACTTCCAGACCCAATTTACTACAACCTCCCTTTCTCCTTTGCCCCAGGTGACACCCACCTGTGCATCCTTCTGGTACTGACCATGTTCTGGCAAACTCAGCTCCTTCTTGCTGTAGTTTTTAGTAAGACCAAGAACCCTGGGAGTGGTTCTGTCCCGTCTTTGTCTTTCCATGTTTTCTCCCCCAGCAGACACCCTAAAACCTTTGGGGTCTGTTCTGCTGGGGTGGCAGCGGGGAGACTGCACTCTGTGGGTGCTAGCAGAGAGAGCTGTTTCAGCCCTAGAGAGGAGAATGGGCTAATGCTCTTAGGATGTAGCCCTGGACCCAGAGGCCTCTGGTTATCACTGCTCTGGCCTTGGACCCAGACAGGGAGCTTTGCTTATTACAGTAGTAGGCATCAGTGGTCTGCCCAATATTCCTCTCTTCCTTCTGGCAATAGGACTTCCTTTTCTTTGAGAATCCACTCTCTCCCCACTCTGAGTTCTTATGGATCGTGTGTGATGACTCCAGAGTGGGCTTGTGACCCAGGCCTGGCCAATCCGTGCATCACACTCTCCCAGCACAGTAATTGGTCCAGGGAATGGGTGAGTGGGCAAAGTTAGTCCAATGTTGGCACCTGTGTGGGGTGGTGAAAAGGAGAGAAATCTCTTTCTGGATTTGAGGTTGTGATGTTATCAACCTGGAGCTTTTGGAGTCCCGCAAGTCGGGAGAGTGTGCCTGAGCATGACTGCAGCACAGAGCGAAACAAAGCAGGGAGACAGAACAGAGAAAGAACTAGAGAGCAAGAGAGCAAACACTGGCTCCAGAGGGTGTGGATCCAGCTGGGCCCGAAGCCAGAAGACCTACTTGTAGTCTTCTGCCATATGAGTCTCCCGTTCCTTTTTTGGATTAAGCCAGTTTAAGCTGAAAGTAGAGAGTTTTGATTGATAGTTTCCTTGATACTGGCAGGGCGGGTCCCTCAGCAGGGATGCCTAAGCTGCAGGCAGACTGCCTAGTCCCCTGTGAGCTCCTTACTGTCTTGAAAGAAGAGCCCAGATTAGTGCTCACCAGGAACAGTGCAAAATAGTTCATCACACCAGGGTTAAGCATTGGCCTTCTGTGTTCTGAAGGCTCTGTCATGGCCCAGGTCCATTCCTGTCTTTGCCCCTCTTGTGGCACTCAGCATGGTCCTCAGTAAATGTGTTGATTGTCTGGCTGGTTGAGGGGTAGCATGGCTCTCCTCCTCTACCCAGTCACCCAAACATTCTCATGCCGTCCCAGTCTCCTTAGTATCATTCCACCTACCCACTCTCCAAGCTAGAGGCCGTACCTCATTGCTCTCCTTAATATGCATCCCCCCCACCCCGCCTGTTCTTGCTTTCCCATCCTCACTTACTTGGCATAGACCTCAGCCTTTTGCAGGAGGAAGCCACATGGCCCTGGACCTGACACCTCACCTGGGTGGCCTCAGTTCCCTTACCTGTGAATGGGGATGAGGCAGTACCCTAAAACTATGAAGTGCCCCCAAGGATTTGAATGTGATGGGGATTCACTGGCCCTCTGAGCATTCAACAAAGACAATAACCCATAAAATGGAGCAGAACAAAGACACAAAGTCACCTTCAAGAGTGAGGGGGTCAAGATAACTTAGAAATCACTGGCTGAACGTACGTGAAGTCTGAACGCAACAGAAGGGAGTCTTGTCAGCCCTTAATAGGAACAGAGGAAATGGGGTAGCCCATAGGCACACGCTGCCGGGGTCCTGAACGGCTGGCCCAGGCCTCTGGCCCACCTGGCAGGCCTCTGTCTGTCACGAAGAAGGACACGTCCCAGCCTGACCTCACCGGTTCCCCTAGCAGTGCTCTAGTGCTTGGACTTCCTGTAACACGAGCCACTCAGAAGAGAATGTGTTGGTCAGACAGCTGAACCTTCTGCAGTGACTATGCTGGGATTTGGGTTTGGGTCATCAAGCTTGTGAGCTATGAGTCAGCATCCTGGAGCCTGTCAAAGTCTGGGTACCAATGACTCTGCATTCTGGTTTGCAGGGCTGGGTCAGGCCCTGGCCCAGGGCTCTCAAGGTTGAGACGGTATCGGTGTCGCTGGTGGGCCTACCCCACAGATTCTGAGGGATGAGGTCGGGGTGGGGGCAGTCCCTCCCATTACACAACTCCTCAGGAGGCACTGAGGCCGAGCAAGGGGAGACCCACTGCCAGGACACAGGGACTGCACCGCCAAGCTGCCAGCCAGCCTCCTTTCCTGCCTCTGTTGAACCTCTACACTGGGTGCTGCTGATTGGCTTCAGGGTTCACTTGAGTAATTTGCACGGAGCCCATTTGAATTCCCGTGAGACCCCCTGCAGGTCTTGATGGCATTGAATATGAGACATCAGACACTCAAGAAGGAAAAACGGCCTCTTTATTTGGAAGTTGTGAACACAAAGGAAAAAGATGTACCAGCAGTTATAATCCCTCTGATTCTTCCACCTCTGGACCCACAGTTGGGTCTTGTCTCATCTGGGCTTTGCTCCTCCCGGGTGAGCACAACTCAGGGTAGATGTGTTATCATGACTCTCCATATGGCAGGGTTTGGCTGAGATGACCCCCGTTTGCAGGGACGTGGCTTTTTAGGACTAGGGAGGTTGTGAGCTGTCTCCCAAAGCATTTCTGAGTGACTAGGGCTGAGCCCGGAAGCAGCAGCCCCCACTCCTGTGCTCCAGAGAGGTGGGCGAGTCTTCCTCTGGTCCCTCCCCGAGACTGCAGATCAGGAGTGGTTGTCCTCATCCTGCTGCTCTGAGGAGCCACTTGGAGAAGCAAAGATCTACTCACTGCTGGCTCTCTTGCTTTATGTGACTTAGAAGAGCGTAAGTGTGGTGACTGTAGAGAGATAGGACATTTTTCTGCCAGGCTCTGTTGACCTGGACGAAATCATCACAACTCTGTGATACATTTTGAGCCAAGGCATACTGACCATTGGAACAGTGGACATCATTAGCATGAGCTCATTTCCCTTGCTTTTTCCCCTTTGCAACAAATCTCTGCTATCACCTCCACCTCATTCTCTCTGCACTTGACCTCATGTCCTACTTTGCAGAAAAAACAGAAGACGTCAGATGGGAACGCCAATCTCTTGCCACCACAATTCCAAATTTAAAGACATCATCTGCCATCCCGTCTTGTTCTCCAGGGCTCTATTGGAGCAAGGCTAATGCCATCACTTGCTGCTGTCTTAAGGGCCTCTTTGCTCTATCTTCATGCCCTCCCTTTACTAAGGAGTCCCATCAGCATTTAGTTATGTTTGTATCTTCTTCATCTTTAAATGGAGAGCTTTCCTTCCACTCCCTCTGCACCCCCCACCCCGAGTTCCTCACCTCTGTTTGCAGCCGAATTTGAGAGGATGGTCTTCACTCTCCCTCCCTCTTTCATCACCTCACATGTAC
Source organism: Leptonychotes weddellii (assembly GCF_054177405.1). NCBI lineage: Eukaryota > Metazoa > Chordata > Mammalia > Carnivora > Phocidae > Leptonychotes > Leptonychotes weddellii. The sequence continues at coordinate 43,956,683 of NC_138374.1, read as the reverse complement.
CCCACAGTCCATTTCAAAAGGGCCATTGCCCCCATACTCTTCCCAGAGTGCTCTGGACAAAGTCACCCATGGCCTCTGTATTACCAGATCCGAGGGACACTTCTCAGGCCTTATTTTACTCCCACTTGCAGAAACATTTGACACACTCACCAGTTCCCTTCTGCAAAACCTCTTCCCTTGGTTTTCAGGACGCTAAATTATCCTATTTTCTTCTTCTCTCTTCTCTTCCTTCTCTGACTCCTTTGGCAATATTATCCCTCTATCTGTTCCTCACCTCTGTGATTTCCAAACTTCACGGCGCCTAGAAATCAGTGGTGGGGGAGGAGTTGTTAAAATGCAGATCAGATTCTTGGGCCCACACCCTGTACATTTTGACTTGGTGGTTTTCTCAGGAATCTGCATTTTACCAGTCCTCTTGGGCATCTGATGCACATGGTCTTTCGAGCACATTTTGTGAAATCTTGCCGTAATCATCAGTGGTCCTTGGCTTGGGCCTTTTCACTCCTCACTGTTCACTTTCTTTTGAAATCTCACCTGGCTCAAGGCATCAGCTGTCACCTAGAGGCCACTTCTATCTAGCCCAGTCCTTGCTTTTGAGCCTCAGAAGCACATATCCTTCTGCCTACAAGACAGCTCCATGAGGATGTGCCAGAGACACTTGAAATGTTCAAAGCAGAACCTCTCATCTTCTCCACGCCTGCCTGTCCCCATGTTCCCCTTCCCTATCACTGGCACCATTACCCACCTGGTTATCCAGGTGAGAAGCTTTGACCCCCTCTTTTCTCACTGATGCCCATCAAAGACCCAGTCAGTTTCCAAGTTCTATATATTCTTAACTCCTAAATAGGTCTCAGATTTTCCAGTTGCTCTTCATTCCCTCTGCCACTGTGCTGTCCAGGGCTCCATGATTTTTTCCCAGATGAGCCCCTACTTGGGTTCTCTGCCTCCAAGCTTGCTTTCTACCATTTGGTTTCCACACAGTCACCCAGGAGCTTCTTCAGGGCTTTGGTCTAACCTTGTCACTCCCCTACATTCAGGCCTGTTGTCCTCTTGCTTCTGTTTAGACAAAATCTTAGGCCAGCACACAAAGGCTTTCATGGCCCCTCTCTTGTCTCTAGATACTCACTCATCAGCAAGATCAAGTAGCCACTTCTCAAGCCTGGCTCAGTCCCAGAAAATTCAAAAGATCATGACAAAGGTTAGTAAGCTTCTGTCTTGGAGATAAAATACGAAGGGGCAGATTGTCAGATCAGGTTCGTAAGAATCAGAGACCTTACCTAGTTTTAAGCTTTACTAATAATTGCAAGGATACAAATAATTGTAAGGCACAGGTAAAGCATGAGGTCTGGAACCACCAGTACTGCTCCCCAGGACCTTTCTTGCCACATTAGGAAGTGCTCTGGCTTGGATTTGTCAAAAGAGGTCTCTACGTGATATATGCAAGGCATCCTTTGCTAAAAAGGGAGCGGTTTGGCCATGACCTATCTCCATTTTATTCTCTGCTAGTTACCTGGCTTGCACAGCATTCCCCAGGGAGTCACGCCCCGTAAATCCACAGGGTCCAGGTTTGTTTACCATAAGGAGTCCTAGACAGATAAGGTACATTGTGCTAAAAGCATTCCATAGATAAGAACTCTTCTGCTAGCCAGAATCACTAGTGTGTTGCCAGGGTCTCTGTCACTAGTGTGATTATGAGGGGATTTGACCGGGTCATCTTTCTTTCTTCCCCAGTCAAGGTGGCAGTGGCCTGCTTTGTCTCCTACTTTCCTCCCCAGTCCTGCTAGGCCCACCTCTGGCATGCTGCTGTTTCCCAGAGCTCCGTCCTTGGCCTCCATGGTTTTTCTTCTATGCACGTGCCACGGAGGATCTCTTTCTCCATGCCTGTGGCTTCTGGTCTCTAAACACAGAGTCTCCCGAATCCATACCTTAGACCCTTGAGCTTCAGACCCGCACGATCTGCGGCACACCAGATTGATACTGCCCCCTTGATGTCCTCCAGGTCCTCAGACTACATGCCCCCCACTGATCCCTTCTTTGCCTCTTCGGATCTGTTCCTCTGCTGGCTGGCTTCTCAAGGCAGTGGCACCCACACCCACCGGGGTGCCCAGAAACTTTGAGTCATTCTGGTCCTCTTACTTGCTAGCTCATTGACTTGCGGTAAGTCAGAGAGAGTAGACACTCTGAGTCTCAGTTTCTGCCATGTGTAGAATCGTGGTCAGGGCAATACCTGTTTCACAGAGTTGTGGCAGAATTAAATGAGATGTCGAAGCTAGTGCTTATCACAGTGACTGGCACACAGTAAGTGCTCAGTAGTTATCAGCAGGTGTCCTTGACTCCTGCTGTCTGCCGTTCCCTGTGGCTCCTCATCGCCATGTGCTATAATGTATACACACGTTTTCCCTCCTAAGGGCCCCTTCACCATTGTCCCTTCAGTGCCCCCTTCCCTGTCTCCACAACAGCCTTGGGAACTGGCCTCCTGGATGGCCCCCTTCGTCTCCCATCTACCTCTCACCAGAGAACATTCCTCAGTCACACATTGGATTAGGTCACCGCCTTGGAAGGCTCTGTGCTGCTCTTGGGATCAAGTCCAAGCTCTTGAAAGTCGCTTAGGAGGCTGGATGAGCTCTGGCCACGTCCTGTCCCCTTGTGCTCCCGAGCCCAAAAGCTAACCAGCTGGCACCCCGAACCTTCAGTTCTGCCAACTGTTAGGATCTGCCCGATGCCCTCTCCACTGCCTGGAGACACTCTCCCTTCCTTCACCTCCACCTGACGAACGCTCTGGCCCTCTCCTGCGCTCCTGCAGTGCTCTGCGTGCCCTCCATCAGAGCGTTCTCCAGCTGTGAGGTCACTGGCAGGTTCCGTGTTGGGACCCCTCAGGGGGCCGTGAGCACCCGGGGATGGGGCCATGGCCGCTTCCTGCTCCAATCTCCAGTGCTTAGAACAGTGCCCAGTAGGTTCCTGATAGCAAATGAATGCTGTTGTTATACGGGGGGTCGTGGGAGGGGGGTGATGAGCAAGAGGAAGGAGCCCCTGAGTCTGCGGTTTCTGGCCTGAATGGAGTTGAGACAGGCCATTGTAAGGGAGGTCCGGTTGTACTGGACTTATTGTACTCATGAGCTCTTTGGGTCGGGAGGGCCTGGGTAAGTGTGGCAGCTGACCCTGGAGGTCAGGTCCCCCACCCCTCCTTTTTTAAAAAAAAAAAAGATTTTATTTATTTATTTGAGAGAGAGAGAGAGAGAGAGTGTGCGCACACATGAGCAGGGGGAGGGGCAGAAGGAGAGGGAGAAGCAGACTTTCTGCTGAGCGGGGAGCCCAACGCAGGGCTCGATCCCAGGACCTCAAGATCATGACCTGAGCTGAAGGCAGATGCCTAACCAGCTGAGCCACCCAGGCGCCCCTGGAGATCAAGTTCCTTGATCCAGCACTTGGCAATTAGCACAGGAGAGCAAGCCCCCGTGCCCTGCCCCTCCGTTGCCCTCTTTGTGAGTCTCTGCAGGGCTGGGCCACAGTGTGCCATCTGCCTCTGTCCGTGGTGGAGGAGCTGGTAGGTTCTCATAACCTTTCTTTCCTCCAAGGTTGTGTTGCACCCAACACGAGAGAGGCTTCACCTAGATCCACTAGTCCTACAGCAAACTAGCGCTGCTGGGCTGGGGTAGGGGTGGGTGTTATTCCCAGTTGTCCGTAGGAAGCACCTGCCACCACTCAGGAATCACCGTGAGGGTCTTCAGTGCCCACCAGGGAACAGTGGGAATGAAAAGTCACCTCTACCTGTCCCAAATTTGACCTTGGCCAGCATCCCCTAGTAAAGGATGACTTCTGACCGTGATAGCAGTTTAATTGGCTCTGTACCAAAAGGTCCCAGGGAAGGAGGGTGCAGGAGAGGGTAGAGTCAGGCCTCCTGTGCTGGCTTAGGCACCTTGCTCTGACCTGCACATGCGTGTGGATGCCCCCTCCATCTTTGGATGGGCTCCGTATCACTCCTTCCTCCCATGTCTTGCAAATTCTGTTGTCTCCTCCATCTCCTGACTCTGACTGTCGGTGGCTTTCATCTCTGCCCATTTTCTGCTGGCTCTGCACAGGGAGGGTGGGGCCCTGCTCTGAGGAGGGCTGAGGTGGGGAGCACCAGAAGAGGAGAGAGGGGAGGAGCAGGGAGGCTCTCACTCTAGGCTGGGGCTGATTGCTTCTAAAGCAGCAGCAATCAAGCACGCCTCACCACTGTGAGAATTAATTCCCTTCCCAAGCCCCTTTCAGATAGGTGAGAAATGTGTGTGTCTCCTAATAACATGAGTGTGACCCCGTTTCTTGTGAGATGAAGACCCCCGTCTGATTATGCTCAGGGAGCATCCCCACCTGCTTGTCCTGGGCTGTGTCACAACAGCTCACTTGCATTAACTGGCAAGTGAATGGTCCCATGTCTGTACTTTCTCTGTAATCTGCAGACAAGCCCACGTTTCTCCTGGCCATGGGACAGGGTCAGGAAGAAGTTCTAGTTTACCTCACCACAGCTAGTTAAGTACATGCCCAGCAGTGTTGAAACTGAAAGGGGGAAGCTATGCCTAGGAGCAGCTGAAAGAGCGCTGGGTGGCCCCGGTCCAGCCTGCTGCTTGCTAGCTGTGTGTTTGGGACTGAGTCCCTTCCCCTCTGTGAGAGCAGAGGGCCGGCCCATTAGACCTAGAAGGGCTTTTGAGTCTGATACTTGCTGATTCCAGGCTATCATGGAGTAGAAGCTTAGAACCTCATAAAAACTGGGCTCCACCCAGATGTCCATTGACAGATGAATGGATAAAGAAGATGTGGTATATATAGACAATGGACTATTACTCAGCCATCAAAAAAATGAAATCTTGTCATTTGCAACAATGTGGATGGAACTAGAGAGTATTATGCTAAGCGAAATACGTCAAAAAAAAGACAAATATCATATGATTTCACTCATATATGGACTTTAAGAAACAAAACAGATGAACATAGGGGAAGGGAAGGAAAAGTAAGATGGAAATTGAGAGGGAGGCAAACCATAAGAGATGCTGAACTGTAGGAAACAGAGGGTTGCTGGAGGGGAGGGGGTAGGGGGGGATGGGGTAACTGGGTGATGGGGTAACTGGGTGATGGGCATTCAGCAGGGCACGTGGTGTAATGAGCACTGGGCGTTATATGCAACTGATGAATCACTAAATTCTACCCTGAAACTAATAAAGAAATTAAAAAAAACCTCTGGGCTCCAACATTTCCAATGTTAGAGGAAGGGTCTAGAAAGTTCTCTAGAAGACTGAGTGAAGAAGCCAGATCAGTAGGTGGATAAAGGCCCTCCCCCAAGACATGTTGCTGCCGAAGACCCCAGAAGAGCTTCTCTTCCTGGCGGCTCAGTGCCCAGCCTGATTTGTGTATCTAGTGGGAGGCAGAGGAGGCGTCTGGGACTGACAGGGGACAGTGTGTATGTTCCTTTGTTCAGACACTCTTGTGCTCCTCACATATTTATTGGGTGCCTCCTGTGATCAGGCAGCATGGGAGAGTGGAATGGAGACTGTGGTTATATGGGGCTTAGCCTCTTACTCACATGCGACCTGGGCAAAGAGCTCTGGCCCCTTGGATGAGTCTGTGTGCTCTGCCTGCCTTTGTTGGCAGTGGGAGGGTGCCCTGAGAAGGTGTTCCTGCCTCGGAGTGGCCGTCACCCCATGCCATCCCCTTCTCCATCCTCAGCGTGCACAGCAATGTGCCAGGCATCATGGACGACACTGAGGCCGTTCAGAAACTGCCACTGTCCTTAAGTGCTGCAGATCTGGGGTGGGTCAGCCAGATGCATGGCCAGAAATACCTTTGATACAGAGTAGGGGCCAGTGGCCCACCGTCGGGGGATGCAGAGGACCGAGGGGTGTGACCGGAAGCAGTTTCATGGGATGGCGCGGAGTTGAGTCTGGAGTGGGTCATCACTGGGAGGAGAGGGAGGAAAGTCATCGCAGGGGCAGGGAGCAGCTTGAGTTACTGCATGGAGGCACAGAGTGTGGGAGGGACGGGGAGAAGAGAGAAGCCCGTGTGGCGAGGTGTGAGAAGGCGAGCACGCTCTGCAAGATGGTGCTTTTATACAGGCCCTGGGGGAGGGGCGCTCAGACCACTCACTGTGCGAGTTGGCATCAGGGGGAGCTGTCTTAGGCTCCCCACTCACAGAACAGCAGTCTTGGATAGTATTTCCCTTCCCTTTATTCTCCAGTACTAGACCCTGGACTCAACTAGTCCAGGTTTCTGTTCTCTATTATTTTCCTTTTCCTTAGCTCGTAAGTTGGTGGAACACTGCCATTTGCTTGGTCTTAGAATCATTTGCCCTGTGTTTCTTCTCTCAAACTAGTAAACCGCCCCAACCCCAGCCCTCCCACCGCCACCTCTTTGGCCTGTGGTTCTCCATAGCACTTCTGTCTGGCTTGCATGCCACACGTGGACTAGTTTGTCTGCGGTTCCCCGTGCTAGAGTCTTAGCTCTGTGAGGGCAGTGACCTCGGTGTTTGATTTGCTGCCCTGCCCCCAGCCCTCAGAGGACTGCTCTAACCAGGCTTTCAGGGTGTGTTTGAGGAATCAGTGGGTGAATGGCAGTTGGGTTGATGGTTCTTTGACCATTTGTCATAGGGCACGTTCATACGACAAGATGCTGAGTAATTGCCCCAACCCTTGCAATGCTCACAGGTGAGTGGTAAACATTATAGGATGCTTCTCCAAGCTCCCAAGGAGATGATAAAACAATCCCGAAGTCATGCAAAGGGCTACACCAGCAGGCTGACGCCTTTCACCTCTCCAGATCGTCATGGCTTGTCCCGGGGGACTGATGGTTACGGTGACGGCAGGGCTGAGCTGGACAGCAGTGGTAGAACACCACAAAGGGAGAATGGGTTTTTGACTCACTGGCGGCCTTGATTTGAATGAAATCCTTCAAAATAGCATTGAGAAGGGACGCATCCTTTTCCCGTGGTGTTGGTAGGTGTCATGATGTCAACAGTATTTCCTAATCTTCAACAGGCAGCCAGACTGGTTTCTGTCTTCTCTGTTATTCAGGTCCCCATGGGCCAGGGATATTCAAAGGAGGGAGGGTCCTGATAGAAAATGTAGCAGAACGTCAGTGGTTATGAATTGGCATTAGCCCGATTCCTACCCCCAGCACGTCTGGGGGTACTCTCAGTGGACTGCCTTGCCCACCTTCCCCCTAAATGCCAGGTTAGCCCCATGCTAGCCCTGGAGGTGGGCTCTGGTTGGGGAGGCATACCTGGCCAGGACCAGGTATAGGCCATATGGAGAAGCAGGACAGGGGCAGCAGGGGGGGTGGGGTTAGGGTGGGGATGGCACAGGGGAGTCTTCAGATGCAAGGTGAATCCTGAATATAATTCCAAAGACTCAAGATTTAGAACAGGATTGTAAAGATTCCTGAGTCTATGAGCTTATTCACAGGGTGGAAGCGGGGAAAATTCCAGACACAGAGACCAGCAAGTGTAAATGGGTGTGTGTGTATGTGTGTGTGTATACCTATAGGTAGGTTCCTGGAAGGTGCTAAGAGGGAGAAGGGAAGGAGGTGGCAGGAGAAGGGGCTGGTGAAGGAGGTGAGGGCCAGCCTGTGAAGGCCTTGAATCCCCTGGCCATGGTGGCAAAAGTCGCTGATGGCTTTAGGTAAGGGAGTGACTTGACCAGATCTGTTTCAGGAAAGTCAGTCCTGGCAGCAGTGTAAAGAACAGAGTAGGGGATGAGGCCAGAGGCAGGGGCTAGGAGGCTGTGGAATGAAGAAAGGAGAGGGAATGGTAGGAGCCTGATCCAGACTGTGGCATTGAGGGCAAGGACAAGGACAGGGGACAGGTAGACTGGCCAGGGCCTGGTGACTGACAGATGGGTGGGCAAGGAGGAGGCCTAGCAGAAGAAGCCAGTCTAGGACCCCCTCCCCCAAACTGCCCCAGGGTGTGTAGCCTGCTGGGAAGTGGCAGGAGGCCAGTGATGTCACTCACTGGGATAGGGACCCCTGGAGCTAGACCACATCTGGGAGCTGGGGAGGGGGATGTGTCACACCGCTGGGTGTTTGTGAGGTAAAATTACATATTGTACATTCCATGTCTCACTCCGGCTTGAGACCTGGGTCACTTGAGAAGGACTGCTTCCTGGGCTTCTTCCCCCACCCCTTTCCCTTCTCCTTCTCTTCCCTTCCTCCCTGATATGTTTTTCCAATGTCCTCCCTTCCTGTTTCTCAGACATCTCAGGATGAGCAGCTGGAGAAGAGGAGCTGTGGAATAATGTCCAATCAGGGAAAGGTTACTAACCCAAGATTATAATCAAGGCATCTCCCCATGCCTCTCACATGGTAAGAAGCCAGACTCCATAGCTTAGCTAGAAGCAAGTTCAGTACTTCCCACCAGCAGCAGCCTGTGGACCACAGATTCCTGCTAGAGCTTCCTGAGCACGTACCCAGTCTCTTCCCCGGTGGGGGTCATCTGTCTGCCCCTCACTGTTTTCTCCGAATAGGTAAGACCTGTGTTGCCGAAGCCTGTGATTGGCAGCCAAGTGCACTTAACATGCACACTGGTTTCGGTGGTTTATCGTCAGCTGTTGATTGGCTGCATTTTATCCACCTGCCTCACCTGCATCATGACCTCTTCTGGAGCCCTGGGTTAGGGCTGTCTCCTCGCCTTTGGTGTGGAGGAAGGAACCCTGGCAGGTGACCTTTCTCTGAGCACCTGTTCTGTGCAATGCCCTGGGCTCAGTGCTGGGGACGTGCCGTGGGCTCTAGTGAGGCTCAGGGACCCCAGCCATGTCTTTGGCCCTTAGTCACTGGAGCTCAGAGGTAGGGGCCATTGACCTTGACTGTGTGTATCCGTGAGTGGAGTGGGGAAGGTTAGAAAAGCTCCTTGTGTCCTTGCTAATTTCTAGGTTGCTTTCACAGCCCCTGTTTAGCTTCTCAGCTTTTTCATCACTGGTGTAACTAATTCTCTATATTTATTAAATTCCCTCTGTTTGAAATACTGAGAGTGCTCTTGTTTTTCTGACTGGATGCTGACCGATACAGGTGTTTGATGAGGGTGGAACATCTAGAAAGCAAAAGGGTGTGGTAGGCAGACTAATATCTCCCGACAGACGCCCATATCCTACTCTCCGGAACCTGTGAGTGTGTTATGTCACATGGCACAAGGCACCGGATTATCCTTGGTTATCCAGGAAATTATCTTGGATTATCTGAGTGGGCCCCATGTAAGTGTAGGGTCTCTGTGGAAGGGAGGCAGAAGAAGAGAGTCAGGGAGGGAGGTGTGATGTTGGAAACAGTGATTGGATTGCTGGCTTCAGGACCAAGGAAGGGCCACGGACTGAGGAATGCAGGCCGCCTCCAGATGCTGAGGAAGGCAAGGGAACAGATTCTCCCCTAGAGCTTCCAGAAGGAATGCAGCCCACCAACACCTTGATTTTAGCCCAATGAAAACCATGTCAGACTTCTGACCTTTGGAACTGCAAGATAGTGGATTTACGTTGTGTTAAGTCAGTAAGTTTGTGGTACTTTATTATAACAGCAGTAGGAAACTGATATAGGGGCCAGGATTTAAGATGCTGTAAATCACACAACGGAGTTTGGATCTTGTTCTACAGGACTGATGGCTCATCACTGTTTAGGAACCTGTGTGTGCTAAGCGTATGAACTCTGAAGTCAGGCCGCATGGGTGTGAGTACCAGCCTTGTCAATGACCAGCTTTGTTAAGCAAGGGTTTTAACTTCTCAGAGCTGCAGTATTTCCATCTCCAGAATGGGGGAATAGTAGTTCTTTATCTCATCAGGCTAGTGTAAGGATTAAATGAGATGATGCATGTCAGCTGTTTGGCACACCATAGGCCGGAAAAGCAATTGTTACCCTTACTTGTTTTGCAACCTTGGACTAGCCAGTGTCTCACCAGGAGCCTTGATCTCTACATCTCCAAGAGGAGGTAATGGGAAGCCCCTCAGCCTCCAGACCCCACTGGAATAAGTGGATTTTGTGATAGGATGAATGGGAGAAGGAGCACCCCTGCCGGCCTTGTACGGAGTTCTCCGCCCGCCCATGGAAGGAGCAGGTGCCTGTTCACCCTCCCTCCCCAGCCCCTGCTGTGCCAACACCGCAGGCATGCCTGGATCCCTGTGCCCCTGAAGGGCTGTCCTGGTTTCTGCTCCCCTGCACTGTGCTTCAGGCATAAGCTTATTTTAGTTACAAATTCCTTGAAATGCTACACCTTCCTTGCCCACCCAGACTGACCTCCCCAGGTCCAGCTGCCAGGTATTGATTTTCCCTTTAAATATTACTGCAGCCCAGGAGCATGTATGGATTAATTGACGAGGCTAGGCTTGTACCTGCACACTTCATTAACAGCTGCTACTAATTAGTGGAGTAGTCATTAAGAGACCTATGGGGTTTTGAGGATAATAGTTTTATTTTTTTTCCATGACTTTTAGGCATACAATAAACGGGGAAGTAAAACACCATGATCCTAGAGTGGGATGTCAGTCACAGGGTGGCCTGTGTTCAGGACTTGCCTCCCAAGAACACAACAGAAACTACAAAATTACCAGAGTGGGACCAGAGTCAGGAGGGCTTTAGAGTCATCTGGTCTACCACGTTTGTCTACTGGGGCTGGGAGAGGGGCAGGGCCTCATTCTCAAGGTCACACAGGGACAGGGAGGCAAGAGTTGGGACGAGCACCCAGCTTGATTAAGATTGAAGTGTGTGAATTTGGATGACTTATTGACCCTTTTGGAACTTCATTCTTGCTGGATCAAGTGTGTTAGATCATGTGTGTAGAGAGCTGAGCATAGCTTGAGCACAGAGTGAGTCCTCAACGGATGGTGGCCATTGTACCCTGTGCTCCTTAGGAAGGTATATCTGTGGCTCAGTCACTGTGCTTTTCTCAAGCTGACTTGTGTTACTCACTGAGCACACACTGAGATGTTTTACAGCAAAGAATAGAGAGCCTTGATTTATTATTTCCCTCTTGTTTTAGAGATAATGATAATAATAATTTGAATCACTAACCTTCCCTGTAAGCTCCTGGCATGTCAGAAGGTACTGTTCTGAGTGCTTTACATGGATTAATTCATTTTATCCTCTTGACAGCCCTATGAGGTAGGTGTTTTTATTGATTCCTATTTCATAGAAGTGGAAATGAATGTACTGAACTTGCCTGTGGTCACACAAAAAAGGAGGTGTTGCTGAACCCGGTATTCTAGCCCCAGAACTCATCAGCCTCTTGGGTCGATTTCCTGGCTAAGGGAAACCCCTGCCCTCCCCCCCCACCACGTGCATGCCACATGGGTAACAGCTGTGTTTGCATTCTCCAGTCCTCAGCTGATTAATCTGGGGTGGGCACTTGAAGCAGAGGCTGCCCCACACTATCTGTTTTGGGTGGTCTGGCTCAAAAGTATGAGCTGGGCCAGTCTGACTCCTACCTGAAAGAGGATGAGCCTGGGAGTGGGAAGAGCTGGAGACCCATGATAATCATCAGCCACGAGTGGCCACAGGGAACTGGCCAACCAAGAAGGAGGACGGAAAGGTGCATGGATGCCACGGGAGAGACCACTAGTTATGGAGGGGTGCCTCAGTCCCTGACAGCCTGACAGTCCTGGTTCCCATGGAGCCTGGCTGTTGCTGGCCTTCTGTTTCAGGATTCTGACAAGGACCCGCTTTGGACTGAACTCTCCTTATATGGACTCTCCCTGAGCTAGTGCCCTTCTCCTCCTCACAAACAGAACTCTAGCATGAACAATTCTCTTATCAGGTCTATAGGGCACTGCTGATGTCAGGTGGGGCTCAACCCCCATCTGTTAAGCCGGCCTTCTGCATAAGAACAACGTCCTAAAAGAACATGACAGGGGTCTGTAAGGAAAGGGGGATCTCCCTCTGGGAGATGGTGTCCAGTTGGAGACAAACATCTGTAATAGTCAGGATAAGGGCAGGCTGCTGTATCATGATGATGCCGTGGCATCAAGAGGACTGAGGTGTTTTTCTTTCTCATCTCACAGTTCCAGGTGAATGGCCCAGGCTGGCAGGGCAGCTGAGCCTCATAGCCATTCAGGGACTGGGGTCGTCCGAACCATTGCCCCACCATCCCTGTGAGCCTTGTTTTGGTCTCAGTGGTTAGAGCCAGGAGTTGCTCTTCTGGTTAGAGCCAGAAGAAAGCTCGGAGGGTGGGGGACACCTACTCTCATGTCACTTTTCCTCCACTTCCCATGGTGCGAACTGAGCACGTGGCCCCACTTAGCTGCAAGGAAGGCTGGAACAGCTGGTTTTGATCTGGGGTCATAAAGGGTCAGATAGGAAATAATTTTGGTTTTGTGAGCCATTGCTGTGTTGTAAGCGCCCGACTCTACCCTTGTATCTCGACAGCAGCCGTAGACAATATGTAAATGAATGGGTATGGCTGTCTCAATAAAACTTTATTCATGGACACTGAAATTTGAATTTCAGATAATTTTCATGTGTCGTGAATATTTTTCTTTTTGTTTTTTTCAATCATTTTGAATTGTAAAAGCCATTCTTAGCTCCCAGGCCATTCAAAAGTAGGCAGTGGTCAGATCTGGCTGGTGGGTTATTCAGACTCTTGGTCTGGACGGTCACCTTGGGCCTGGCCACGTTTTGCCAGGGGAGGTTGAATTTTGGTGGAGAGTGAGTGGTTTCCACCACAACATCTACTCCAGGGATTGCTAAGAGAGGGCCGTTTAGAGTGCCCTCTGCCTCCTTTTCTGTCTAAAGAGAAGAACAGAGTGTGCTGGGTGGAGACAGCCGTGTTCCTCTCTCTAAACTTGCCAGGAGTGAGAGGAAGCAGCGAGGCCCTGGGAGGTCCCCAGTGTCAGCAGCTGTAGAGCGGGTTATGTTGTCGCACAAGGGGCCGGCAGCTGGCTTCCTCCAGTGCTAGAGGCCGGGTGGGCTGAGGACACCAGTGGCCGGAGGGAGACAGGGGGCCGCACCCTGAAGGCGGCACCCAGTCCCCCACTCGGGGGCAGTCAGCCCTTCGCCGGCAGGACGCTCCCATCCCTGCTGCTGGAGCTCATGGAAGCTAGGCAGGAGGTGGCTCTGAACTGGGCAATGACGCTTGGTCATAATTACAAAGTGACAGCTGTAAATATAAATGTGGCCAGGAAAATTGTCCAAAAGGATGAAGATACTATTATTTGGCAAGTTTATTTTCTTTCATCTCTCCCTCTTCTCCCTCAACCACCAGCTGGTGGGGTTGGGGCTTGCAGAGCAGAGCTGATAGCAGTTACTGAGGAAAACAGAATCATTCCGTGTTTGTGCATCATAGAGCTTATATTGTCAATCAGACCAGCTACGTATATTTTTGACATCAGCTGCCAGTTTTTCTTTCTGTGTCTGAGAAGAGTCAGAACCAAAGGTGGGAAAACTCACCTGAGTCTGTTAGATGTGACATCAGAGCAGCCTGAGTTTGAGTCCTGGCTCTGTCAGCTCCTGGGTGACCTTCACCAGTCCTGTGACCCCTCTGGGCCTCAGCCCCCTCATCTGTGAAACGGAGGAGAAGAACACTATGTGTGCAGGTAGGTTGCTAAAAGCCCATTTGAAATGCAAAGGAGGCATTTGTTCAGATGCAAAGGATGATTTTTGCTTCTCTCTCTGGGCCTCCTTTTCCTCATTTGTAAAATAGATGGGTTGGACTCGTGGCTCCTTCAAGTCCTGACTTTCAGGACTTGTATCACCAATGGTGGAGTCTATGACTTACTAGAAGGAGAAAGCTGGCCTTTAGAGGTGCTTCCTCCTGGCAGGAGGTTTTGAAGATGCAGGAAGCAGTGGGTTGATTAGGAACTTATTGCTCTCTGACCCTCCCTGTCCTTTCTGGCACAGCTCAAGCCCCCCTCCTCCAGGAGGCTCTCCTGGATTCCTTCAGGCATAGGCCATCTCACCCTTTCTGAAGGGTGTTTGACCTTCATCTCCATCCCAGCCTTTTTTTGGTACTTGCTGGTCTGCCTGCAGGGTTTGATGGTGGTAATCTCCCTAATACCATTTCTGTAACCCTGACCTGAACCCCTAGCCCCATCTCTGAGTCTGTGAATGGATCCAGTGCGTAGATATGGGCTGGAGGTGCTTTGTTGTGGGGCCGTCTTGGCAGGACCCACCTGTTTCACATTCCTATTGGGCAAAGGGGACCTGAAGCACCCTGATCCCCCAGCCTGGAGCCCTTGTTGATAGCCATGTCCTCTTGGACCCTGGGGCCAGCTGGCCCACAGACATTCTGTTGGCTTCACGACCCCCCACTGCTGTCATGGAAGCAGGCGATGCACCATCTCAACTGGAGGTCCATCCCTCCTCTCATTACAATACTGATGCCTAACATGGGAGTGAGGCCTTATCCTGGGACATATGAGGATGTGAGCCAGCTGGTGAAACGTATGGCTCTGTGTTAAAGATGCTGGTCCTTGTTGGTCTCACTGAACATCTAAACTTCTAGTAAGCATGTGGCATGTGTTATGTGACATCATTCAAGGCATTCATTAATTTATTCATCTTCCTATTCATTGAGCAATGTGGTGAATGTGCCCCCCCAGGTGCTGGGAATACAGGAGTGAACAAGGTGGAAATAATTCCTGGTTTTGTGGAATGTGCATCCCCGCGGTGGGGGAGATTCTATACAATTAAGCAAACAATTGTAAAAGTACTGGATGAACCTGCAGCCTGGTCTGTGGAGTTGAGGGGGTCAGACAACGGTACGTTGGTGCAGGGCAGAACACTGGAATGTTCTGAGCAGAGGGACAGTAGGTGTGAAAGAAGACAGGTGAGAGGACCAGTGGTAGGTCTGGGGAGCTGAAGGGGAACCCCGGTGTCTGTACGGCAAAGCTTGGAGTGAGGGGAGGACAATGTGGCACTACAGGGATAGGTAGGGGCTGGATTCTAGGGGCCTTTGATAAGCCTGGTGACACAGTTTGGACTTTAGCCTGAGGGCACAGGAAGCCCTTGGAGCTTTTTGGACAGGCTTTCATTGTAGGAGGATTCCTCTAGCCCCTGTGTGGCTAGGAGGAGCATGTGGGGAGGGAATGTCGTAGTCACCCATGTAAGACATGCGCAGAGCTAGGACAGGTGGATTGGAGTGCCGTGGGTAGAAGACGGGATCAGGAGCTATAAGGAGGAGGAACCATCAGGACTTGGCTGTGGGAGAGAAGGAGAGGGAGCATTGAGGCGATTCCTAGGTCTCTGTTCCAAGCAACTGGACAGATGGTGGCTTCTTTGATTGAGATTTGGAAGAAGATGATGGATGTGTTATGAGGTGCCTTGGAGACACCCAAGCGGCTCCAGAGTTTAGGAGAGAGTTCTGTGGTATCAGTAAAAATGAGAGGAGCCTGGCCTGGAGACGGAAACTGACTCTCCTGGAAGGGTTGGGTCCCTTGGAGAGAGAGTGTCAAGGCCTGGGAAGGTCATGGGAAGCCCTTCTCAACGCTCCATGGCCTCCATCTACAGGTGAGGCCCATCCTCACTTACCTATCAATTCCATAACCCCTCTTCGTCAGCCAGAGGAAGGGCAAAGACTGAACTTAGAGAAAGCAGTAAAACATGTAGGTGGGTGAGGGCAGTCCCGGCACCTCCTCCCCCTCCCAGCCTTGGGGCCTCTGCAGTCGCCAGACGGATCCCTGCACCACCTTTGCCCCAGTTTGGGCCCGCTGGACATGTTGCCTCCTCGGAGAAGCCTTCCCTGACCACTCGTCTGCAAACTGTGCTGCACCGCAGTGCCCTCCCGAGCACGCGGTTCCATATTCTTCAGCCCTCTCTTCCCCGACACGCCCTGATGTCCTTTCTTCATCCCTTTGTGGACCTTTCTCCTGCTTCTCCTGGCCAGAGCGTGCGACCCCTGTGGGCAGGACCTTGTCCACGTACTGTGGACAGCTGCTTCTCCAGCCTTCTCCTCGGCCGGAGGTCTCATGGACCTCCGCTTCCCCCCTCCCAGCGTGACCCCTGGAGCAAGAGCTGGGGGCTCTGGCTTTGAAGTCACCCTGCGATCACCGGCGTCTCTCCCTCAGCCACTTCTCTCTGGACTCAGTCCGCCAGCAGGTCGTGTGTGGTTGGCTTTCTTCTCCTCCCTCTGCCTTTCCAGGTACTATCCTCTTGTATCTGTCTACAACAGAAATCTTCCCAGGCGGCTCTTTTACCTGAGACTCTTCAAAGGGCATCTGAAAAGACTCCCAACGGCGGGGCGACATTTTCCAGAGGCTGGGAGTCTAGCTCCCACCCACTTTCCAGTTACCTCTACCACTTTGCCCTTCACTCCTTCCAGAACAGATGCATAGGGCTCCCACCCTCTCTCACCTCGGTGCTCATCGCTCTGCCTGGAACATATAGCAGGCGCTCTGTAAACCCTTCCCGAGTGGATCAGTGACCTGTCCAGTGGCTCAGGGGGAGCGGGAATACGCCCCAGAACAGATCGGCCCCCTGTGTCTCTCCCTTTAAGGGGAAGCCTGGCAGAACGCCTCTCGTTCTCATTGCGTTGCTTTCTTAAGCCTCACACCCTTTCCCACCTCCTAGTATTGGATGCCTGAGCCTCAACCCAGTGCCTCCAGTGGCCTCCAGAGTCCCAGCTACCCCAGGCAGCCTTAATTAATTGTAAAATTGATGAAGCAGCCCCCTTTGTTAGGCTGGGCTGGTGTTTATTTGTATTTTCATATTATTATCCTTTTATACTTCTCTGGGCGCCTTCCGCTCTCTACTGACACTTTTTATTGGGGAAATGTTAATTTAAAAATCATCTATAATGCAGGTGTCACAAATCAAAGCTGTTCGGTAATGAGTTGCTCTTATGTCGTATAAAAACAATTAATTAAAACCCTATCTGAGAGAGCGTGCCGGCAGATTTATGTTTCCCAGTGTCTCCCCTCGACCTTCCTTTTTAAGGACCCTCATGCACTCAGCTGGCTTCTATAGGAGGATGGTTTCATCCTACCTCTGCCCAGGAAATAGAGTCCCAGCCTGGTGGAGTGGGGAAGGCGCCAGGAAGGCATCTGGTGGCATAGAGGGCCGAGAGGGACTTTGCTCTGGTCATATAGCCATTGAGAGGCCTGCCAGGCTCAGAAGAGCCTCTGTTGCCCAGGTCCTGTCTTTGTCATCCCTGCTGGCGCCTCTCCTGCCGTCCTCCCGACGAGGCTCACTGGCCAGTGGACGTGGGAGCACCTGCACCGCTGTTTTGCCAAAGCTGGTCTAGGAAATAGCACTCTTTTCCCCACCAACAGGCACGCTCATGTCACAGACGTTTTTCCCTCCCTGCTAACCCGCTCAGCACTTACTTAGGAAGTATAATCTAAGGCATCTGAACTCTGGTCTCGCCTCTGTTCTTGATTCATCGTGTGACCCTGCGTGAACCTCTTCTCCTTGGTTGAGCCCCAGCTTCTCTACAAAATGGGTACATTGATTTAGACGGGGAATTGCAAATTGAAATACCTCCAGGTACCGTTAATGAATCAGGCAGGTCTGGTGGGAACAGTGGAGACTGGAGAGGAGCAGGTCCCTTCTGAAGGGGGCAGCCTCTATCACCTCTGGATGTTCACTGTCATGTGGGAGAGCAGGCCCCAGGTTGCGCTTTTCAGGACAAGCTGGAAACCCAGCTCAAGGTTTTGAAATGTTGGCAAGGGTGCTGGCCCTTGGTTAATTTGCTCTCAGAGCCCCTTCTCACCCTGCCCTGATTTTGCTCTCTATCTCAGGGGGTTGTCCCCTTAAGGGTCCTGGCTTGGTTGCCTTGAGCTGGCGGGAGGTTCTAGCTGTTGCTGGGAAGGTGAGAAGCTGGGAGGCAGGGATAAGCCTGGTGTCTCCCTCATCTCCCTGCCTTGGGCACCTTCTCTGGTGGGGCCCGTGTCTCTGTGAGCAACCGAGGTTCCAGGCCGGCCAGGTCACTGTGGCCTCTGGTCTCTGGATACCTCCTGCCTTCATCCTGGGGGGCTTGTTGCTGTTGCTAATCTCTGGGTTGCCTTGCTGATCTGCCAAGTCCTGTGTTTCTATTAAATTGCCTCCGCTTTAAATACCTGAAGTGGTTTATAGGTTCTTGGTTGGACTCTGACTGATACAGTGAATAATAATAATATTATTATAATTATTGAACACAGTGAAGGCTTGTCTGTGGGCTGGGTGGAGTGTAGAGAACACCAGTGCGTGACTGGTTTGGGTAAGCTGAATTTCAAGGTCATACTTTGGTTCAGAATTGACCTGGGAAATCAGATAATATCAGCCCTTGTATTTTAGAAGCTTTTATTCTTCAGAGTGAACATATTCTCCAGGGCATCTGGATTCTGGCCCTTCTGCCTCCACTGAAAAGCTGGCCTCTGGCTCTTCATGCCGGGGACCTCTTCTGGCCCGGCCTCTGCTTGGTACCCCCTCCTGGCAACAAGGAGGCACCACTCCCTGGGGGCCTGAGAGAAGGGCTTGGGGGGGCTCTGAGCAGGCAGATGACTTTCCCTGCACCCTCCCCTCCCTGCCTGCAAAGCCCAGGCCACCGTACGGGCGTGCAGGTCAGGACTGGAACCCAGAGCTCGTTCCCTCAGCTGCCGGGTACCACGAGCCGGAGATGCTCCGCAGAGAAGACCCAGCCCCACCACTGAGGAGCCTCCTGCCAGTCAAGCTGGGGTGAGCTGTGGCCGAGGAGCCCCAGGAGGGAGAGCAGTCAGGCTCAGGAGCTTAACTCCTGGACTTCTGGGTGGTTCCGAGTCCATATGGAATATGCTTCCTTTCCGTCTGACGGTGTGTGATTCGGGGACAGTCCAACTCAAAATGAAAGAGGCCAACCACGTGGCCAGCCGCCCCCTGCCCCTGCTGGTGGCTCTCCCTCCCGCCGGCCCTCCCGCCCTCGCGGCTTCGGGAGGACCCCGTCCTGTGGTCTCCTCCTCCCCTCTGTGGAGGCTGTGGAGTGTCTCATCCAGGCTTTTATCCGCCATCCACAATTATAATGTCAAGATTGAATAATCTGCCTTTTTCTCCCGGATGACAGCCACGTAGAAACTTCAAAAGAACCAGTTTTGCTGGCATCTAACGGCTTTTGTTAATTACTATATCCCAAAGAAAATGAAATAAAGGAGGAAGAAAAATGATATTTCTCTGTGACAACTTTGTAAAAATATCAGTGATGAAGAGGCACAGCTTAAGGGCTTTGACTGTTCCTGCCGCCAAGACCGGGCCTCTCCCCACTGATGCGGGGTCCGGGGAGTGGCTGAGCATGCCTGTGCACGCGCACACACCGTGCACACTAGCACACGCACTCACGCTTACGGTCCTGCCCCCCGCCCTCTGCCTCACACGCACGCCATACGCATGCCTGGACCTTCTCACACACAGGCCACTGCACGGGCCCGCTCACACGCTCCCGCACACCACACACAGAGCACACGCCTCTCGCGTCTTACCACAGCCTGCGTTCACACTTGCAATCCCCGTGACACCCCCCCCCTCCATATACTCTGTTCAGAGCCTCCCATTCACGCTCCTGCACAGACTCCCAGCCGTGCACACGCTTCTGGGTGCGAGCCCCACCGTGCCAGGCTCTGTGCTGGGCGCTGGCATACACGCGTGCAAGACGTTCTGCTCAGGACAGCAGGGAAGGCGCACAAATGGACCGGCAGCCCTGTTTTCTCGATGTCACAGCGTGTTGCTGTCCCGTGCGATGCAGGGGCTCAGGAGCTGTGTGCAGTGGGTAAGTGCTCAAGCTCTGGGATCCTGGCACGAGCATATCGCAGCTACGTGACCTCGGGCAAGCCATTTTACCTCTCTGCTGCAATGTCCTTATCTGTAAAATGGGGATCATAATGGGACATCCTGTAAAGGTACATGGGAGGACCAAATGAGGTCATGCAGGTGAAGTGTTCTCCCCAAATCCTAGCTGCTATTTAGGGGTGTGGAGTGGCTGACTTGGCCTGTGGGGGAGTGGCCTGGTGTTTGGGGGCTTCATAGAGGAGGGGATATCTGAGTTTGGAGTATTGAAGTTTGGAAGAAAACAAGGAAAACCCATCCTAGGCAGGGAGAAGAGCCTGCGC
Organism: Leptonychotes weddellii; assembly: GCF_054177405.1. Lineage (NCBI taxonomy): Eukaryota > Metazoa > Chordata > Mammalia > Carnivora > Phocidae > Leptonychotes > Leptonychotes weddellii. The sequence goes on along the minus strand of NC_138374.1, from coordinate 43,936,701 downwards.
GAAGGCTCAGAGGCATGGCCGGGCATGCATGTCCCATGAATGCTGGGTGTTAGGTGTGACTGGATGATAGTGTGTGGTATCAAGAGCAGGAGCAGATAGGAGAAGATTCCAGAAAGGTAGGCAGGACCTGACGGTGACAGCCCCTGTGTTTCCTGCTGAGGGGGTAGGGTTTTCCTGTAGAAGCTGAGGTCTCTGAAGAGTTACAGTCTGATGAGTAATACCATCAGGAAAGCCAGGGGCAGGCAGGGGGAGGTCCCACAGTGGGCAAAGCACGACGCACCCCTTCACAGGGCAGTGGGTGCCCGGTGGCCTCGGAGAAGGGGATATGGTGCGGCCAGGCACCTCTCTCCCTCACTTGGGCCTTGGAAGTCCAGCAGGTGACAGCATTTATGTCATGGGTAGGCCATGGAGAGCCACAGCAGGTGGAATCTGCTGCATTTAGGAAAGGCTTCCCTACTCTAGGATCATAAGCAGCTGGATGGGAGTGGAAGTGAAAGGAAGGTTTCCCAAGCCTGGGAGATTTCAAACAGAATCATTTCCTTTCGGTCTGATGCAGTCCCTGCTGCGGGGCTGGGCGGGGTCCTGTTGTAAAGTTCTCTGTTCCTGTGTGGATCAGCAAGGGGGTGTTTCCTGGTATTTGTGTGTGGGGTCTTGGCCCACAGAGGCTGGGGTGGACAAAGATGGTGACTTTCCTCACCCCGAGGGCGGGAACCTGGGATGGCAAGTTTGACTAAGGCAAGGTGGCAGCCCTGTTGGCAGGAGGAGGAGGCTGGGACAGGCATGAAGAAACCCACTATCTCTGTCTGCCCGCCTGCCCAGGACCCAGGCGTTTGCCCCCTTGGAGATGGCTGGGGAGTGTGGAACCTAGAACCTAAGGGAGCAGAAAGGAGAGGTGCCTGTCTGATGAGAGAAGTGACTGGATTCTGTCGGTTGTCAGTCACTCCTAAGCAGCAGGTGCCTTCAGTCAGAGGAGCTCTGACAGGAGGCTTGGGACTGCTGCAGAGCCCAGGCCAGGGGCTCCCTGGAGGTCTGCAGAGCACGGTCTGCACTGCCACACAGCTGGCCGGGCCCCCACTGCTGTCCTTTCCTTGTCCCCAGATCACCTTCTGGGACTTCACTGAGAACTGCCTCCTCAGATGAGGTCAAGAGAGGGACGCCAGCTTGGCCAAGGGCACCCCAAGATATTGGCAGGCAAATGAGGGTTCCACCCAAGGCAGAACTGCCCTGAAGTGACTGACTTTGAAAATCTGGACAAAGACACCAGGCTTTAGAGTGCCCAGCACTGAGGCAAAGAAGGGGGGGTGCCACGGTGGTGGCTTTGGGTCACAGCATCACAGCGAGGGCTACCCCTGCCCTCTCCAGACCCCTGGACATTTCTGGCATTGTCAGCCCCCTCTCCAGCATGCAGTCCCAAGGTTTGTGAGCCCTCAAAGTGCTGGGTCTCCCCCGTGCTGCAGCTAGCATCTTCCTTCTGCCCTAGTCAAGCCCCCTCATCCCAGGGTCCCTGTGCAAGGTGGTGGGGAGGGAGCTGGGGCTGTTCATTCCTTTCATTCCCCCCCAATTAACCCTGCCAGCTGAGGGGGAGCACTGGCCCCGGATCTAATCTCAGCCAGGTCTGGGTGCCCCCTCCTCTGCCCCTCCTTCCCACTAGTCATTAGTCTCCCCCCGCTGCAGGTAGAGTGACAGGCCAGCTCGGAGCTCCTGAAAAGGCCTTTGTTTTATCGCCTTCAGTTCAGATGCTTCAGAGCACTAGCAGGCCATATTTTAATCTCAGGTCTTTGCAAACAAAATCGTTAAAAGCAGATGGCTGTGAAGACTGCCATGAATATTAATAGATATTGAAAAAAAGTCCCCTTAATCTTTCCATAAATCTTTTCCGAGGAGGTGGGGAAAGACTTGGAAGAGATGAGGGCTGCAGTGTAGCCAGAAGTACCCTGCCCTTTCCTATCCGGGCTCAATCCTGAAGCCTGAGTAATTAGCATCTGGGTAGCAGGTGAGTCCAGCCTAGCGCAGGGCAGGGATGGGTCTGGAGCATCAGGTCTGGGCTCACAGTCCTGTCTTCCCCACCCCTTCCCCTGCAGAGCAAGGATGGGAGGGGGTCTGGAGGTGAGGACAAGCTCTACTCAGCATCTGATTCCTGCCTAGGCCAACTGTGGAGAGGCCGTTCCTTTGGCACTCCATGTAATGCTGCTAATCTATGCTGGTCACCTTCTGTGCAAATTTCTATGCATGCTCGTCTGGCATACATTTTTTGAGGTAGAATTATCATCCCCATTTCACAGATTGGGAAAGACTCAAAAAATGGAAACCACTGGCTCAAGATCACAAGGTTATTAGTCAATGGGATGGAAGAGATACGAACCCAGATCTGTTTGACCATGGAAGTCTGTGTGATGAGAATCTTCTGGGACCACCTCATCCCTCTGGCCCCAGCACCACCCTTTCCTGGGCACATACTTTTGACTGGAAATTTTACTGTTCACAATTCATTCATTTAGATCATACATTCCCCTTTTTAGTTCTCTTTTCAATGCAAACACCCTTGGGAGAGGTAACCTATTAAGTACTCGAGAAACATGAAAAGCTGTTCAGCCACATAATCTAGGACCTGAGCTGAAGTCTTCTTAGCTTAGCCATTTCCTGGCTCTGTGACCTTGAGCCAGCATTTCATTCCATGGAGTTGGTTTCCTCTGGAAGAAAATGGGAATGATGAAACAACTCTGTGAGAGACACTGGACCTGTAAGAATTCGAGGAGATCAAAGATAGGAAAACACTTTGAAAAGCTCCTGTCACTGTGCACCTGCTGAGGAGTATTGTTCTCATTGTTGTCCAAACACCGTATTCATTTCTAGGACCACTTTCATGCCAGGAGGTAATAAGTCACTGTGGGGAGCAGGGGTGATAAGACCCAGGGTAGGGGCATGGGCCTGCTGGGGAGGGGTGGTGGGCGACGGGAAGGGAAGTGGCTGCATTGCAGAGCCAATGACATTGATCTCGACGTTTCTTTTTTTGGCCGGTGGCTTGCTTTGCTTTATGCTTCAAATCTAATTCAATCGGTCTTTCTCCTTCCTTTCTTCCTCCTCCGTTCTCTCTCTCTGCCAATAAATATTTTCTGGCCACTTGTTAATGTTCCAGGGGTGGGGATTCCATAGTGAGCACCAGCGGCATGGGCCCTGCACTAAACAAACAACAAACACATAAGATCGCTACAAAACAGAGAAGCACTCTGCAGAAACAGACATGGATGGAACTATAGGATAATCTAGGGGACCCATTTTTTTTCAAGAATATTAATAAAATCTTTATTCTGGAGCATCAATAAGCAGTAATGGCACCTTTCCTGGAGTTTTTTTTTTTTTTTTTTTTTCTGGAAGCCCATTGTTAATATAATTTTTTATTGCAATATAGTTGACATACAGTGTTATATTAGTTTCAGGTGTACAACATAGTGATTTGACAATTCTGTACATTATGCTGTGCTCACTACGATAAGCATAGTTACTGCTTATCTGTCATCATACAACGTTATTACAATATTATGTCCATCCCCCCAACCTCTGGCAACCATCAGTTTGTTCTCTGTGTTATGATTACGTTTCTGTTTTAATTTTTTTGTCAAGGGGACCCATTGAAAATAGGACGAGGCCTCTGTGTTCTCCCAAACCGGTTTCAGCAAAGCTTAAGGAAGTGTGATGGCATGGCAGCCCTTATGCCCAACGCTGGAAAGTCCTTAGAGGAAGCAGGTGAGACCCAGACAACTGGAGGAGCAGAGAGAGTACTCGAAGCAGGGCATCTCTTGTGCTTCTTCCCTGGCCCGGCAGTGGCCTAGACCCCACCCCCTACCAGGCCCCGCCCCGGTCCAGGCCCCGCCCCTGGGATGGTTTCTTCCCCGGCCAGGCCCCTCCCCTGGCTCCTCCCCTGGCCAAGCACCGCCCTTACGCTGGCCCCACTCCTGGCTTGGTCTTTCCGGGGAGGGGAGGAGTC
>NC_138374.1:43923366-43932616 GCF_054177405.1 Leptonychotes weddellii | reverse complement strand
AAACAAAGTGAGGGTTCTAGAGGGGAGGGGGGTGGGAGGATGGGTTAGCCTGGTGATGGTCATTGAGGAGGGCACGTTCTGCATGGAGGACTGGGTGTTATGCACAAACAATGAATCATGGAACACTACATCTAAAACTAATGATGTAATGTATGGGGATTAACATAAGAATAAAAAAAAAAAAGAAATGGAAGAAGAAATCTATCACTCTAGTCCCGTTAAACTGTTGCTATTCCAAATGCAACGAATTCTTGGAGCCTGAGTACAAGGAGGCAGAAGCTTGTCATGTTTCAACAAACATACTTTATTATACTGTATAATTTAAGGTATCGTTTTATTCAAGTGACATTCAAATGTGTGAAAAACGGTTGCCTTTGCCATAGCCATTAATGAAATCATTACGTATAAATGGTTACGCTTTACCAAGTCATTCATTAAAGGTAAATTAATGAGGGGACAGCATTAAAATTTTCGCAATCATTACCAGGTCCAGCCTAACCCACTTTTATAAATATTCATCAACAAAACGTGCCTCAAGAACTCACCCAGTAAATTAAATTCTCGTCTTGAAGTGTTTTGCTTCCATTAATGGCATAGGCCGTGGTACTTTCTTTGATTTGTTTTCCGGAACTTTGGGATATATTGTATGGAAATAATGACAAACTCTGAGTAATCGCTGATAATTAGGCCAAATCTATTATTCCCATGGTATTTACATTTTGATTACTATGTTCCCCCCAAAGGCAACGTCTTGAATATATTCTAATGCAAGACAAAATAGTATCTGAGATTTTTAGGGCTGGAAGAAAACTCAGACATTAACTAGTCCAGCTCTTACCTGGTGTTTGAATCTCTTGTCAACATCTGTGCCGGGTGGCCCTTTGGCTTCTGCTTAAATACTTTCAGTGATGGGGAACTCACTCTCACCTCGGTAGCCCACTCCATTCTTGGACGCCTTTGGTTGTTCATCTTTACCTCTGAAGCATTCCAGTAACTTTCTAGTGTCCATGTGTGTCCTAAACCCTGTACATTGGGGTGGAGAGTAAAAGGACTTGACAAGCATGGGGAAGTTGTCCTGTAGATATTGTCACACTCTTGCCTTTCACTGAGTCTTCCATCTCCAGGCTAAACATTTCCAGGGTATTCGAAACTTCCTCCAAGAAAGTGAACTCCAGGTTCTTAACTTTCTCTTCCCTGCAGAGAAGGCCTTACCTCTATTGCCCTGCATGATCTGGACCTACCTTTCTGGCTTTAGCTTCACCATTGCCCACAGTTTTCCTCTGCATTTGAATCCAGGTAGCCCTGAACCATGGGAGGGTGTCTCTAACACACAGACTGTTCACTGAGTCTGAGTCTTTATACAGGCTTTTCTCTCTGCATGAAGTGTTCTTGCTCCCTTTGTCTGCCTCACGAGTTCCTACTCATCCCGCAGAACCCTGCTTGGTGGTCATTACCTCTGTGAAGCCATCCCTGATTGATTTCTAATTCCCACCCCGGAGAGAATTGATCACACCTTCTCCTTACACTACTTCTGTTTTTGTAAATATTTAGTACCTCCCAAGGGAGCTGGAGGGGGTGGGAGTGGGCAAAAGGGCCTCAGGTTCAGAAGAGGTGTCCGGATTAGACTCTTTATTTTTGGCTTAAAACAACACATTAATTATCTTGCAGTTCTGTCGATCAGAAATCCATTCCTTGGCTCATGGCCTCCTCCTTCCATCTTCGAAGCTAGCAACATGGGGCTGATGGCTCCCACATCAGACTTACGATAAAGAGGTTAGATTTGTAGCCGCGAAGCAACACTCCAAGAGAAATGATCGGCCACAGCTTATGCCTTCTGCCCCATCACCAGCCCATGTTGTGTGCAGCACTATGAAATCACATCATTTTTGCAAACAATGTAACTATCTTGGAAAGAGTATATAATTTTTACTGCATTGTACTTCGAGGACTAAAGGCATTAATTTGTGAAAGAGAAACATTTAAATCCGTCTACAGTGTTGGTGACTCTATTTTGACATAAAGAAAAAACATATTAGGGGAACCAAAACATGAGGACAGTGAGGTCCTCTCTTTCTCCCTGAAAAGTCCTGATAGGTGTGTGCACATTCACTGCGTGAATTTACTGGCTCACTTGTCTGCTTTACCTTGTAGTTCCTAGGACTACACAGGAGGTAAGAGTGAGACTCTGGAATCAGACTACCTAAGTTCAAGTCCAGCTGGGTGACTGGGTGGCTCTGGGCCAGTTACTTACCCTTGCTGTGCCTCACCTTGTCCATCTATAAAATGGGAGTGAATACCAGCACCGACCTCACGGGAGGTCGTGAGTGCTAATGCAGCACCATATGTCAAGTGTCTGGAGTGAGCCTGTGCTCTAAAAGCTTCCCCTACCATGGCTGGAGGGAGGGAGCTTGTCTGTCTTTGGGCCCAGCGCAGAGCCCCTGGTCCAGAGCATGGGGTCTGTAAAGGGCTGCTGCAGGTCCACTGACTGCATGGTTGGGGCCCCCTTGCCCAGAAACCCTGCCCAGACAAACGATGCGCATCCTCCCTGACAGCCTCCCCTGGATGCTGGGAGCATCTGTGCAGACGTTTGTAAATAAGCAGAGGCCTGTTACAAGCTGCTGCTTTCCTCTCTCCCTAGACACAAACCATCAGATAAGGCTGCTCCCATTTTCCTCCTGCCCTCGAAAAGGCACAGCATCAGGGTGATCAAATAAGATTTTCCCACTGTCAGTGTGCTATCTATAGCTGCATTTAGTTTTATTTTTCATGGAGTAACAGCCTCGTAGGGAACAAGTCTCTTTCCCCCTTGTCTTGTAAGGAGCTAAGAGACAGCTTGGTTCTCCTCCAGGTCAAGTGGCTGATCCCACACCTGATAGAGAGTCCAGCTATTGTCTCAACACAGAGATTCCTCTGGGGGGAGGGGTGATTACACACTGGCAGATTCAGGTTTTTCGTCTTTAATGGAGAGACCTTCCAAGGGTAATTAGTCCTATTTATCTTCTACGGGAGGGATCAGTTGAGAAGGCAGCATGAGGCTGTGTAGAGAATCGCTGGGGGTGGAGGTGGGTATGGCATAGAGAGGTTAAGTGACTTGTGGGAAGTTACACAGCTGAGAAATGTGGGAGCAGCATTTGAGGGCTGATTGAGGCAGTACAATTAGCATTCTGACTGCGAGGAGTGTGGATGGGATAACTTGCCAGCAGAGTCAAGGTCTCCTGGACATTTTGCTGGCGTCAAGCTTAGGGAAGCGGGCATGTCTTTGTATGTATTGGTGGGGGTTGGAGGGCAGGCTGGGAAGGCAGGGAGGTGACTTTTGCAGTCCGATTGGCTCACTCCAGGAATAGCCCTGCACCAGAAGGCAGGTGCTCTGAGGCCCAGGGAAGAGACATCTCCCACTCCCTCACCCCAGGTGAGTCACAGAAAGATGCTCTCAGTTACACAAAGCCAAAGAAAGATGCGGACAGAGACAAGCAAGCACAGAAAGGAAAGTGAAGGGCAATCCCAGACGCAGAGAGAGGTACCGGAGACAACCGAGAGGAGCGTTCCCAAACATCCACAGACATGCAAGCCAGAGATGCAGAGAGAAACACCCCAAGGCAGACAGGGCCCGAGAGATCTGCCCAGACTGAGAGACACAGATGAGAAATAGGTCAGAGAGACGAATCTGGAGACCAAAGGAGGTGGAGACAAAGGAGAGACATTACTCATAGCTATGGAGGAAGGGAGACAGCAGGACAGGGAGACAGACATTGAGCCAGCCACACAAACCTGAGGGTCATTCCCCTGCTCCCAAGCAACAGGCCAAGGAGCAGAGAAAATATTTTGTTGGATGAAGACCTGGCAGGCTCTGGAAGAGTCAGCCGATGGTCAGCGCCACATGGCTCCGAAATCCGGGCTGGTGAGTCTTGACTGCAGGCAAGGGGCTGGTGTGAGGCTGCACCTCCTCTCTGCATGCACGCCAGGTGTCCAGAAGCCAGCCCGGAGCGCACCTGCCCGGGGCTGTTTCCCTGGGGCTCAGAGGTGCGAAGGGAAGTGGCAGTGCCCAGCAGCAGGGCGGCCCCCAGCCACCGTCCCTATCTGCCTGCTCCAGCTTGGCTTTCAGGGAGCAGAGAGCCCAGCGCACTGTGCCAGCTCCTAGCTGCACAGACTGCTGTTGCTCTGGCTTCTTCATGAATCTGCACCATGGACGCTTCTGAGAGGGAGGGGGAAAGTGTGGGAGGCGGTGCGTGCAAGAGATACCCCACAGGCAGAGCCGATATGCCAGGACTGGCATAGTTCCTTGCAGAAGGGAACTGAGCTCAGGTCAATGTTCATACGAAGACACGAGCTGTTTAAAAATGCACCTTCGCTGGCCCAAGCCTCCATTTCTTTGCCTGTAAATGGGAGAGCTTGATCAGGTGAGCTCTGCAGCTCAGTCGCAGGTTCAAAGTCAGTGTCAACCTGGATAAATCGCTTCTGGCTCTAGAAATTCCTCCTGGACCAGGAGTGGCCACAGGCAGGGGCTCTGTGACTTTATTCTCCATCGTGTCCCTCATGCCTGACACCAAACAGGCGCTGAATGCACATGGATAGCTAAATCAATTCTAACATTTCTATTCATATTAATAACTATGATTTATTGAGTCCTTGCTACAGGTCAGGGATTTGGCTGTGGATCTGCACCATTGTACCCAAACCTGGCAACGGCGCCAGGAGGAAGGGACTCTTAGGACCCATTTTATAGGTTAGGAAACTGAGACCTAGCAGGCAAAGTGATTCTCCCAAGATGGTACGACTGAGAACCTGATTTGTATGCAGGTTGCCGGAATCTATATTTGGAGACCTTGTAGTTTCACCTTGTGACTTTTCATAAAACATTTTTTTTTTTAATTGGCACAGAATGTCTCATACCTCTTACCTCATTGCACAACTGTCAACTCCAAGCCACCGTGCTATCTCTTCGCTCACCATGGCAGCAGCCTTGTGTCTGGTCTCCCTGCCTCCACTCCTGCCTCCTCCAATGGACTCCCAGCAGCCAGGGTGACCTTTTCAAAATGCAAGTCTCATTAGATTGCCCTGCCGAAGAGAACTGGAGCTTCCCATTGCTAGTGGGGTAGAGATACCCTGAATGCAGCCCACGAGGCCCTGAAAAGCACAGTTTCTCTCTCTTTTTTTTTTAGTTTCTTAATTTTAATTTTTTTATCTTAACCTGCAGCCATGACCCATGAGGGGGCTGGGAAATCAACAGAGTGGTTGATAAACTGCATTTTCTTAAAGCAATAGAACAGGCTAGACTAGAAATAGGACAGAAACTCTCAGAGTGGATCACATTTACGGTGGCAAGAGTCACTTTTTTTTTTAAACCAATCTTTTAAAATTGGTGTATGCAGGTAATTAAATTTTTTTTTTTTTTAGGATTTTTAAAAATTTATTTATTTGACAGAGAGAGACAGAGCACAAGCAACAAGCAGGGGGGTGCAGCAGGCAGAGGGAGAAGAAGCTCCCCGCTGAGCAGGGACCCAATGTGGGGCTCGATCCCAGGACCCTGGGACCATGACCTGAGCCGAAGGCAGACACTCAACCGACTGAGCCATCCAGGCGCCTCGTATGCAGGTAATCATACATGTGAACACATGTGTATGTTCTACGCTCCTAGTCACCATGCAAAATGTATATCTTATGGCCTTGTCAAATACTCTCGAAGCCTCTGGTCCAGCATCATCTTGCCCACACCCCCTCACTCGTTTAGCCAAAGACAAAGACCATTTTCCTGGAATGTTCTTTTTGCCTCTTCACTTAGATAACTCCACCTCCTCCTTCATATCTCAACTCAAGCACTGCTTCGTCAGGGAACCCCCAATTATCTGCCCCCATGCCACCATGGACCCCCTCGTCCAATACTTCTCATGGTTGCCATTTGACATTTGGTCCTGTGTGTATTCGGTCAATGTCAGTCTCCCCCACTGGTCCCTGTGCTCCATGGGGTGGGGGGTGTCATCCAGGGGAGGACAGGTGTCTAGAGTGCCCTGTGAGGGTGAAACAGGTTGGTTTTTGCTTGCCCTCATCCCCTATACCTCGCTTGGTGCCTTGATCGTAGTAGGCGTTCCGCAAGCACTTGTAGAATGAATACATCGTGAGGGGCAGAGTCCCCGCTGTGGTCTTTACAAGTGAGGAAACTGAAGCACAGAAGGGCTTGGAGTGACTTGCCTGAGGCCCCAGCAGATGACTCACTAGGAGCCCGTCTGCTCTACACTCCCACGAAAGTCATGTAGTCCGTGACGCCTGGCTCCGGGTGTCAGTCCTGACTCGCCCCCCACCTCTCCCTCCGCTCCTTTCCCGAGAGCTTCCTGGCTCCACACTCAGTGTTTCCTCTCCCTCTCCAGCTGGCTAAGCACGATGCATGGGGTGGCTGGAGGAGGCACAGCTCAGAAAGTGACAGCAACAATATTAGGAGTGAAAAAGATCAATTAGGCCCATCGAACTGATTTGTGAAGCTGATTAAATTAGGAGCCTCCCTGGGGGCTGATTCGCGCTCAGGTTGACAGAGCAGCTGCTGACTGTGCTGTGGGGGTACTTGCCAGCTTCTAGGGTGGGGTGGGGGCCACTCTACCCTGCTCTGTGTGGAGAGGAGCCGAGGGGAAGTGACATTGGGAGAGCACAGACAGGGCCAAGCTTGGCCCCTGGCCCATTTCCCCTATGCTTTCTCTTGGAATTCGCCTAACTTTGGGGGGCTGGGTGGGTTGGCCTGACCTGAGAAGAAGACGCTAGGCCTCAGGGCGTTGAGGTGACATGTGCAGGGTCACCAGCTGGCAGGTGGACGTACCCGGTGGAGCTAGAATTGGAACCCAGGGCTATTTGTTCCTTCTGTGTTCTCTTCTGCCCACCTTGTTGCTCTGCTCCCACTTCCAGCTTCAGCAGCCTGACTCGTCTCTTTCCCCCTTCTCTAGGCTTAAGGCTCCCCTCCTCCTCCTCCCGTCGTCCCCCTTTCCACTTGACTAGATATAATCAGATTATGTCTCCAGTAACCTGACCCTTCTGCCTTGGCCTCTCTTTCATGGCCTGTCCCCAGGGCAGCTCTGGCCAGAATATCCTTGTACTTCAGAATTCATCCCCCTCTCCTGGCCCCTGGGTGGGGGCTGGGGGAACAGAATTTGGACAAAGGCTCCTGTGTGTGTAGGGAAAATGGAGCCTGGGGAGGTTACCGAAATGAGGTCAGCTTCTCCAGAATACAAGGGCTAGGCTAGCGAGGACCTTGAATGCCAGGCTGCAGAATCTGGTCTTCCTCAAACGCCACCTTTAGTGGGAATGAGGAAGGGAGAACCGCTAAAGACCAGGTAGCCCTGGGGTGCTGCATTTCTGGATGGCAAAGGAGGGCCACGCAGGAGGCAAGCGATGGAGCCGCAGATGCCCAGGAAGGAGCACCAGGGCGTGGGTCCGGGGACTGTGTACAGGAAGGTTTCTCAGCAGAGGAGCCTTGCGGCTGGATCAGGAAAAGGACAGAGAAGCCTGGAGGGGGGAGAGGTTTTTAAGGAGCCCTGAGGGCCCCTTAGCCCTGGGCCAGAGATTCGGCAGCAGAAAAAGGTAGATGAACTGCCCCTTACACAGGGTCTGGTGTCTCACATCCTGGCCTGTTTTCTTTCTTAAAGCAAATTTGTGCCAAATCTATAATTTAAAAACATACGCACAATCAAAAACAGGCTCAGGGTCATGCAGCCGTCAGTGGTAGAGTTACGGTTCCCAGCCAAGTCTGTGGGGCTTCAGAGCCTGGTATCCTTCAGGCGGGCTAATTTCCAAAGCCTGTAGAGTTCTGGAAGTCTGGGGGCAGAGTCAAGGAGACCCACAGTCCTTGAAAGGCAGGAAAGCATGGTGCCTGAGGGCACAGGATTTCATATCAGACTGGGCTCACTATCCTGGCTCAGCAACTTGCTTGCTCTGTGGCCTTGGCCAAACTGGCTGGCCCCTTTGTGCCTTACTGTCTTTCTCTGTAAAATGGGGATAATAGTAGTACCTACATCATAGGGCTGTATGAGGATTGAATGAGTGTACACAGATAATTTAGAACTGTGCCTGTCACTCAGTAAGTGTGAGCCACTGCTACTTGGGAGGGATCCAGGACACAGGGGGTGAGGCCAGGCTGGAAAGGTACGGCCAGGCACAGGCCTCGACGTGAGTGTTCTCTGCTGTGCATCCCACCCCACCCTTGGCTGGGCCCCAGCCTGTCTGGCTGCAGAAGGTGTCTCCCACTGAGGACGGATGAGTGTCCAGCTCCAGATTTGAGTCCTGCAGCCTCCTTCCATTGAACAGACTTGGAAACTGAGGCTGAGACAGGCCGCGGTGAGTCTGCTCTGTGACTTTGGGCATCTGGATCCTCGAGCCCTACCCTAGACTCAGATTCCGAATCCCGCTTCAGGGTCTCCACTTGGCCCCAACACCGGTTTAATTTTTTCTGGGCAGACACCATCCTCACGGCAGAAACATTTTTTCCATAATCTGATTTGCAATTGCTAATGAGAAGCAGGGCTGCTCTCCGCTTCTAAACCTCGCCCTCATCTCTAATTTGTTTCCAGAGGCTGGGGCCGAGGCTTCTGCTGCCTCTGTGAAATATTAGCAATTATTTCTCAATTACTTCCCAACTGGAAAGCAACTCTTGTTGCGAGATGGGGCTCAGGAAGCTGCAAGAAGCCATAAGGATGATTTTTTTTTTATCTGGCGTGAACCTTGCCGAGAGGCACACATGCTCATTGTCCCTGCTCCAACTTGAGGGCCACGGTGGGTGGCATATGACTCTGTCCTCTTCTCCTTCCTCACCTGGCCTCCAGCCCAGCAAGGCTTCCAAGCGCAGGGGCTGCAGCGAGTCTCAGACACCACAGAGCAGGGAGGAGAGCGGGCTGGAGAAGAGCCTTCACTGTCACCACCGGAAATGGCGACTCCATCCCCACAGCTTAGGTCACAGGCCCGAGGGCCACCCTGGGCTTTCTCCCACACCAATTCCAATCCATTAGCAAATCCTTTTGGCTTTGCATTCAGCTCACACCCGCCATCTGACGTTCCTCACCATCTCCACGGCTCCCACCCTAGTCCAGGCCAACATTATCACTCACCCAGCCTGTGTTGGTGACATCCTCACTGGTGGTCCTGATGTCACCCTCCTCCCCTACAGTCCACACAGGAGCCAGAGTGGCTGTTTCAGGATTCCATTTTAATACAATTATTTGCATTTGCAACCTTTTAGCCATACTGCTTTGCATTTTTTTTTTTTAAAGATTTTCTT
>NC_138374.1:43805364-43923266 GCF_054177405.1 Leptonychotes weddellii | reverse complement strand
TTATGATTTTATATATTCACCATTGGATACTGTTGGCTCTTTTCTGAAGATCCAAGTACCCCTCTTGTGTCATTTACCTTCAACCTGAAGAACTTGCTTTAATGTCTCTTATAGTTCAGGTCTTCTGGCGACACGGTCTCTAACTTTTCCCTTAAATGAAAATGTCTTCATTTTGCCTTCATTATTGAAGACCATTTTTACTGGATCTAGAGCCCTGACAGGCTGACGGGTTTTTTCCCCTTCAGCTCTTTAATAATGTTGTTTTGTTTCTTCTGGCCTCTAAAATTTTTGATGAGGGGTCTGTGGTTATTTGAATCTTTGTTCCTTGATGTAATGTGTCTTTTGTCTCTGGCTGGTTTCAAGGCTTTCTATTTCTCTTTGAGTTTTGGCAGTTTGAGTATATACGTGAATTTATGTCTTTCATTGGATTTGGAAAGTGATTTTTTTTTGTTTCTGTTTTTGTTTTATTTTGAGATTATTTTGGCCATTATTTCTTCATTTATTTTGAGCAAAAAAAAAATATTTTCTTTCTCTATTCTTCTGTTCCTTTCTTTCTAGGACTCCAATTATGGATATATTTGATGTTTGATATTACTGCACCGATTCCTGACACTTCATTTTTTCAATCTTCTCTCTCTTCCCCCGTCTCCCTCCTCCCTCCCTCTCTCACTTCTTTAGATTACATGGTTTTAGCTAATCTACTTAAGCTCACTGACTGCCATCTGCATTCTGTTTTAAGCCCATACGGTGAAAATTTTTAAACATTTCAGATAATGAATTTTTTGGTTCTAGAATTTCTACCTGATTCTTTTCATATTTTCGATTTCTCCTTAGAAATTTAATATTTCTTCACTGATTAAGAGTGTGTTTTCTGTTGCCCTGTAGAGCATAGTTATAAAAGTTACTTTATAGTTCCTGCCTAATAATTCCAACTTCGAGATGATCTCAGGTTCGACTCTGTGGGTTATCTTTCTCCTTGAGGGTGTATCATATTTTCCTCATTTATAAGGTGATTTTGGATTATATTCTGGAATTGTGAAAATGTTGTGTAGAGATTCTGGAATTTGTTATATTCTTCCACAGAGTGCTGATGTCTTTGTTTTAGCAGGCAGTTCCCTTGGTTAGAGTCAGACTATAGTCTCTGTGTTGCCTACAGTGGGCAGCATCTTAAATCACAGCTCAGTTCTCTCAGTCTTTGCTGTAGGCTGTCTTGAGTCTTCTCTGTGTGACTTACCTCAGGAGTTGAGTGGAAACTTGTCAGAGTTTATTAACTGAATTTGGGCCTTTTCATGTACTTTCCTTTCCAGAATTTCCCCTTTACCTTCCAGTGGCTCTTGTTGCCCTAGGTTCTGTCCTCTGGCTCTTCTGGCCAGAAAAACAGTGTTTCCTATTAGACTTTTAGATGTCCTACACTGTACCACAGCTGCAGCCTGCCCTCTGGAAAAAGCCGTAAACGTGGGAAACTTACCACATGCTGGCCCCTTCTTCAAAGTTTTGACACCCTTCTAAACTCTGCCTGTTTTGGAGAATTTTCCAGAGCCTTCTAGTAGTTGTTTTGGTATTATATCCGGAGTTTATAGGTGTTATAGGAAGGGTGGGTCTGTTAGGAGCTTATACTACTATATTGGAAGTGGAATGCCTAGAATGTTCTTTTTAAAATTTCACAGACCCTATCACTCTTCTTCTCAACTGCCCCTACCAGCAGTGGCTCCCAGTCCACTTAAAAGCTGAAATCCATTCAAGACCCTCAAGGCCTTGAATGATCTAGACTCAGACTTTGTCTGACCTTGTGTCTACATTTACTCCCTCCATTCTAGTCACAATGGAGGCCTCTTTGTCTACTTTACTTCCTCCATTCTAGTCACAATGGAGGCCTCTTTGTCTACCTTTACTCTCTCCATTCTAGTCACAATGGAGGCCTCTTTGTCTACCTTTACTCTCTCCATTCTAGTCACAATGGAGGCCTCTTTGTCTACCTTTACTTCCTCCATTCTAGTCACAATGGTGGCCTCTTTGTTGTTCCTCAAACATGGCCACCTCACACACATTCCTGCAAGAGATCTCCGTGGCCTACAAGGCCCTGCACACTGGCCCCTGACTGCCTCCTCAAGCCTCCTCATCTTTAGCCATTTCCCTGACTCTTGACACTCCAGCCCTGCTGGCCTGTGGTCAGTCCTGGGTCATGGCATGTCCCTTTCTGCCTCAAGGCTGTTTCTTCTGCCCATAGTGCCCATCCCTGGACTTTTCTTCTGTATAATCTTTCTAGTCCTTACCTTTCATGGAAATGACTGCTTCTCAGAGAGTCCTTCCTGAGCATCCCCAACTAGGTGAAGTGATTTTAACTCTTGGGACACTTTATGCTTGTTCACAGCGTACTACACAATTGTAATCATTTATTTATTGTTTCCTCACTAATCTTAAGTGCTGCGAGGGCAGGTGTTCTATCTGTTTTGCTCATTCCTGCCTCCTGGGCACCTAGTACACAGTAGGCACTCAATAGATACCTAGCAACTGGTTGTCAAGACCCAGGATGAGGTCGGAGGCTGGAAGGGAGGGGACCTCTCGGAATCACTACTGTGTTTACATATCCTCATGGTGACCTTGTGTAGGTATCACATCTCTGTGTTACTCTTAGAGGCTCTGAGAGGGGGAAATGACTTGCCCAAGATCATAAGTCAGATTCTAGATGAGAATTTCATGGTGTGAGCTCAGACCCACAAGAGATGTCAGATTGCACCCGGCCTCAGCCTCCCTGTCCCACTTGCTCTTTGCCCCATGGGTTGGCTGCAGAGTTGTTGAAGGCCTGGCAGAGTAGTTCTCTCTTTGTTCAGTGTTTTCCACCAGGGTTCATACCTGGGCTCTGCTCCCTCAGTTGGAGGGAAAAGGCTCATGTGAGCACTGTTTTATATGACGGGGGTGGGGTGGGGTTGGGGGCAAAGCACCAAGGCTCTGAGGCAGCACAGGACTGCCAAGTTGAGAGACCTGTTTCTCTTCTTCCTTTCACCATGACTTCTCCCAGAAAATAGCTGAGCTGCAGGGGCCCTCAGTGCACATCCAGGGCAGCACCTACCACCTTGGTGGTGAGGAACCCGAGACCCGCGGGAGAACGTTCAGAACACTCTCTCCATGCAAAGCCCTTTTTACATTCTGGGTTGAATACTCAGCTCTGAGTTGAAGATCTTCTTTGATGCAAGTGCTCACATGACTTGGCAGTGCTTTTGACTAATTGCCATTTATAGTATCTGTGTTCTTGGGTGTCTGTGTGGCTCAGTCAGTTGAGCATCCGACTCTTGGTTTTGGCTCAGGTCACGATCTCGGGGTCGTGGGATTGAGCCCCGCATCCAGTTCTGCGCTCAGAGGGGAGTCTGCTTGGGATTCTCCTGTCCCTCTCCCTCTGCTCCTCACCCGGCTCGTGCACAGGTGCGCACGCGCACTCTCTCTCTCAAATAAATAAATAATAAATAAATCTTTGAAATAAAATAAATAAAATATCTGTGTTGTTTTAGTGATAGATGATTGGTTTACCAGTAGTTTATCCATATTGTTGAATACCATGCAGGCATCAAACATAAAGATGTAGAAGAGTTAAGGATCTGAGGAGGTGCTCAAGCTGTGTGATGTGAAAAGAAAAACAAGGTTTCTTTCAAAAAAGAAACAGCATATGTTTCTATTTTTGCAAAAATACATATCTACATAAATAGATAATGTATGCTGTACATAGGAAAAAGCCTGGAAAATTTACACAAGATAACAGTTTTCAGTGATGATGGGATAAAGGGTAATTTAGAAAAAATTTCCTATTCTTTTTCAAATTGTTTCAAAGAATATGCATTACTTTTGTAATACAAATTTTAAAAAAGGGACATTATTTTTAAAAGGAAACAAAACCAAATGCCATCGAGGCCAAGTCTCTTCGGGATTCAGGAAGTACCTGCTGTCTCCAGGGCCTGAGTAGTCCTCTCTGGAGAGGTCTGAGGGCTAGGGGGCAGAAGGAACTCTGGCAGGCCACGGCCGTTGAGAATAAGGGGTTTCTTGTTCTCAAGGGAAAGAAATGGCTCCATAAATCAACCATCCTCCCTCCACTGAGAGAGACCAAGGACTCTGAGACAATGGCTGAGGTCGTACTGGCACCTCCTCCAGGCAGCCCTCCCTGAGTGGTCTGTCTTTGCCCCTCACCTGCTGTGATCTACCGCACCCTGCACTTCTTCTCAGGGAAGCTCTTTCTCATCATGGAACAACACAGTAGCCAAAAGGACGTTGCCCCCATTTGTCTAGCTTATCCTTTGTCAGGCATTATGTTAAGTGCCTTTATCAGTAATTTCAATGAGCAATGAGTCACCCTGACAATATCAGGAGGAAGTTGGTAGTGATATTATATTGGTTTTAAGTGGGGAAACTGAGGCTCAGAAAGGCTCACTATTTTACTGGAGGTCACAGAGCCAAGTGAGGGCAAAGCCATGATTCTAACCCTAGTCTGTCTGGCTTGAGTGACTTTCTTACCTTGTGACAATATCCCCAAAGATCATGGGTCAGTCCCTTCTTACTAGAGGGCTGTGTGTGTGTGTGCACGCGTGCATAAACACATGTACTGGGTGGCGAGGGGGAGGGGAGTGGTTAGTGGATGTCCGTGTGCCAGGCCCTGTGTTAGAACTCATGCTCTCTTTTAGCAAGCCCACGTGGTTTATCCTAATGACATTCCCATTTACCTCTGAGGCTTAGCCGGTGAAGTGATTCTCCCAAAGGTGAACTGGGATTCCAATCTGGGAGCGTCTGACCTGATCCTGACCCTGGTGTCCTGCTGCGCCACTCATCTTCCCTGGCTACTGACATTCTGTAGGGCTAGGGCAGGTGTGGCAAACTAATGCAAACTAGGGCCAAACGCAGCCTGCTGCCCGTTTTGGTAGGCTTCTGAGCTAAGAATGATTTTTACATTTCTAATGGGTTGTAAAAACAAAAAAATCAAAGACAAATATGTGACAGAGAAATACATGGCTGGGAAAGCCTCACATATTTACCCCTTGGCCCTTTACAGAACATTTGTGGACCCCTGGCCTAGGATCCTGAGGTTCAAGGAGAATTCTTTGGGCCTGCATCCCCATCTTCCACACTCGGCAGTCCCAATGTCATACTTGAGCAGGGACTGTGTACCAAATGTACTGGCTGTGGCAGAGGTGAGCATTTTATTTTTATTTTGTCTTTTAATTAAAAAAAAAAAGCTGGGGCACCTGGGTGGCACAGTTGGTTAAACGTTTGACTCTTAGTTTCAGCTCAGGTCTTGATCTATCTCAGGGTCATGAAATTGAGCCCCATTCGGCGGGGAGTCTCCTTAACACTCTGCACCCCACCCCCTCAAATAATCTTTAAAAAAACCCCAAACTTTCCCCAAACGTTTTATTTGGAAAATTCCAAACAGAAAAATAAAAGGCAATATACAATGAGCATCCATATACCACCACCAGGATCTACCATTGCCATTTTACTGCATTCCTGAATCTGTCCATTTGCCTATGCTCCACCCATCTACCAATCTCAATCTCTTACTGGTAGGTATTTTCAAATAAATTGCAGACTTCAGTACACTGGTTTTTTTTTTTTTTTTAATGTTTTACTTTGGAAGTTTTTAAAACATTTACAAAAGCAGAGACAACAGTATAAGGAAGTCCCACGTACCCATCACCTTCATCCACCAAGCGTCAACATTTTGCTAAGTTTTGTTTTAGCTCTTCCCTCGCCGACTTCTTTTCTTGAGCAGTTTAAAACAGACAACATAGTTCACTTACAAATACAACTACTTGTATCTCTAACATATAAGGATTTAATACATTGCCATTTAACCAGATTTTTTACATAGTATCTATTTCTTGTCAGTTTGCCTTGATTATCTCAAAAAAGTCTTTTTACATTTGCTTTGTTTGACTCAGGATCCAAATGATATTACCGATCATGGGTGGTTCGATCCAGACACGTGATTATATTCCAGGCTAATTATTTTGGCAAGAGGACATCATAGGTGGTGCTTGTCCTTCTTATTATACCTCGTCGTGCAGCATATGATGTCTAGTCCCCCGTTGTTAGTGGTGCTAAGACTGTGCGGTGGGTTCCAGCGTTGCCAGACTGATGCCTCCAGGATAAGGTTTACCCTTACGCAATTGTCACAACATTGTGATCACTTCCTAGATGCTTTCACTACTGCAACTTAAAAAATGGTGCCTTTCCTAATTCATTCATTCCCCCCCCCCCCCCGCATATATTAGTTGGCAGAACATATCCCATAACGTCATCTCTGAAAGTCTGGGGAGGACGGGGTGGGGGGTGGCCCCAGGACAAACATCCAAGTTTGGGAGCCGGGGACTGTGCGGACTTAGAGAAAGGCAGGCCGGGACTTGCTTCCTGGAGGAGATGATACCTGCCAGGTGTCCTGAAGGATGAGGCAATGAGCAGATAAGGGGAGGGGACGGAGAGAAGGGGGTGGCAGGAAGGCCAAGCGCCGCCGAGGAGGCGGTGCAGCTGCAGCCGGCGCCGCGGGAGCGGAGAGGGCAAGCCCAGTGTGGACGCGGGGCTGTAGGTGTCAGCCGAGGCGCGGCTGTGGGGTCGCCCGGGGTAGCCCGGCCCGCCCCTCGGCCCCGCGCGGCCATTGTCTGCGCCCGGCGCCGCCTTGGCAGCAGAAGGTGACATCTGGTGACTAACGGCCGCGGCTGCGCGCGAGCTCCTCCCTCCCGCCGCGCCCGGGACGGCTGCGGCGCCGGCCTCCCCTCCGCTGTGCTGGCCCGGCGCTGGCGGCCCGCGAGGCCCAGGCCGCCGCCGCCGCCGCCGCCGCCGGCCCGCCGCCCCGGCCCCGCTGCTGTGCGTGCGCGCCCCTGCTGCCGCGGGTGTGGACGCCGCCCTCCGCCAGCTCCGGAACGGGCAGGCGCGGCTGCAGCTCCTGCGTGCGTGCAAACACGGGCCCCCACTGGAGCCCGCATGCACGTGCAGTGACACACATGTGCGCGCTCACACTCACTCACCAGCTCACGGTCACGCGTGCTGTCGCACATTCTGCGCCTGTGCTTGTTCATGCGTGTTTGCGAATGCACACGTGAGGGCTGCGTACACGTGCTCACTCACAGACTTACCGACAACACATCTGTGCATGTGTTCACATAAGCACACGCATCACTGAGGACTGCTGCAGCCATGCCCTGCTTACACACGCATCTGTGGGAACACACAGGGGCATGCCCCTGCACACTCAGGCACCGACAGGTGCTGTCCTTGTCCTCGCCCAAGGCCCAGGTGACCAAAGGCCTCGTTCAAATCCTAGACATGACCCAGGCTAAACTAGCCACCTCAGTGTTTACATGATAAATTAGTTATCTACATTTAAAAACCTGGAGATTTCACATAGAGATTTGCATTTCTACTTTCTCTTGCAAAATTGGAAACTCTGGCAATTTGACGCCTATATCTGGCTGGCCACCAGGGGCTGGGGCTGAGCAGCAGGGGCCACTTCAGGCTATGCTTGAAGCTCTTCTTCCTCAGCTGTCCCTCTCACCCCCCCCCCCCGCCCCGCCCCCGGACCTCTGAGGCTGCCAGCCCAGGTGAGAGGCCGGGGTTCCCTGGAGCCTTTGTCAGCTAGCCAGGAGTTCCAACCTGGACCCCCCAGCCCTGCCTTTGGGGCCTGAGCTGGGAGGGGGAGGCCCTTAGTTCTAACTAGCTCTAGCCTGATACCCATAGTGAGGAGGCCCTCCCCTCTGTAGGGTGTTGGTGGGTGCTGCCAGTGATGGGGAAACTGCAATCTGCGTGGTACCTTCTTGGTGTAAGGACCATTCATCGTACTAAGAGCTCTGAGAGCGGGGGCCATTGCTCTGTCTTATGGGGCTGGGAGTGCTATTACTACCTAGTCAGAAAGTGCAGAAAGGGTGTTCTGTTGACATTGCTGGGGTGGGTGGGTGGGAGCAGAGCGCCTCTGCTGTGGAGTCCCCCAGGTGGGAGGTAGAGAAGGTCCTGTGAAGTATGAATGTCTCCTTTGTGCCCCCTGAAGCTGTCTCTTGCCTGACTCTGGCACATCTCTCTTCCTTAGGCCATGATCAGGCTCTCTGGCTCTCTCCGTGGCCTCTGCCCTGGTGCAAAGCCTGGGTCCCAGAAGGAAAGACTGGTTCCTGAAATTTCCTGGGGTATCTGTCTACTACCGGGTTCTGGTTAAACCAGCAAATGGCAGCCTAAGGGGGCCATTGGTCAGCCCCAGTGACTGCCCACCACCCCTCCCCCCAGCATTATCTCATCCACTCAAGTGCTCTGGCAACCTCTGTGGGCTCACACCCCTTCCCGCGGCTCACCTGAGCCTCTGGTCTGCTCACTCTACTCTACCTGAGATCTGCAGCCTCTTAACTCCCAACGTGTCCGAATCCAGCCCATCGAGACAAATTGGTCATGGCCAGGGTTAAGGCACAGAGATGTGCAGAGCATGGGCGCAGGATATAGCTGGGAAGACTTGAAGCCCAGGAAGGTGGGAGGGGCCAGGTCACTAACTGCCAGGGATGCCATGCTGTGGGTATGGGGAGGCTGGTGGCCTCTATTTTATTCTGGAGCCTCTGCGGGTTGGCATGATCCCATCGGTGGGCCGCTCCTGCAGAAGGCTAGGATTAGGTAACAGAGAGCAGATGCAAGAGCAAGTGGTCATTCAGGGGCTCCCTAGTCATTCATGTGGAACTGAGGCCATGGCAGTGAGGCTGGGGTGAAGGGCACGGAGTAAAGAGGAATTGAGGAAGAAGAATGGATAGGGCTTGGTGGCTGATTGGAAAAGAGGGTGAAGAAAAGCCTCCCTCTTCTGGGGGCGGGCAGGCACTTGGGGAATGGTCATGCCATTGGCAGAGGCTGGAGTATGAGCGGAGGAGCTGGTGGGGGCAGAAAGATGACGAGTTTAATGTCAGTGCTGACTGGGCGTGCGGTGCCCGTGGGGTGTCCGCGGCACCTGTGTCAGGAGCTCCTGAGGGAGACCAGGGCTGAAAATGACGGTACAGGAGGCATTGGCTGATCGATGCTCATTGAAGTTTTGGGAGAGAATGAGATCATTTAGGGAAATCCTAGAGTAAGAAGAGAAGAAGGCAGAGGAGGGACCCTGGAGGAAAACCATTCATTTAAAGAGCAAGAATTAATGACAACCTGTTAGAGATAAAATGGGAATAGAAAACATTTATAATAGCAACAAAAAAGATTAAAAAAAAAAACCCCTAAGAATAAACATAACAAGAAATGTGCAAAATCTAAGTGGGGAAAGCATTAAAATGCTTCCAAGGGACAAAAAAAGCATTTGAATAATGTTTTTTGGATAGGAAGACTAACATCATAAAATTGTCCTATCTCTGATAATTTAGAATTTAATAAGATTCTCCATAAAAGTGAAGACTCTGTTGTTATTTAGACTAACTGATTCTCAGGTTCCTGTGGGAAAATAAGTACGTGTTGAGAGCCACTTCTCCATAGATGTTTCTGGATGAGCAGAAGCAGTGACTACCTTTGCTCCAGACTGTCTTTTTTTTTTTTTTTTTTTTTTTTAAAGAGAGAATGAGAGACAGAGAGCACGAGAGGGAAGAGGGCAGAGGGAGAAGCAGACCCCCCGCCGAGCAGGGAGCCCGATGTGGGACTCGATCCCGGGACTCCAGGATCATGACCTGAGCCGAAGGCAGTCGCTTAACCAACTGAGCCACCCAGGCGCCCCCAGACTGTCTTTTTTTACTTTTGCAGAGTGAACGCGCTTGGAAAGTAGAGACAGTGTTTCCCTCTGGAGAAAAGGTTAGGTTTGTTTCCTGTAATAAAGATACTTTCTCCCTCTGGGCAAAACCCAGGCCGGCTTACTGCTCACTGTAAAAGATTCGGGCTCCCTGGACTCCAGGAGGTTGTGACCCAGCTCGCTCACGTGTGGACGTCCCCTGGACCGCTTCATGTCACCCTGTGGGAACTGGGGCTCATGCAACTGTCACAAACACTGATACTCTGGCTGTTGCTGTGTCACGAGTAAAAAAGGCCTTTGTCTCTGACACCAAAGTTTCAGATCTTTTGCCAGCATCCAGGATTCGGGGCAAGTTAACTTCTTGGCTTGCAAGCAGACTAAAAACTCACTCAGACTCTTTACATTCCTTGACAGCACTAATAGCCTTAAAATTTTTGCAAAAGAATAGTAAAGGGGCACCTGGGTGGCTCAGTTGGCCTAAGCGGCTGACTCTTGATTTTGGCTCAGGGTCCTGGGATCGAGCCTGGCATTAGGCTCTATGCTGGGCATGGAACCTGCTTGGGGATTCTCTCTCTCTCTGCTCCTCCCTCACCTCTAAAAAAATAGCAAAGAGGAAGAATTAGCTGTATCAGAAATTAAACCATACAATAAAGCTCTATTATATAAAACAGTATGGTACTGGAAAACTCAGTGGAACAAAATATAAATATATCTCTTATACATGAGAATTTGGTCTGAGGTAAATAGGGTATTTCGAACTGAGTGGGAAAATGTGTTATTTGACAAATGGGGTTGGGACAACTGGCGAACCATCTGGGAAAAAAAAATTGGATCCATACCCCATATTTTATAGTAGAATAAATTCCATATGAAACAAAGATGTAAATGTGACAAAGCGAAGCATTGAAAATACCAGAAACACGGGAGAATTTTAAAACTTTCTAAGTACGATGCACCACCGAGAAGCTGTAAAAGAAAAGACTGATAATTTTAACTGTTAAAACAGCACCTCTGCATGGCAAAGCCCAGCACAGGCAAAGTCAAAAGACACCCTTGGAACGTATTTGCAACTCCAGTGACAAAGAGCTTATTGCCCTATCATATAAAGAATGTCCACAAATCAGTATGAAACAGATCAACAACACGAAAGAAAGATGGACAGGTGCAAAGACTTACTGAAACCTATATTAAAAAATACCCCATTATTCATAATAACAGAAATATGATTAAGGTTTTACTAAGACATTGTTTCATCTCTCTGTTTGGCTAAAATCAAAACATTCGCTAGCACAGTGTCTGGAGAAACAGATGCTCCATGCATTGCTGATGTGCGTGGAGGTGGTGGGGCTCAATACGGGGGGTTTGGGCAAGACAAATGCTTTAGACCTAACTTCTTCTAAGATCTAAGAGTTTATCCTATGGAAAGATTCCCACATGTGGAAAGTGATGCATATGAGATTATTACAACATTGCATTATCACAGTGAGCTATGTACAACATTGTTTGCAATAGCAAAAGACAGAAAGCAACCCAAAAAGGCACCTGAAGGGAGATGATAAAATTAATCGGGTACATGCATGCAGAAGAATACTATAGAGCTGGAAGAAAGGATGAAGAAGTTTGTGATGTACTGATATGAAAGACCTTCAAAATATATTGCAGTGAAGAAAGCAAGGTAAGTTTTGATGTACATAGTATGCTGCCATTCTTGTGTGAAAAAGAGGGTGTGTGTGCAGGGGAGAATTTGTAGATGTATGCATGTTTATGCATAATATGTCTGCAGAGGAATATCTGAGAAGCTGGTGTTATTGGTTGCCTCTCGGGACAGGAGTCTTGTGGTTGAGAGACAGGAGTGAGAAAGGAAACTTTTCACTGTACACACTCTTACACCTTGTGGAAGTTGAAAACATATTTCTTCTATCTGCTCCTACAAAAAATAACAAAGAGTGTGGGCAGAAGATAAGGCAGCCATGATGGAGACTAAGAACATGCCGTTCCAGGCTACAGAGGAAGCCAGGTGCGGGCAGCCTGTAGGAGCCAGGCCAGAAGAACATTCCAAGAAAGACGCGGTGGCTCATGGCGTGAAATGCCAACAGATAGATTAAGGGTTTAGGTAAAGGCCTGGAGATGTGTGGTGGATGTATTTAACAGAAAACAACTGGTTTTGTTAACTGGTGTTAAGAGGTTGTGGAGACATTGGAACCCTTGTGCCCTGTTGGTGGGAATGTAGACTAGTGCAGCCCCTGTGGAAAACAGTACGGTGGTTCCTCAAATAATTACAAGTAGGATTGCTATATGATTCAGCAATGCCACTTCTGGGAATATGCCCCAGAGAACTGAAAGCAGGACCTCAAAGAGATTGGAGCATAGCCGTGTTCATAGTAGCATGATTCACAAGAGCCCAAAAATGGAAGCAACCCAGGTGTCTATTGACAGATGAATGGATAAACAAAATATATTTTATATATATGTAATATTATTCAACCTTAAAAAGGTAGGAAATTCAGACATATCCTGCAACATGGCTGGATGTTGAGGACATTATGTTCAGTGAAATAAGCAAGTCACAGAACGACAAATACTGCATGATTCCACTTATAAGTATGAAGTACTTAGAGTTGTCAAAATCATAGAGACAGCTGCTGGTGTTGCTGGGGCTGGTAGGAGGGGGAGAGTAGGGAGTTAGTAGTTATTGGGAACAGAATTTCAGTTTTGCAAGATGCAAAAAGTTCTGAAGATGGATGGTTGCACAACCATGTGAATGTATTTACTACTACTAAACTGTACACTTAAAACTGGTTAAGATGGCAGATTTTATGTTCTTTGTATTTTACCACAATAAAAAAAATTGCAAACTAGAAAGAAGGGGCTGGTCTGCATTTATGATTTCAGAGTAGCAGAAGTAGGCCAGTTGTAGAGTGTGGCCAGAGATGTGGGCAGCTGGTGCGGAGAGGAGGTGGAGAAGGTTGCTGTGGGTGTGGTTAAGGAACTGAGCATCTGTGATGCTGGCTCGGACATCCTGTGGAAACCCAAGTCCCCAGGGTAAGGTCTGGGTGGAGATGAAAGCTGTGACCCTAGTGCCAAAGTCTTTGATGATCCTGGGGAGGGGCTGGAAGCCTGGCGGGTGACTCAGAGAGGATTGGAGGAGAGGGACTGGAGCCAGGGGGCATGAACCTTAAGGAGCAAGGGCTCTCCCGTGGGGTGAGTCAAGGCAAGGAGTGAGAGAATGGACCCATTCCCGGCCTGCGGTTTGCGGAGTATGGGATGGCGTGGTCTTCACTGTCCAGGGCTCTGGGAGCAGCGTCCTCCCACCAGGTGGGGTGACCGGTCTGGCTCTGTCCTCAAGTCACCTCCTTTCCCCCTGTCGTGGCTGTGCAGCTTGGCTCAGGCAGTGAGGACAGATTGTAGGAGGAGGGGTGGAGAAACCTAGTATGATTCTGTCCATCCTTGCTGCCCTCTATGGTGAACTTCTCAGCTGTCATTTTGGTGGCAACCAACCCACCTCAACTCACATCCTAAATAGGTGGCATTGGCTAAGAGAACAGAACTTTGGTTCACCTGGGAGAGGGGAATGATGAGGAGAAGGGGGATCCTCTGGAAGCCAGAGCCCAATATGGAGCATCCACATGTCAAAGATGGGCAGAATTCCTACGCATAAACCCCTCCTCAATCTAGAGAGTAAATTTGGGGGAAATCAAGCAGAAATAGGATGCTCATGTGTGTATGTGCCAGAGTTGGGGTGAGTGGAGGGGAGAGAGATGTGTGACTCCCTCCCTCAATGTCCTAGAGAAAGGGCAAGTCTTTGTGACAGCCAGAAGCATAATAGAAAGGTCAGAAGGACATGACCTCATCCACAGGAATTCAAAAACATAAGTTGCAGTTCTATTTATCTAAAAATGGCAAATTTCTCATCAGGAAGGAAATTGAAAGCAAAAAAGAGCAAGGAGCACTTTAGCATGACTTTGTGAGGATGGGCCCTCAGTGGTGGGTCTCTGTGAAGCTTGCCTGACCACATCTGACTGTTCTGGTCTCCCCAAATCCTTCTCTTGTGTTCTACCCCTGAGTGTAAATCCCAGCAGGCTCCAGAGGTTTGGCCTTTCTGAGGGCAAGTGAGGGCACGTCTCAGCCAAGGTCTATTGTTGTAAGTAATGGAAACTGACCTGAGTTAACTTCAGCAGGGAAGAAAATCCATTGGAAAGAATCTGGTTTATCTCATGAAAGAAAGGGCAGCCAGACCTCTGGAGGGATGGGGTTTAGGAGTCAACGTTTGCCAGAGCCAAAGTGTGTTCCATGGGCCACTAGTTCTGGCAGATGCCTGAGGAAATGAAGGGCTCTGTGGTCCAGTGAGTTCGGGAAATGCTACGTGTCTTTTGCTCAAGGGCCGCTGGCATATTAAAGGCTCTGGTAAGTCCTGCAGCAAGAATGCTTCTTTACTTAGCTAAGCACTTCCCCAGAATATTTGTAAAGTATAGTTGTTAACAGCAAGGCCAAGGAAGTCACCCTGGCCCTCACCTTGTTGTGATGGAGCAGACACATATAGAAAGAAGGTGCTGGTCTGCATTATGATTTCAGAGTAGCAGAAGTAGGCCAGTTGTAGAGTGTGGCCAGAGATGTGGGCAGCTGGTGCAGAGAGGAGGTGGAGAAGGTTGCTGTGGGTGTGGTTAAGAGACCCACCACTGAGGGCTCATCCTCACATATAGACACACATATAGAGGGGTATGCTAGAGAGGTTGTATGTCTAGTGGTCAAGAGTGTGGACCACCTGATTTTGAATTCTTCCAGGCATTGCTTCCCTCCTTGCTGTGAATACTAGACTAGCCTGGTGAGGGCAGAGGGGAGATCCTAATGCACAGTATCCAGCCAACACATGCAGATCTTCCGTTGCTTCCTTCTATTCTCAAGCCTGGAGAGGAGCAGACACATAGGTGAAATCTTCTATCGCCATAGGGATCACCAGGGTTGGAGCCTGCAGATGGGCTTAAATGAGGATTAAATGAGTTAAAATGCCTGTGTGATCCCCAAGAAAGAACTAGTGTCTGATTCTACCACATTCTTGCAGAATGGTTTGGGTAAGTTATTTCACCTCTCTGAAACTCACTGTCCTGTCTGCAAATCAGGATACAAACAGTAATATCTCTTGAGCTTGTGGTGAGGATGAACTGAGCTAATAATGCCTGCAAACTCTCTGGTCCATAGTAAGTGCTAAAAATCTTTAGCTATTACTATTGTTATTATATTACTATGGATTGAACACAGGCCCTGCCATGAACTTTACAGAGTCTGGGGGAGCTCATGGTTCTGTCTAACCATCACTTACTAGTGTCCACTCCCAGTGGGGACTGAGATACAAAGATGAATCCGGTAGTTTGGCCTCAGCCCTCTTAGAGTGCCTAGTCTTGTGGGGTAGACCAAGTGAAGAGATAACTACAGAGGGATCGTAAGAATGTGGTACGGTGACAGCCCACAGGAAGAACACCTGGCTTAGAGCCAGGGACATTGAGGTAGGCTGTTGCAGACTAAAGAGAAGCATGAAGGTGCCTGACCTCTTTGGGTAGCCCAGGCAGGTCAGTGTGGCTAGGCAATAATGTGAGAATGGGTGGCATCGAAGATGTTGGCAGGGACCCGCTGGGGGAGGGCCTTGCATGCCAGACCAAGGATCTGGGATGTTATTCTATGGGTGCTAAGGAGCTAATAAGGTGTTTCAATCTAGAGAGTGTCGTGGCAGGTGTGTGGTTAGGAAGCTCCCTCTGGCAGCTTGGAGGTGGGTTGAAGAGGCACAGACCAGAGTCCAAGAGACTGGATGGGGCGCTGGTTATGGAAATCGAGCTGGGATGGGGAAATTTTTGGCTAAGGTGACTTGTTGTTGCCACCAATTGAGTTGGTGGTAATTGGTGCGGGTTTAGAGGGAGGAACCTGAGTTTGAGTCACGTTGCGTGGAGGACCATGTGGGCAATCCAAGTACAATAGACAACAGGCAGCTGGATGTATAGGTGTGGAGATTTAGATCTGGGAGCCATCAGTATTTCGATGGAAATGGAATCCATAGGGGTAGATGAGGTTGTTCAAAGAGGGTTAGCATCAAGGCAACCCTGGGGAGCCAGACCCCCGAGGGAAGGCAGGGAAGAGAATCTTCCTGCGAGAGCAGAGTTCTGCAGGTACTTGGAAGTCCACATTTCTCACAGATTTAAATTCTCAAAGCTGCTGCTTTCCCTCCTCCAGGGAAAGCTCCTCTACCCTCAAATTCTATCAGTTTCTCTTAAGCCTGGGCTGTTATGATTAGTCCCCAGCATGAGAAAACTCAGGGTCCCAAGCTCTTTAGGCTTACCTCGTCATCACGATGCTTTGCCCATGCTCCTGGACCAGTTTTCCCATCCCTCCAATGGAGAGAACTGGCTTTTGTCAGAGGCTTCCATCCCAGAGTTGCTGCTGTAGACACAAGAAGGATGGAGCCAGCAGCGTGGTAGCTGGGGAAGTGGTACAGATTGTCCTCATTTCTGGGGACTTAGCCAAATCCTTCTGTCATTTGGGGAGACTGAACATTCAGCCCTTCCTTCCTTGCAAACTTTCAGTGAGAATGAAATGAGCTAAGAATGCCCGTGTGATCCCAGAAGTAGAACTAGGGATCCCAGTGGGGAGTGGTGGAGGGAGTTACATGGAAACAGGCATCCTTCCCCATAGGAAGCATCTTTGGAAGCAATGTGTGAGGCAGAGCAGACCCCTTGCCCATGGAGCTGATTGGCTGCCAACTCAGTCTCACTTTCCTGCTTCCATGCTCTCCTTTCTATACCGGGGGCTAGAAGCCTGAGAACTAAGTTTCCAAAAATCCTTGCCACATGCAGTTTCCAGGTTAGATTCTTCCAAGGAGAGGCAGTTGCATGAGATTCAGAAGGCGGGAAAGAAGCAGAAACTCTACCGTTGTCCCATCAGCTGTGGTGGGCAGATTGGTGGGCATTGGCAGATGTGAGATTTTCAAACAAACTCAGGATTTTCCTGTGAGTCCACAACATTGGTGGTGTCTGTGAGCACTGCAACAGTTCCTGCAGATCTTGCAACTTCTTTACTTCCTGAAAGCTTGCAGAGGAGCTCTATCCTTTCAATATCCAATAACCTTAGCCATTCTAAAAGTTTTATAAGCCCTGTATCAGTTACCTTCTGCTGAATAACAAGCCACTGGAAAAGTTAGTCATGTGAAGCAACATAACATATTTAGCTTACAATGTTGTGGATCAGAATTTGGGCTGGGCTCAGCTGGGCAGTTCTCTTGGTCTTGATTGGGCTTACTCCTGGGTCTGAAGTCAGTGGCAAGGTGGTCCACAGGCTGGACCGTCTAGAGCACCCTTAGCTGGGACAACTTGTCTATACTCCATGGGGGTCTCTCATGCTTGGACACGTGGTGGCGGTACGGGGTTCCAAGAGAGCAGTGGAGGAACGCAAGGTTGCTTGAGGGGGAGGCTGGAAAGGTTTCTTGAGGGTGGAGGAACATAATGTCAGCCATATTCTATTGATCAAACTAAGCTACAAGACCAGCCCCAATTCAGAGCATGTCACATGGCCACAGGGAGGGCAATAGTCATGGCCATGTTTGCAAACGGTCTACCATGGCACCTTTTTCATGTTTTGAATCCCTTCCTGCTTGAAAGATCTGGGAAATTCCTGTGTCCCTGAGTAAACCTTGACAGATATATGTAGCACTCTGCATATCAGAAGGCAGTCAGAAAGCAGAGGCAGCTATGGAGATTCGGATTAAGTGTGGGCATGGAGGTAAGGATTTGGCTTTAAGTCCTGGGCTGCCCTATTTACCACAAGTTGACTTTGGGCCAGTCTATTCATCTTTCAGAGACTTGAACTCTTTTCTCCCAAATGAAAATGGATAAATTTGTGTGCGGCGATCCAATTAAATAACTCGTAGGAGAAGTTTGAATAATGATGGTCATCACTTGCATTCAAATAACCTGATAGTGTAAAAGCTTCCAGCCTAAGGGCTGGGGGAGCAGGGGCCCAGGGAACAGGAGCAAGAACCCTCCAGATGGGACGGACACAAGTCAGAGAGACGTTGGTCACTGCTTCTCTACCTTCTCAAGTACCCTGGTACATTGTGGGACTTAGAAGTCAGGAATGACTGCCAGCCAAATCTTCCATCTGGGGCCTCTGTGTTGGAATGAATCCAGAGTTTGGAAAAGCCCCAGAGCTGCTCAAGCCAGAACAAACTCCAGGGCTGGCATGAGCCACCTCCCATCCACTGCTCCCATCTGCCCTCTTGGCTCTAGGCGCCGTGAGGCCCGCCCCCTCCCTACGCCTCATGGGCACAGCTGCCTTCAGGACCACTCCTCAGCGTCTCATGGAGCCCCAACTCCAGCTGGACAGGATTCACAGGGATAACAACCTTGCAAATAAATTCCTGCTGCATCAGCTCATGAGGCTGAAGGTTAGGCTGGGGTCGCGGACCAGGGCAGGTGAAGGAAGGAACAAACCCAGAGATTCGAATGGCCCCCGTGGAGGCTCGTGTCACACTGTCTCTTGGAGCAGAGATCCTGCATCCCTGATCTCATACCCTCCCCTGCTTTTGGGATCTAGTTCTGCTGGAGACAGATTTGGGAGGCCAGTATCCAGGGGCTATGTGTTCTGCAGAGCATAACCAGGGCAGCAAGCCCTGTGCATGGCCTCTGAGGACGGG
The DNA here is from genome assembly GCF_054177405.1 of Leptonychotes weddellii. NCBI lineage: Eukaryota > Metazoa > Chordata > Mammalia > Carnivora > Phocidae > Leptonychotes > Leptonychotes weddellii. The sequence goes on along the minus strand of NC_138374.1, from coordinate 43,904,883 downwards.
GAATTTGTTCAGACTTGTTGGGGGTTGCCAGGAGAGAGAGGCTGCCGGAAAATGAAAGAGTTCAGAGCAATACCAAAATAAAATGTAAAGTCATAGAAGGAAGTGCACTTTCTGTCAGTGGAAATGTATGAGAAGGGGCCAGGTGAGTCCTTGCAAACATCGAAGTGGGGGTAGGGGGTGGACAGCAGCTGAAGGACGAGTGGATGTCTTTTGAGACCCCTTCAAGCTCCTTGCATCTGTGAGCCGTGGGAAAGGCTGTCTGCCCTGGTGTTTTGGCCATGTCTGTTTCTGCTTAAAACCCTCCCGTGGCTTTTCATCACCCTTAGAATAAAATCATGAAAAATTTCCCACATTATTAATAACTTGAATATTATGTCAGACCATTCTCTTCCCTCCCCCGCCTTGCCTCCATTTTCCTCTCCATTATTCATGATGCTCTGTGCTCCCTGCCTCTTTTTCTGATCCTCAGAAACTTGCTGTAATAGTTAGGATGGACTGGGCCATGCTGCAGTAACAAATAAGCCCCGAGATCTCAGTGGGGCAGCCCCTATGTGTGTGTTTCTTCTTTATGTGCTATCTGATGTGGGCTTTCCTGTCTCTGGTGGCACAGGGATCCATTTCATGATGCTGCTGTCATAGTACATAGCTTCCGAAGTGGCTACGGTGGGAAACTTATTTGGCCCCAAAGTGACACTTGTCTCTTGGGCTCATGGTTTGTTCTTAAATGCAGGGGAGGCTGGGCAAAGGAAAGGAGCTCATGGATGTTGGGTAGGCACTTATGACCTCCACCATACTAGCCTGTGTTAGTCAGGGTTCCGAGTAGCAAGCTACAGAAAGTGACTTCTGGAAAAGAAATTTAATTAAGCAACATTATAGAGTTCAGCGAATCTTCTGGATGCCCAGAAAACCGAGCTTGGAGGCTATGCAGCTGGATATCACAGCCCCAGTCATGCTGCAGAACCCCTCTGAGATGCCGCTTATGGGCACAGACACCATGGCCATCCCCACCAACGGTGCTGGTATTGGACATGAGCTCTGTCACTGGAGCCCTGGCCACAGACACCCTCCTCGGGACCGCATGACGACTGCACTGGGGACACCCTGGCCAGCCGGCAGCGGGCACAGCCCCGGCTTCTTTTTGTCATTCACTTCTGACTCAATGTCTTGGGTCAGTGTGTTTGATCGAGGAGCCTCTGTGAGCCATGTGCTGGCTGCGAGGGGGGCTGAGGAAAGACAAATCTGATGTTTTGTGTTTTATGGAAGTGGGCCCTGACTTGTAAGGGGAGCCCCAAAGAAAGTGATGAGTACTTACTACCCTGTCTCCAGGCCTTTGCACTTGCTGCTTCCTTGGTCTGCAGGTGTCTCCCCAGGTGTCCTCAAAGTAGGCTCCTTGATGCTCAAATCTAATGCAGTGTCTGCCATGCAAGCTCATCCCGAGCTGCAAGCGCCCTGGCCGTTCATTTGTTTGATTAATTTCTGTTTACTCTGTCAGTGGTTAAAAACACAGGACTGTTCAGGTGTGTTTGTGGTACTTCCGGTGGTTTCACACACCAGCCCCCTTCTAACTCTGCGCCTCTGCGCTTTGGGGCAGAGGGGACTGTTTCTTTACTTGATGAGATTATGAAATAACCCTGTCTGGGGGATTCCTGGTATAATGGACTGTGACATTCTTTCTAACTTCTCACCTTTGTCTCTCTGGCTGCAGTTTTACCGCAGAGAGAATGGGGTGGCACGTGGGACTATAAGGCAGAGTGCAGAGTGTGTGACCTCAGGTGACAGGAAGAGAGAGTTGAAATGGTCAGGTGTGGGCAGACATTAAGATTTAAGGTGCAGAAGGAGGGACAGCAGGCCCACGGCAGGGAGGCGGGCATCCCTGGGCTCCACGAACACATTTTGGTATAAGACATGGTACCTCCCTCTGCCTCCTTGTCCCCTAGCTGTTGTGTCACCTCAGAGAAGGCTGTCACACCCAAGTGCACAGAGGAGGTGTGAAGGCTATGCTGAGGTGGCTACCATGGAGTTAGGGGGAGCTGTTGTTTTCTTTGACCATGGAAGTCTCATTTACTTTTCTTGATGACATAAAGCTGGAAGCATGGAGGCTTTCGGGTCTGAAAACAGGACAGCAGGAGGAGACTGCCCCATGGGAATAGATGGGGACTGCCCAGGGAGCTCCCCAAGGAGCATGTAAGCCGAACTGGCTGATACCCAGCCCAACCTGGGGCTCTGCTTTGGGACTGGGCTGCATCTGCTGGGGCTCTGGCAGGCCCAGCACGAGGGCAGCCAGGCGTCTCGGAAGGAGGTCTGTGGAAAGCAGTCTCCGGGCAGGGTTGAGAAGAGGGGTCACTGAGCAAACACACTTGACTCTTTGGGAGAGGAGTATGGTCCCTGAGTTCCAAAGCCTGTCTGCCCTGTGCAGCCCCAACCTGGAGCCTGCTGCCTGGTTTTTGTAGGCAGCCTTTGGACCTTTGGAAAGGGACAGAGATGGATAAATCATATAATGCTAGACGATAGCAGGGGTCTGTGAAATTTGTAAAGAAAATGATTTTGGCTTTGTGGGCCATATGATTTCTCTTGCGATTCCTTAATTCTGCTATTGCAGTGAGGCAGGCAGCCATAGATGATAGGTAAATGAATGAGCATGGCCATGTGCCAATAAAACTTTATTTATGGGCACTGGAATGTGAATTTCATATAATTTTCATGTGTCATGAAACATTTTTTTGCCCCCCCCCCCCATTTAAAAATGTGAAAACCATTCTTAGCTCCCAGGCTGTCCAAAAATGGATGGAGAGCTAGATTTGGGCAGGGGACTGGATTTTGCTGACCTTTGAACTAGATCCTCTCTAAAGACTGTTCCAGCCCTAACTGTTCCACCCTGGTAGAGGAAGAAACTGAGGGTCTGAGAGGTAAAGTGGGTTTGCCCTAGCTAGGCTTTCCTCATTTCTGACTTCTTATGCAGGGGCCCTAATGCAGGGCCTGGCACAGAGGAGGTGCCCAGAGAGCCTTTGATGAATGAAGGAGCGAATGAATACAGGACTTGAATAACCAGGAGATGGCAGGAATTATGTCTTTTGGTTCCTTGGTGGGGTGGTCAGAAAACCTGTCCGAACTGCAGGATCTGACAGTGAGGAGAGACAGAGGAACTTCAGGCATGCTGGGGCTATTCAGGGTCGGAGAGAACATCAATGATCGATGCCAGAAGGACATTCCTGTCTTCCTGAGAGGCAGGAAAGGCTGAGAATGTGGTGACTTGGTCTTCAGGAGGAGATGCAGGGATGCTGAGGTTATCGGACTACTGCAAGATGCATTCATTACTCATGGCCTGAGCACTGAAGCTCACTTCCTAAACAACAGTCTTTATTTTACTAAGTGGAGCTCTTCAATGCTGTGGGGGCAGTTTATATCCCTGTGGGCAGCTCATTGTTCTCATAACTGAGGCTTAACTCCAAGAAGTATCAAGTCTGATGGGGGCGGGGGGAGGGTGGGCATTTCACTTCCTCCTAGTTTGGTTTCCAAGGCAGGGAAAGAGTGGCTGTTCCCAGTGTCTTGTATACATCAGGTGCTCAGTAAAAGTCTGATATATGAATGATATCCTCCCTGCACCTAGCATAGCACCCTGGCTTATAGGAGAATATTTAAGCAACACAGCATTGTAGGTATCCATTTGCCTCCTATTGCTTGCTGACATTTGCAATTTATTTGGCAGGCTTCCATTTAATGATGAGAGATAAAGGTTCAAGAGTGGGCGCAGGCCCTGGCCTGGGACCCCTGGTGGCTGGGGCTCACGCAGGCTGTACGTGATGCTACTGTGCAGCAGCTTTCTGAGATGAGCTGGGCAAAAAGCAGGGATGGCGGAGCAGGGGGAACAGGATCGTGTCCCGAGAAGTAACCGGGGGAAGAGAACTAGCTTCTCTGCTTTTGTTTCCCATACAGGAGATCTCAGAGGCATTTGATTTTCTCCTCCTCTTGCCCTGAACTTGCCATCAGTAGTTCCATTTGAATTTCTAACTAAGCTGGCAGGCCATGGCCAATGCCACAGGAAACTGAGGGCATCAGTATGTAAGTGTGGCTGAATAAGAACATCCTCTTCTGGTGGTCATTGAGGGCAGACTTGACCCCTCCCCAGCCTCGTGGTGCAAAAGGCAGCCGGTATGCAAGCCCCTTTGACCCGGCGGGCTCCTTACTTCTAGCGAGCTATGTGGACCACTGAATGAGGTGCCTATGTCTTGACGAACAAGGGGGTGCTGGGGGACCGCGTCCACCCCTTGCAGCCTCATCTCGTGTTCATTCTTGGCATTCTTGGCTAAAGGAGCACTCCCTTGAGCCCTGTCTGAGGCATGGTGCTCACCAGCCTTCGAGCCAAACCCAACCCTTGGGGATCTGGCCCAGTTCAAACCCATGCCCGGAAAACCCAGAATCAGCTCTCCGTAGCTATAGTTTTGAAAGACCAGCTTTCCATAGAAAGGATGACCTTGATGATTTTATTAGTGCTTTAAAATGTGTATGAAGGACATGTGTGGGGACAGGGGATATATGGGAAATCTCTACACCTTTTGGTCAATTTTGCTGTGAACATACAACTGCTCAAAAAAAAAAAAAGTCTATTTAAAAATGTGTATGAAGGTAAATGATTTTCTGGAGTATAAATTGAGTTTAATCCCAGCTCTGCCCCAACTGGCCGTGTGACCCGTTCATTATCCTAGTGGTTAGTGTTGGAAGCAGGCGCTATGAGTGAACAGACCCAAGTTTGAATTCTGCCTCTTCCATCTCCTAGATCCAGTGCCCTGGGCAGGTTTTATTGTTGTTATTGTGTGTGTTTTAAATTCTCTAATCCTCTTAACTTCCTTAGGTATAAAATGGGGGTGGCGACAGTGTCTGCTTAGGGCCATGTAAGCACATCAGGGTAAAAGTGGCAAACATTCATTGCATAGTTACTGTGCACCCAGCTGGTTTTTGCTAGTGCTGCTTCTATTAATCCTTTAGACAGACTGGTACCATCATCTCTCCCATTTTACAGATGATGAAACTAAAGGACCGGGGCGGTGGTTGGGGGAATAGCTTTTCCCAAAGCCATGAGGCAGCTCCTGAGCAGTGGATCTGGGACTTAGGGCAAAGCAAAGGGGCCTGACCCAGAGAAATTCTCCATGGCAGCTTCCTCCGCTATGGAAGGAAGGGGTTGGGACTGATGAACACGGAGAGGTCTAGATCTTCATGATCCTCAATCCTCTCCCCGCTGCCCATGTCCACATGCATAATGGATGTTGTGTGTGTGCCAGGCCTGTGATGAACACAGAAGATGAAGAGCTAGCCTGCCTAGTTCCGAAGTACTTTAAAAATACATAACTGACCAATCTTTAAAACGTATGTACTATTGCTTTTCATACAATTATACATATCGATTATTGAAAATACAGGTTGGAAGAATAAAGATTACTCAATCCCACTACTCAGATTAAAAAACACTGTTCAGTATTTTGTTGTAGAATCTTTGAGATTCTTTCCCTATGCATGCATATTTGAAACAAAAATGGACACTTAGGGTGCATCTTGTTTTGTAAACCTTCCCTCCCCCCAGATTGATTTACAATCAATATCTTTTCATATTAATCTTCCCCCCATCACTCATTTTGAATGGTTACTTAGTTGTCCATTGTATGGATATTCTGTAATTTATTTAACCAGTCCCACATTGTTGGATACTTAGGTTAAGTCTAAGAAGTTACGATGTTGTGGAGAAGACAATCAAGCCTATACAAAATAGTTTCATAAAGATACGGTTGGACCTGGCCAGGTGCAGAGTCACAGAGGTGCAGTAGAAGTTCTAGAGGGAAGGCATGCCTATTGAATGAGCTGGTGGGCAGGGAGGCTTTAAGGGGTAGGGAGTGTGGGAACCAGGCCTTGAGGGGGAGGCTGGATTTCATCTGTTAAGAGAGTGTATTCTAAGGTGGGGACTGATAACAGGAAAGGTGCAGAGCATGGGGGTAGGGGGTAGGTGTTTAGTCAGGAGGACTCCTGTAGGGGAACAGCTCTGAGGAAGGCTATAGAAGGAGGGAGAGGCCTAACTCTAGGGAAGGCCTTAAGTGTGAGTCCAGCAAGAGTGGATTTCAACTTTTTGGGCAATGGGGAGTCACAGAAGGTTTTTGAGCATGGCTGTGGCATGAGTAGGTCCTGTGTTAGATAGTCACTGTACAAACATCTGGGGAGGGGATAGACCTGCAGGAGATGGTCTCAGAGGCAGAAAGGTTTGTTAGAAGGTGGGAATAAGTCAGGAGAGGTGATGTGGCCTGAATCCCAGGAGCAGCAGGAGGTGGAGGGAATGGGGTGGATGTGTGTGGTTGCAGAGGGGCTGAGGGAGGAGCCTCTGAATGTGCTAGGCTTCTGGCTCGCTAAGAGGGGTGCCTGCTGCTTGATACTTGTGGTCCAGGGGAGAATTAATGGGTGCATGTGGGCAAGCTAATGGGGCCTCCGGTGAGGCTGACTCATACGAGCATCTGAGCCAGTTATTACAAATGCTGGAGAGAGAGAGAGAGAGAAAATAAAAAGCAGAGCAGTGGGAATTCTCTTGGATTGAGAAGTTCCAGGGCTGGCCTCCCATTTCAGATAGGCGGCATTAGAAAGAGGGACCTACTGCTTGGGGGCGAGCGGGAAGGGCGCAGCTGGAGGAAGTGACATTTCCATGGCGCCTGCCCAAAACGCAAACTTGGCCACATCTGCCCTGCGGGGTGCAGCTGGGGAGGGCTGGGTCTTTCCCGGAACAGCCCAGGCTTTCCAGTGCCACCCAGGGCACATGCAGGGCAAGGGAGCTGGGCTGGAAGGCTGGCGCCCGGGAGGAGTCCAGGATGCAAGGTCTGGTTCTGTTTATTTAGGCACCGGCCCAAGACTTGATCTTTCAGTTGCTTCCTTGGATATTTAGATGCTTAACATGCGGCAGTCAACCTCGTTTGCTGGGAGAGAGAAGCACGGAGGGCAGCCTTCACACGCAGGTTGATGGGAACACTTCCAGCGAGGCAGCACTGGTGTAGCTGAGATGCTGACCGTTCCTCCCGCTCAGCAGGCGCTCCCGCTGGCTTTCCTGTAGGAGTGGGGGAGCAAATGCTGACCAGGGCTGATTGGGCCCAGTTCTTACCCTGCCTCGCTGTGAAACTTGGCTGGGACCTTTTCCCAGTTAGGCTCTCGGGTGTCTCATGAAGGTCCCTCACTTGCCTGCAGGCAGATGGCTGCATCTGACGTTGCTTCTGGTGTTTTCCAGCTTATTGTTTCTAGACAGGCATTTTTCTTCTAAGCCCTGAGTTTGGGTGATCATGCCTCTAGGCTCTTCCTGGTCATCAGAGCACAGGCCTTTGTCCCAGGAATATAGAACGTCTGCCCAGGTGAGGCCTGCTGGTCTAATCTGGGTCCTAAAGGACAGAGTCTGTGCTCAGGGATAGGCATTTTTGTGCCCTGTCTTTCCCTTTTGGGTTCTAGCTGGGGATAGGTTCCTGTGAGCCCTTATGCAGTGAGGTGGCCAAATAAGCTGCATCAGTAAGGGGTAGTGCCAGGTGTGGGGGAGACACGGCTATCCTATGCTGGGGTCTAGGTGGGTCCTATTGTGACATTGACCCCAAACCTCAGCCTCACGGGCCATACATACCTCCCTCTCATTTTCATGTTGAGGCCACCCCCGTGGCTAACTTCATGTTTTGGGGCCGGGGCTCCTAGCCGCCAATCCCACATGCTAGCAATGGGAGGCCAGCCTGAGACAAGGGCTGGTTAGCCAGGTGTGGTTCTCCAACCCCGAGGGCCGGGAGTGGCCACCTCTAGGGTCTGGGACCCAGAGGTAGAACTTACAGAGGGACCTAGATGAAACGGCCAAGGCACATGGGCTCCTGGGTGACACTGGAGGTCAAGCTCAGAGCCCGTGTGGAGGCCGCGGGAAGGAGGAACTTCCTAACGGGGAGTGTTTATACGCCTCCCGATGGAGGACCTATCTTATCAAGAGGGGAAGAAGCCGCTGTCTCTATGATCTGAACTCTGTCCTTGAAGAGGTGACGTCATTACTGATTTGGTCACCATGTGTTTCTCGAGCATCTGCCACATGCCAGACACTGTGCTAAGGACTGGGGACACAGTGGCACACGAGGTACGTCTTGTTTCTGCTGACATGGGGCCTACCATGCAGGGACAATTCAGGACCCAAGGAGCTCAACAATGAAATAAATGCACACTATGCTTAGTGCTTTGGAGCCAAAGCCCAAGGTCCCATAAGACAGGATAACTCTCTGTTGGGCATTCTTTGAATGGAGTCAGGAAGGCTTCGGGATGGGAGGGTGATGGTGAGCCCCAAGGATGACGGGAGGTACCCGAGCAAAGACTCACAGAGACAAAGAGCATGGATGATGGTGCAGAAGCATTCAGGTACCCAAGGAAGGTCAGGGGGGTGGATGGCAGGGGACAGAGGAGGACATGGCTGGTTGGAGTGAGCTCAGCAAGTATGGCAGGACCAGGAAGCGGGAGGAGTGCAGTGTGAAGCAGTTGGCCGGTGGACACACCTGGGGATGGATTTCCTTCTCCAAAGTGCCAGGGCTCAGTGCGTGCTTTCTGAGCCACGAAGAATGAAGATGACTGGGGTAGGACAAATAGCATCAGGGAGAATCGTCTTCCTCCCCCGGAGTCAGCTTCCTTGGACTTGGGGGAGTCTCCAGACCTGCTGGAAAGCTTCGTCCAGGCCTGAGCAGCAGGTGGTAGCTGGGATGTACCGAGCTGAATTGTGTCCCTGTCACCTCAACTCATGGCCATCCAGAAGCTGTGAATGCAGCCTTATCTGGGAATCGGGTCTTTGCAGATATAATCAAGTTAAGAAGAGGTCGTGCTGGAGTAGGGTGGGCTTTAGAATTCCTTCTAAGAAAAGGGAAGTTTGAGCACAGGCATGCACACAGAGAGAAAGGCCATGTGAAGTTGGACACTGTGGTTGAAATTAAGCTGCCACGAGCCAAGGAATGCCAAGGATGGCCAGCAGCCACCAGAAGCTAGGAGAGCGGGTCTGGAACAGATCCTTCCCTAGAGCCTTCAGAAACAGCATGACCCTGCCAGCACCTTGATTTTGGACTTTTAGCCTCTAGAATTGTGAGAGAATACATTTCCCTTGTTTTAAGGTACCCTGTTTCTGGTACTCTGTGATGGCAGGCCCAGGAAACTAACATCTTGGACTTAGGAAGGGGAGCCAGGTGCACTAAACCCATCCTATGTACTGGGCCACCAACATTCATGACCTCATTTAGAAGTGTAGTGAAGTTCCCACCACAACCTCCATTTTATAGAAGAAGAGCTGGACGGTCAGAGAGGTGAGTGACATATCCAAATGTCCACAGAGACACAATGACAAGGCTGGGATTTGAGCCCAGGTCCCATTTGGTGCTGCTCTTTCTGTCCTGACTTGCAAGGAAGTCTTTGGATTATTCATGTCCTTTTACAAAGTGCAATCAAGGTGGTCGAGTGATGATGAGGAATAAGGGCTCTGTGGATGTGCACTCAGCTATTTAGTGGTGAAATCCCATGCCTGGCATTTGTCTTAAAATTCTCTAAACAACAACAACAACAACAAAAAACCCAAGTTGTGGGGATGGGGAAAGATGAAACAGAACAGCAGGTTATTGGTAATTGTTGAGGCTGGGTGATGGGCTGTGGGGGTTTATTGTATTATTCACTTTACTTTTCTCTATGTTTGAAAACTTTCATGGTAAAAAAATAAAATGTAAGTAGAGTCACAGAGATCCAAGATTTAAAAAAAAAAAGTGAAGGAAAAAAAAAGAATGAGAGCTCTAGAATCAGAGTGTCCAGGGTTCGAATCTCAGCTTTATTAGCTGTGTGACCTTGGGCAAGTTACTTAACCACACTGAACCTTGGTTTCCTCTGTCTAATTGAGGTCTCACTACGTCAAGCCTCATGGGGTGGCCGAGGAATTAAAAGGTAGAATCAAAGTGCTTAACCCTGCATGGGGCCCACAGGAAGCATTCTGGAAATCTTTGCATTATTATGGCATGTGCATCCCACACCAGCCCCGAGTCAGGACTCACTTCCTTATCAGTGAAATGGGGATGAGGACAAGGCTTGGAAGTGGAGGGGCTTGCTCAAGATCCCATAGCTGATAGTGACAGAGGCGGGTCAGGCCCAGAAATCTCTTCCTGAAATAGCTGTGTTTCCTTTCCACCCCGAGCTGCTCAGAGACCTGCTGTCTTGGGGGTGCTTAGGGCTTTCCCCCGAGGAGGCTAGCTTTCTGTCCCCTTGGTTTAGGAATGAGCCATGGAGAGGAAGACGAAGCCACCACTGGCTGACCCTGGTGGGTCCTGGTCACTCTGTGTTTGCTCAGCTGCAGAGTGCAGGTGGCAGGAGTGACGCTATGGGCCTGGCTGATGTTTTCAAAGGTGACAGGCCTGTGGTAATGGATGGTCACTAGGGACCGTTGCTTTACTCATGTTGTTGGTTTAAGGATGACAAAGATCTGACACACTTGCCATAGCAGAAACCAGAGCAAAACAAAGGCAGCCCAAACTGGAAAGGGCCTGACCTCATCTGGCTGTGGGAGATCTTGGCTCTGATGGCTCCCAAAAAGTGGTGTCCTGGGTCTTTCTCAGCTCTCTGCTGCCTGGCCGGAATCCTGACGTCCTGGAGCGCTGAGGTCAGCCAAGGTGGAGGAAGTGCCCCCCGGCACCTTGCCAGTGCCGGCGTGGGCTGGGAAAGGAGTCAGAAGGAGCGGTCCAGCAGGGACACAGGGAGCAGAGAGCAGAGGCTGCTCCCTGAGCTGTTTCTGGGCCTCCCCCCTCCCAAGTCCACATGCCTGCAGCGTGCGGTGCAGGCCAGGGGCCTCCAGTCCGCGTCCCGAGCAGAAGAGGTTGCAGGGTGGTGTATGCTGAGAAGAGGACGTGCAGGGGTCCTGAGGGGTGGGGGGGGCCGGAGAGATGGGTAACAGGAGAAGCAGGCCCTGGCGTCAGAGGCCTGGGTGTGAATTCAGGACTTTGGCAGGAAACAGAATTCATTCCAGATGGTTCCAATGAAGAGACCACTGCACCGTGTGGGCAGCATTAGGGGAACACACAAGAGGTGATGAACATCACGACCGCCCCCAAGGCTGAAGGGAGCAGGAACCCCGGGAGAGCTGGGCACCCAGAGGAGGCTGGGGAAGCAGCCTGAGCGGGAGGGGAGTGGGGAACAGCACCCACCCCCTCTCTCCTCTCCCCTCCCAGTTGGCAAAGGAGGGGCTGCTGCAGCCAGTAAGGGCCACCTCTCAGGCCAGAGCGGGGAGGGGGGTACGGGGGGGCGGGGGCTGAGGCCTGGGTGGGGTGGATGGAGTGTCACCGGCACACCTCTCTACTTTCCCCACAGTGGAGACACTCATGCTTGCCACAGACTGGGAGGGAGGATTGGTGATAAGGAGTGTGAAGTTCCCAGCACAGACCCTGGCTTGTGACAGCCTGATAGACGCAGCTTCAAACTCTCTCTCTCTCACACACACACAGACACACACACACACACACACACACACACTCCACATTCTTCCACTCTCTGAATGGCTGTCATCAGGAAGAAGGCGCAGACATGTTCCAGGAGGGCCAAGGGGAAGCCTGAGGACAAATCATGTAGCTGTCAGAAGATGGTGGCTCCTGGACCAGGCCTGCTCCGGGGTGGGAGGGGGTGGGGGTGGGCATTGGTTCTGTCCCAGAAGGCGCGGGGCTGCTTTAGCCTGCACCGATGGCTTGTGAGGGCCTCCTGCGCGCCCAGGTGCCAGCCCCTCCTTGGATCCCCCCGATCTCTTGGGGCAGTTGATTGTTACTTCCCAGTTTTGCTGGTGAGGCTGCTGGCCTCGGAGGGGTGAGGCCACTTGCCCAAGGTTGCCCTGGAGCTGGGCTGTTATCAGTCCGGATAGGGCAGGTTTTATCCTACAACAACCCCCAGTGGCTCAAGACAACAAAGGTTTAGTTCCTGCTCATGTTATATATCCCTCTGGGGTTGGCGGGAGGCTCTGCTTCTCATCACCCTCATTTTGGGACCCATGCCTTCAAAACATTCCTGGTCCCCATGGCAGAGAGGAGGAGAAACTTTTGAAAAGCAGGGCTCAGACTGGAGATTAAGTGCTCGGCCTGGTAGTTGCACACGTCACTTCTGCTCACAACTCATGGCTCACACCGGTCACATGACCCCCATCCATGCTCTAGGGCCAGGATGGGCAATCCTAGCATGTGTCCAGAAGGCGCAGACTGGGAATGTTTGATGAACAGGAGTGCTGGCTACTCAGTGAGCCATAGGTTTGTCCCAGGCCTGGGAGACGTTGCACAGCTCCACGGCTGACCTGTTCTAGCAGAGGCTGGTGGAGCGTGATGGCAGAGTGGGAGAAGTCTGGAGCAGCGCTGTCTCGGGTCCCTTGGAGGTCTGATTCTGAGACCACCTAAGCAGGGAAGCCAAAGTTCTCAGGAAAGATGCCCCTGGGCAGTTGGAGCAAGTTCCGCAGCTGGAGCTGAGAGTGCCGAGGGCAGGGGAGAAGGGTTTGGTGCCCCCCTGGCCTTTAGAACCCCTGCGTTTCTGTCCTTCATTTTCCTTGGCCTGTTTCCCGCAGATGGAAAACCTTTCACTGCTTTTGTAGGCGGGACCCCTCTCCGAGGCTGTGTTTCCAGCTGAGTGTGCTTGGACGGGCTGCGAAACGTGTCCCAATGAGGGGGCCAGATGAGCTCATTCACTCAGGCTGCTGGAAAACTGGCAGTGTGGCCCCTCTCCTGCCGTGACCCCCGACTGCCTCTCGCTGCAATTACTGCACCCAACCTCCTGATTCAGGGGCACGATTTTAGGAAATCGAGGAATGTGATTCTACATAGGGAACTCGGCAGAGACAGGAGGCAAGTCCGCCTTCCTGAAGGCCTGCCCCGTGCCTGGCCCTGTGAGGGGCTCAGCGCTTGCTGGTTGCTTCCCCGTGCACTGTTCCCCATACCCACTCAACCACTCCGTTCCACATGCTTTCAGTCTTCCTGAAAGACTAGTCTTCACTCCCCTATGGACACCACTTCCTTTCAAGCCACCAATGGCTTCATCTCCTGCGACCCTGCAGAAGCATTTGACACGGCTGGTCATCTTCTGTTTCCTAGAATGTTCTTCATTTTGGGCTTCCGAGCTGGTACACTCTCCCCCTGCCTCTCTGGATCCTCCTTCTCCGCCTCCTTCATGGAATCTTATTCCCTATTTTTTTTTACCATCTGGCCCTTGTGCTGTGGTTTCTGGGGTTCCATGCACAGCTCCCTTCTCCCTCTTCTTGGGTCATGTCATTGGCCTCTACTGTAGCTGATCCTTTGATGAATTCCAAATCTAGACCTTCTTGAATTCCAGATGCATTCATCCATTGGCCTAGTTGACACATCTACTTGGCTGTCCCATAAGCTCCTCCAACCTCATATGGACCTTTTCCCCAATTTGCTTTTTCTCCAGTAATTCCTGCTTTAGTGAATGGCATACCCATCCCCTAGCTGTCAAAGCCAGAAGCCTGAGAGTTGTCATAGCTTCCTTCCTCAGCCTGTCCCACCCAGGCGGGTCCTGAATCCCACCTCTCCATCACAGTGACACTGTTTCCAACCTGGATTATCACCACAGGCTCTTTGGTGCCTGTTCCCTCCAGTCCATCTTCCTGCTGCCATGGGGATGTCTAAAACTTTGGCCATATGAATTCCTTAATGTTAAAAACCTTCAGGGCTCCCTTCACCCCAGTTTATAATCCAGACTCCTAAGCAGGGAGTTCAGTACCTTTGTGATCCAGTTCCTGCCTCTCCCTTGCCCGCCACGGGCACCCAGCGCCACATGCTCACCTTTCTACCTTTGTATACACTCTTTCTCTTTCCTGGAATGCCTTTCTCTGTCTCCTCCTTGTCTGGATGGCTAATTCCTGCTCATCTTTATGTCTCAGCTCTTCTAGGAAATCTCTGACAAATCCCTAAAGTGGGTGCCCCTTCTCAATGCTTCTATAGAATCCCATGTGTAAACACAACGGGGGAAGGTAGACGTGAGTGCTGCTTACTTACACTTCTGCCTCTCATCTCGGTGTTCTTGGAGAACAATGTCAGGCCCAGAGTTGGGCATGATGCTTGGCATCCATCTGGCAGTCAGCCAATTCTTGTGAATAAGTAGACAGGAAAGCTGCCATGTCCCAAGTCCCTTGACTATGGTCTCAAATCCTAGAGGGACCTTGGAAATTACGTAGCTCCATCATTCACTCCATGGATGGGAACTAAGAGGTCCAGGGAGGTGGATTCCCTCATTGGCCCATGAGGAGTCATCAACAGAGTGAAGATGAGGATGAAAATGGATAAACTTCCTCAGGCCAGTGTTTTCTACATTGTACCAACGTCACATCGACTTTATTTTTTTTATTGACTTTATATGGAAACACCGAAAACTCAGTTGAAATCATTCACAAAATATAGACAAGCCAAAAGAAAAGCATGGAATTCACCTAGCAATTGCACCATCCACCCAGAGAAAACCATGCCGATTACTTGGTATATCACCTTCCCATCTTTTCCCTGGGCAGCTCAATGTATGTCCATTCTTTAACACACTATTATGATTATACTATAAATATATTTCTCCATGCTCTTAAAATTTTTTTCTTTAATATCTGTTCATATTTGTCAAAGACTGCCTAGTTGTAATGTTTTTAGGTGCAGCATAATGTAATTCAGTAATCAGACAGGAGGGTTAGATGACCTTGAGGTTGGTTCCTTTTTTGTTTTTTCCTGTTTTAAACTGTACTATGAAGAGCATCATTATAGTGAAATTTGGGGCCCGTTCCTAATTATTCCTTTAGGATAAAGTCTTAGAAGTAGAACAGGGGTTTGAAGGATTTGCACTTTTTCCATCTTGCCAAATTGCCCTCCAAAAAGCCTGACTAATCAGATTTTGTATTCGCCAGTTTATCATTGAGTCAGGCTGAGAACAAACGGTTTCCGCTGCACCAGGGATTGAAGGGCCTGGATTTGGTGGCAACTTTCCCTCAAGCCACCTGTGTCTCGGTCTGGAGGTTGCAATCTGGCAGCCCCTGGATCATCTTCTTTTGAATCCATGATGTTTAAAAATATTTGAATCAGGAACCAACTTTATACATCAGTACATTTTACATTAGAAGTCTAAATTCCTGGCTCCTATTTCTGAAGGGTGGTTGTGGCTTCCCCTCTAGATGGGGCTTGGGCTCCCCCATTTTGCTACAGTCCCCACCTCTCCCTGTTGCCACCCCGCCTGCTTCATTCATTTACTTGCTGGGTCCCTGTAGGCATTAGGATTTGCAACCCCTATCACAGTTACTTTTCCCCATTTAACATCGGCCCACCAGCAAAGAACTCCATGCTTTTCATTCTGATTAACTAAAGAATTAATTTTTTAAAAAACAAATCCTATTTGTAATAATAATATTCAGGTTAATCATTTAAGAAGCTGCTCCAGAGGAACCCCGAACGTCTTTAACCAATATAAAATACCATGAATCACTTTGGACTCCACAGTGCATTATGTATTTAAAAACAGAAAATTAGACACAGGAGAATTCATCTTAACTTCATTATATATGAAATATTAATTCTCTTCTGGCTTTCATATTATTTACATATTTAATAACATGTTAGCTACAGTCTTTGAGAGCAATGAGAGGCCAGGGGCTGTCACCTGCCTTAATCTTAAAGATGCCAAAATGTTTTGATGTTGTGGGGAGAAGGAATCGCTAAGAAGAGTTGGATGCTGTTGTTTCTGTTCCCTTTCTCACACGTCGTAATTTGTTAACCATGTTTTCCTCTTAAAGAAGATATTGATGACTTTGGCAGCCCCTGTGAGAATTTTGGTCCTCCATTCCCGTCTCGGGGACATTATGGCCATTTTGTTTTTCTAAAAAACAGAGGCAAATACTGATCCCAACCAAGATCCCCTATTAATTAGATCCTCTTAGGACCTCAGTTTTCCCATAAGTAAGATGGGGGTCAAGGAGCAGACGCTGTCGGATGTCATCAGGGCAAAGGGGGCTCATGAGGATGATCACACAGTCCCGTGTCTCGCACGGGGCAGCTTCCTGACAGACGCTTCGTGTCCCTTCCTCTCCCTTGCCACAGCGAGGAGCAGAGCCTCGGGCCTCTGCCATCTGGGTGCATGACCCAGCCACACGGTTCCTGCGGGCACGTCGCGGATGGTCCACCCTAGTGCCGTCAGAAGCCCGCAATGATGGACCTGTCTCTGGAGGCCATACCTGCAAGTCGCAGCCCTGCAGATCAGGTGAGGGAATGGCCACTCTGGCCCTGAAGGTCGGTGGGACAAGGTCAGGCTTGGCCAGGGATGGAAGGATGGGAGGGCTTGGGCAGAGGCGCTGGAGAGAAAAGGCGTGCACAACGTGTGCGAAAGCAGAGCGGGTGGCTAGCTCCGCACAGCGGTAAGGGTGAACAAGTCAGTGGGTGGTAAGGGAGCCGGGAGGGAGCTTGTGGGGCACATTGTTTTTAAGACCACAGAGTATAAGGGACTGGGGAAAAGCCTAGAGTGGGTGTCATTGGCTGGTGGCTCTGGGCCAGATAATGCACACTGCCCATATCTTGTTTGGCCCATACGGCGTTAATTGCTGTTACTACTTTTGTTAATTTTCAAAATCTTTCAGCTATAGCCTACATCTTCCAGTTGCCCCCAGTCCCCTCCACTCCACACACTTATGTTACTTACCTGGTCTCCGCTCTCAATGAAGTTCCTCCTTCAGTTTTAAGAATGAGGGAACTGGGGTCCCAAGAGTGCAAATCACTCACTCAGGCTGCACCCTGGCTGAGAGGTAGAGCACGGTTCCGTCACAGGCCGCCATCGCCTGGTCCAGGGCTCTCGGAGGAGCTTGGACAGGGCCCTGTGGGGAATGGGGCATGCCTGCGGTCCCCAGAGCAGGGTGGCGAGGTCTTGGGGCCTTGACATCATAGAGCAGGGTGCTGTTGGCCGTGCAGCTGACCCTGTGGTTTGAGTGCAGGCCCCAGAACGCTGCCGCCCCACATCAAGTGCAGGCTCCCAGGCAGTGGCTGGCTCCCTGCAGCCAACATCAGTTGGCCTCCCACCCCCAAGCCAGGGTCCCTAAGCCTCTCTCATCTGCTCCATCCCTAGGGGGGAACACTGAGACGCTAGCATGTTTCCAATCACATCTCAATCGCCTGACAAAGAATTCTTGGGGCTTGTAGAAAAGGGTGTCCCAGCTATTCCAGATGGGACTTCACAGTCTGATTGGTTTCGGGGGGGACTGGGCATGCATAGTGCTCTCACCTTATCCCCCAAATGAGTCTATCAGGATTAATGTCACACTAATGAAGGTAGGAGGAATTAAGCATGATTTGTTGCTGGTTGTAAAGCGCTCCAGACATCGCCAATCCATCACAGCCATTCTCCAGAAACAGGAGCCCAGTATGTCTGTGAGATGCTGAGGGAGAGAGCCAGGCTCCCTGCTGATCAGCCCTGGGCTCCCATCCCAGGGAGCAGCGGGACTGGGATAGAGGCCCAGGCTGACAGGGGCTCTCAGACACACTGGAAATAAGAATGCCACCCCAAACCTTGCAGCAGGGAGCAACACTCCTCCTCCCCTGGGATTCCTGAACCCTTGTGCCTATCCTCTCCCCTTTTAGCACTAGGGCTGTGGTTAGGGCAATTAGGGATGAGGGGGGGCCCTTATGTGACAGATGGAAAAATTGAGCCAGGGGCTCAATACAGCCTCACACGTGTGGCAGTGGGAGAACAGTTCTCGTTCTGGCCCTGACACCTATGTGCTATATGACTTGGGTCCGTTTAACTCCCCTTTCTGGGCCAGAGTTTCTGCACGTGTACAATGAGAGAGTTAGGATAGAGGATGTCTTTTTAACAATTCTAAGCAATCCAATATTTTAGAGGATGTAGAATTTTTTTTTAAAAGACTTTTAAACACTGCTTTATCATATGATTTACCTGGTCAAAGCACAGACTTCAGTGGGTTTGGTATATTCACAAGTATGTGCAACCATCCCTGGGGTCAATTTTAGAACATTTTCATCACCTCAAAAAGAAACTCCATACCCATTAGCTATCACCCGCCCCCTTTTCCCATCCTTCACCCTTAGCCCTAAGGATCCTAAGAAACCACTGACCTCTATTCTGTTCCTATAGATTTCCCTGGTCTGGATTTCCCCATGAATGGAATCTATGACTTCTGTACTGTTTTTTCACTTAGTGTAATGTTCTAGGCTCAACCACGTTGTGGTATGGATCAGCACTTTGTCCCTGTTCATGGCTGAATAGGATTCCACAGTGTGAGTAGATCACATTTTGCTCAGTCATTCATCTGTTGATGGACATTTGTATCATTTCCACCTTTTGGCTATCATGAATAATGTATGTGTTTCTGTGTGGATATATGTTCTCATTTCTCTTGGAGTGGAATTTCTGGGTCATACGGTAACTCTATGTTTAAGCTTTTGAGGAATGGCCAGACTGCACTCCAAAATGGCTTCACCATTTTATCCTCCCAGCAGTGTAATAGGGTTCTAATTATTCCACATTCTTGCCAACATTTGTTATTGTCTGACTTTGATTTTAACCATTCTGGTGGATGTAAAGTAGCATCTCATTGTGGTTTTGATTTGCATTTCCCTGATAACTAATGGTATGAGTATCTTTTCATGTGTCAGTAGGCCAATTGGCCATTGCATATCTTCTTTGGAGAGATGTTCCTTCAGATCCTTTGCTCATTTTTTAATTGGCAATTTATTTTTTTATTACTGAGTTCTTTGTATATTCTAGATACAAACCCTGATCAGATATATGATTTGTTCATATTTCCTCCCATTGTTATGGGTTGACTTTTCACCTTGTGTCTTTTGAAGCACAAACATTTTAAATTTTTATGAAGTCCAGTTTTTCTGTATTTCTTTTTTGCTGTGCTTTTGATGTCATATCTAAGAATCCTTAGCCAAACCCAAGGTTATGAAGATTTGTAGTTTTTCCTCTTACATTTAGGCCTTTGATCCATTTTGGACTAATTTTTGTACATGGTGTGAGGTAGGGGTCCAACTTCATTCTTTTGCATATAGTTAATCGCTTGTCCCAACATAATTTGTTGAAAAGACTGTTCTTTTCCCTATTGAATGGCTTTGGCACCCCTTTTGAAAATTAGTTGACCATTGAACTATGAATTTATTTCTGGACTGTTCATTCCATTGATCTATATGTATATGCTTGTGCCAATACCATACTGTCTTGGTTACTATTGCTTTGTAGTAAGTTTTGAAATTGAGAAGTGTGAGTCCTCCAACTTTGTTTTTCTTTTTCAAGGTTATTTTAGCTCTTCTGAGTCTCATGCAATTTTATGTGAATTTTAGAACCAGCTTGTCAATTTCCACAAAGAAGTCAGCTAGGATTCTGATCAAGACTGCAGTGAATTTGTAGATCAGTTTGGAGAGTATTGTCATCTTAACAAAATTAAGAACATGGGATTTTTTCACCATTTATCTTTAATCTCTTTAACAATATTTTGTATTTTTCAGAGTATAAATTTTGTGCTTTTTTGTTAAATGTATTGTTAAGTGTTTTATTATTTTTGACACTATTGTGAGTGGAATTTTTTTCTTAATTTCACATTTGGATTGTTCATTGTGAGTATAGAAAGAATTGATTTTTGATATTGATCTTGTGCCCTGCAACCTTGCTGGACTTGTTTTTTCTAATAGTTTTGTAGTGGATTTATTAAGATTTTTTTTTTAAAGATTTTATTTATTTATTTGAGAGAGAGAATGAGATAGAGAGCATGAGAGGGGGGAGGGTCAGAGAGAGAGGCAGACTCCCTGCTGAGCAGGGAGCCCGACGTGGGACTCGATCCCGGGACTCCAGGATCATGACCTGAGCCGAAGGCAGTCGCTTAACCAACTGAGCCACCCAGGCGCCGGATTTATTAAGATTTTTTTAATATACAAGGTCAGGTCATCTGCAAATAGAGATAATTTTACTCTTTCTTTTCCAATCTAGATGCCTTTTATTTCTTTTTTTTTTGTCTAATTGCTGTGGCTAGAACCTCCAGTACAGTGTTGAATAGCAATGGCGAGAGTGGACATATTTGTCTTATTCCTGATCTTAGGGGGAAAGGCATCCAGTCTTTCACTATTAAGTATGATGGTTAGCTGTGGATTTTTCATAGGTGTCCTTTATTAGGTTGAGGAAGTGTTCCTTTAATTCTAGTTTGTTGACTGTTTTTATCATGAAAGGCTGCTGGATTTTGTCAAGTGCTTTTTCTGTGTCTATGGAGATAATCATGTGATTTTCACTTTTTATTCTATTGATAGGATGATTGATTGATTTTTGAATGTTGAACCAACCTTGCATCCTTGGGATGAATCTCATTTGGTCATGGCATACAATTCTTTTTATATTTTGCTGGATTCAGTTTGCTAGTATTTTGTGGAGGATTATTGGGTCTGTATTAATAAGAGATATTGGTCTGTAGTTTTCTTATGATATCTTTGTCTGGTTTTGGCATTAGGGTGATACTAGCTTCATAAAATGAATTTAGAAGTGTTCCCTCCTCTTCTGTCTTATGGAGGACTTTATTAAGAACTGGTATTAGTTCTTTATTTTTTATTTTTTTAAATTTTTTATTGTTATGTTAATCACCATACATTACATCATTAGTTTTTGATGCAGTGTTCCATGATTCATTGTTTGTGCGTAACACCCAGTGCTCCATGCAGAACATGCCCCCCTTAATACCCATCACGAGGCCAACACATTCTCCCACCCCCCTCCCCTCTAGAACCCTCAGTTTGTTTTTCAGAGTCCATCATCTCTCATGGTTCGTCTCCCTCTCCGATTTCCCCCCCTTCATTCTTCCCCTCCTGCTATCTTCTTCTTCTTTTTTTTTTTAAGATTATTTTAAGACATTTATTATTATTATTTTGAAGACTATTTGACAGACAACGAGAGGGAACACAAGCAGGGGGAGTGGGAGAGGGAGAAGCAGGCTTCCCGCTGAGCAGGGAGCCCGATGCGGGGCTCAATCCCAGGACCCTGGGATCACAACCTGAGCCGAAGGCAGACGCTTAACGACTGAGCCACCCAGGCGCCCTTCTTTTTTTTTCTTAACATATATTAGTTCTTTTTTGAATGTTTAGTAGAATACCGAAGTGAAGCTTTTGGAGCCTGAGGTTTTCTTCATGAGGTAGTTTTACAAATTACTGATTCGACCTCTTCATTATAGGTCTTCAGATTGTCTACAGAGCGGATATTTTTTTGTTTGTGGGCCCTTCTGCAGCTAAAGGTGTCTCAGGGACCCTAGACTCTATGGGTCATTGTGGTCACTGGTGATCCCTAGTGCCATGGCAGGGGACTTCTGGCTGGGTAAACACATGGCTTAGGCTCAGGACAGCCTGTGATATGGGCAGGCCAGTCCACCAAAGGCCGGAGAAGACTCTCCAGGTCAGTCTGCATCCTGAGGACAGCAGGCAGGGTGGGAGGAGGAGTTCTGGGACAGCAGTCTGCAGGCTGGGCTTTTAGGGGACTTAAATTATAGGGATGGGCATGCATCCTAATTCTGTGCAGAACGCTTGCTGCTCACAAGCCTGGCCTGTGACTTCTGGTCCTTCTCACATCCACCCTCCCTCCCAAACTCTTCTGTCTTACCTCCATATGTCCCCAGTGTCCTGTAGGGCATGCAGGTGGATGGCAGGGGGTTGGGGTGGCCTGGGGGTTCTCAGGATTATGTGTTGAATGGAAGAATGGTCAGCGCTGCCTCTTGGTTTTTGTCTTCTGGCAAGCAGCAGGCAGACCTGGTCTGCAAATCCACTCTTCTGAGTCAGTGTGCATCAGGTGTCTTCCCTGCCAGGCTCACAGGCACAACACTTACTGCACTCAGGCCATCTGCAAGGCACTGTGGAGGATGACAAACCATAATGTGCCTGGTCCCTGCCTTTGAGATGCTGACAATGTAGTTGACAGAAAAACAACAACAACAACAACAACAGTGGATTCAGTTGAACAAGTCCTCAAATGTCCTCTCTGCCTCAGTCCTGTAATGATGACCATTGTTGTTCTTGTATTCTTGGTTCCAGTAAGAGTGCCCAGAGTGCTGAAGCCAATTGGTGCAGGACTGCCTAAGAAAGTCCCTCCGCCCTCCGGGCTTCTCTTGTTCTCCCCTTTTCTTGGTGGGTGGTCCAGTCTCTCATGCCTAGCTTCATTTGATCTTGTATATCTGCAGTTGTCTGCCTTGGCTAAGTCATAACTGTCTCCCTGGCCCTACCCCTGCCAAGACCCCTGGGACATTGTGCTGGCAGCCTTTGGCAGCTCTGGTCTTAACCCCACACCCCCGGGGAAGGTAGATGGAACGTGCACACACACACACACACACACACACACAATCTCAGTTCTCCCACCAGCAAAGAGCCTCCAGATCATATTCCTTACCACCCACTGTGGCTTGGGGTTGGAGAATTGGGTAGTCTCTTTGTGAGACTCCATTTCTGTGTTGGTCTCAGAGGCCATTTTGGAAAAAAGCCAAGGGATTTGGCCTAGTTTAACTGAGTTCAGGCCGGAGCTGGGCGTTAACCTCAGGCATTGTTGGGTAAATGGGCTCCACAGAGGAGCCATGAAGGATGGTTATTCTCTGTTCAGGAACTGGAATCCAACCCCCGTTGGGGGCATAGGTACTGAGCAGATGCGGTAGGAAGTCAGATCATTAACATCTCAGGCCTAGGATGGGAGAGGATGACTCCTGCCTGTGGGGGAAAACGGTGAGTCCAGACCCCACAGCACTCTTGCAGTGCTGGCCGTGACTCTGCAGATGGAAGACTGCAAGTCTTGCCCTCAGCCTCTTCTGCCATTTTCAGCCCTGACCCAGGTGCCAATGCCCCCAGGCTGGCAGTCATCCTGGGCCAACCAGACAGAGCTGCAAGGCTTTGAAAGGTCAGCTAGTTAGCTAGTCAACAATATTAGTGCTGACCCTGTGCCAGGCATCCCTCTAGGCCCATGTTTCTAAGCTGGGGACCGTTTTGCCCTCCACGAGACATTTGGCAATGTCTGGAGACATTTCTGACGGTCACAACTGGGAGGCAGGGGCTGCTATTGGCATCTACTGGGTAGAGGCCAGAGATGCTACTAAGCATCCTACAACACACAAAACAGCCCCCGCAACAAAGAATGATCTGGCCCAGTAGACCCGAGGCTGAGAAACCCTGCCCTGGACGCTGGGCTCCCAGTGGTGCTTAATCCCAGACCAAATCCCTGTCTTCACATGCATACTACTAGTGGGGGTAGACAGACAATCAACGAAGCAGGTCCCTGTCCTCCCAGTTGTGTTGCAAAGATAGTGCATTTGTTAGTTCATTCATTCAATTCACTCATGCACTCATTCCCCCTGCATGTGCTGAGATTTTACTACATGCCAGGCCCAGGGGCAAGCCTTGAGGAAACAGAAAATGCCATAGATATGGTGCCTGCCTTTGAGCAGTCCATGCCTGGTGGGAAATCGGCACGTGTGCGTGCGCGCGCACACACACACACACACGCACACAAAGACATGCATACATAAACACACACACACACATACACAATCCCAGAACCAAGTCATAGGGCGGAGATAGAGGGATGATTTGGGATTGTAGGAGAGGAGGTGTTTACAGCTCACCCTGGTGGCGGGGTGGTCAAGAAAGTCTTCCTGGGGGAGGAGAACTGAGTCAGAAAGAGCAGGGAGACTCGGATGGGGGAAGCTAGTCCTCCAGAAGGAGCTCTCTGTGGAAACCACTTCCCTGTGGGCTCCACGGAGCCCTGTGGCTGCTGCGGAAGTGAGCCCCAGCCCTTGGCAGCCCTCTGCAGGAACCTCGGTATCTTTCCTCCCTGCCCCTCCCTCCTCCCCATCGTGTCTTCAACTCCTCTGTGAAATTGCGTTTCTAACCTTGGCTGCCTCCAGCCCCTCCATCACTGCCAGGAGAGGCCATCAATCCCTTGACCCAGCTGCAGCCGCGCAGCTGGGAGTCAAATGGCAGCTTCAGTTATTTTCCTAACAATCACAGGGGTTTGGTGGGGACGCAGAGATGGGAGGGAAGAGCACTGTGGCCCCCAGGGGCTTTAAATTTGATGGGGCGCCCTTTTGTGCCTTCTGACCACCTTGCATATCTTGTCTCTCTCTCATATGTAAACAGCATTAAAAATAATGAAAGGCCAGGCCCTGGAAGGCCTCGCTGCTATAGAGCCTGCTGTGGAGAGAATCAAAAGATGTTCACAGCTGGCTGCCCTGAGAAGGGTCTAGTGGAAGATGCCAGGGGTCTGGGGTCAGCAAAAATGGATCCTTGTCATGGCTGTTTCATTATCTTGCTGGGTGACCTCAGGTAAATTACTTCACCTTTCTGGGCCAAATGCGCCTCATCTGTGAAATTCGGAGAGAGCCCCATCCCCAGGATATCTCATCATGCAATAATAACATCTGGTGACATCACTGGCCTTTAATTGATAGGAGCAAAGCAGGAAATTTGAGAGAAAATATGTCTACATTTTCTCCCTATCCCCTAGCACCCCTGACCCCAGAGGTATTAGTGGCTACAGCTGAGAGTTGATAAGACAGGCTGCGGTCGGGCGCCTGGGTGGCTCAGTTGGTTAAGTGACTGCCTTCGGCTCAGGTCATGATCCCAGGGTCCTGGGATCGAGACCTGGATCGGGCTCCCCCTGTTCTTTGGGGAGCCTGCTTCTCCCTCTCCCTCTGCCTGCCACTTCCCCTGCTTGTGCTCTCTCTGTCAAATAAATAAATAAAATCTTAAAAAAAAAAAAAAAAAAAGACAGGCTGAGGTCAGTAAGGTACATCAGCATTCTCCAGATGAGCTAGATGATGTTGGTGCCCCTGTCCCCTTACCTTATGCCTTTCCCATTGCCTGGGTTTCCCTTCCCACCACCTTCTCTCTCCCACTTCCGGCAAGGTCCACCTCAGTGGCAACCCTTTTGGGAAGCCTCCCCTGTCTGGTGTCCCTTCTGGTCCCAGTGAACTCTGCTTGCTCCTCTTTTCCATCTTCAATACTGTTCACCTTCATGTCCCTGGCCAAAAATTCAAAGGCACAGAGGGTGTCCACCATGGTGCAGCACTAGCATCTCCTTACCAGGTCAGTTTGACCTGAGTTAGTTGTTATGGTCAATACAGCATTGAAGCTCATGACTTTTGGGGGTGGATCTGGCATTTCTGTAGCCCGGTCACTGGCTCCGTAGGAGAGGGCCATATAT
Organism: Leptonychotes weddellii; assembly: GCF_054177405.1. NCBI lineage: Eukaryota > Metazoa > Chordata > Mammalia > Carnivora > Phocidae > Leptonychotes > Leptonychotes weddellii. The sequence continues at coordinate 43,879,656 of NC_138374.1, read as the reverse complement.
CGGAACGTGGATGCTGATATGCACAAGAGGGAGAGAGGATACACTCTGTGCCCTGACAAGGGTTGCTTGGGGGGGATGGTCACAGACGCCTTCAGTTGGTTTCGTTTAATTGCCAAAAATAGAGACCTGCTCAAGCACCTCCCAAAAAAGGTTTATCGAAGGATACAAAGCTTTCATGTGGCTCCAGAGGCAGGACCTGGACCCCTTAATTCCTCATAGGAATTAAGACCAAATGGTGATCCTATTTAATAGGGCACTCTTGGGGAGCGGCCTCTTCATGTGATGGAGTTCCTGCTTCTCCCCACACATTGGCTCTGCCCCCCCTTCCTCCTACCCCACAGGCTCACCTCTTCCTCTTATTAGTCTTAGGTGTGAACATGCTACAATTGTAACATCCTGTCCTTTTGAATTTCTACTTATGGCCATGAGATATCTAGCCCATGATTTCCAGAGGTGGACGCGTGACTTTTCTTTTGTCCCTCAGAGCCAGCCAGACATGCAAGCCTGACCCGGCCTGGCAGATGGAGAGGCTGACAGCGGGGGGTGTGTGGGCGCAGCAGATTGGCGTCTCAGTCCCTGGTTCTGCCCTGCCTGGCCAGGGCCTTGAGTACGGAGCACCCTGTCTGCAGGCCTCTGTTTGCCCTGCCACACAATGGGGACGATCACTGTGTTCTGCGGACCCTGCTGCATAGCTACGGCATTTGAATCATTCCACCTGGCATCAAAAATAATTTATATCCCAACAATCCATCAATTCTAAGTGCTTTCCTTCTTGGGTCTCAGTTCTCTCATCTATAAAATGGAGCGGTCTCTCTCTGCTGAGTGGCTCTGTGGGCTTAGAGGAACTGGGGCCGGGCATGGACCTCAGGTGGACCTTTAGAAGGCACTTCCTTCAGCCCCTCACTTGCACGATCTTGCCCTGACCCCCAAACCTTGGCATGCAAAACCTCTAGCTTATTATCCAAATGTGCCAGGCTGGTGCCAAACAGCTAGATGTCTGGGAACATCTGCAAGAGAGCTTGCCCAGACTGGGGCCATCATCAGCCCACTCCCAAAGCAGAGATTTATGCTCACTGACCAGGATCTATGAAATTGTCACCCTGTGACTAGTTCACTGGCAGCTAGGGTCAGCCTCAGGTTTTCAGAGGAACATTTGGGAGTGATTTGGGAAGCATTCTACTCCTTTCTCTCTTTCTTGCAAGTGGGAAAACTAGAGAGGGAGAAGCCCAAGAAGCCTCCCTCCCACATGGCTATGAACGTAAAAGCAGGACACCATTGTCCCTGCCTCTTCCCTGCAGAATTTACAGTCTGCAGCTTGCAAATTACTGGAGGGAATATGGAAAAGCTGGGTAATGATGTGGGAGAGAACATTCCCCAGCGCTGATGTGGGCTTCCCTGCACCAGAGAACCAGAGAGTGGGTAATTGAAGCTCACGCTCTGAACGGTTACAGCAAAGGTAATCTCCATGACGGCATTTCTAATATCCCCACTGCACTGGGAGGGCTGCGGTGGCGGGGGAGCCAGACTTTGATGAAAGACAGAACCAGGGAGCCCCGGGGTTGCACTTCTGTGAGGCTCTTGGGTCTCAAGGATCTCAGGACTAAGGCACGGTTTGTCCCCAGTGGGTCCTGGCCCCAGGCCACTGGGGGGGCGTGGCCTGGTGTGTGGAAGTGGAGTCCAAGCTGGTCTGGAAACTCCATGAGGATAGTGACTCTGTCTTTCCATCACTACATCCTTATTATCTCCGAGCATGGGTCCTGATGCTGAGGAGATCCTTAGAGTCTTTGGTTCAATGAATAAATGGATGAATGCATACACGAATGATGAATGAATAAATTCATGGTTCAAGGATGAGTGAAATGGGGACTTCCATTCCATTCACCTGGGTTCACCTCCTGGCTTGTGTCAGCTACCAGAATAATGAGGTGGTATTCAACCATGTGTTGTAAGAAGCAGTAGAAGGGATTAAGGATATCTAGCTGTGAGCATACAATACCCCCCGTCTTCAGGTTTCTGAAGGTGGCAGGGGGAGCAGGCTGTTTTCCCTGGCATTGGAGGCTTAGAACTAGGACCAGTGGGTAGAACTCATAGGCAGAGCTCAGCCCCACCTAATACCAGTTGCTCACGTTTATTGAGCACTTACTACGTGCAGGGCACTGTTACTATTGCAGATGGTGGACACTGAGGCTCAGTGTAATGGTTAATTTTATGTCTCAACTTGACTGAGTCACAGGGTGTCCAGATATTTAGTTAAACATTATTTCTGGGTGTGTCTTTGGGGTGTTCCTGGAAGAGATTAGTATTTGAATCAGTGGACTGAGTAAAGCAGATTGTCCTTTCCAGTGTGAATGGGGCCTCATCCAATCCTTTGAGGGCTTGAGTAGAACAAAAAGACAGAGGAAGAGAGGAAGAGAATTCTCTTTCTGCCTGCCTGACTGAGCTGGAGCATCCATCTTCTCCTGCCCTTGGACAGGGACTTAATGCTGTCAGGTCTGGTTCTCAGGCCTTTGGAGTCAGACTGGCACTAAACCACTCGCCTTCCTGGGTCTCCAGCTCCCAGATGGCACCTCATGGGATTTCTCAGACTCCATAATTGCATGAGCCAATTCCTTATAATGAATCTCTTTGTGTATATATCCATCCTCTTGGGTCTGTTTTTCTGGAGAACGGAGATGAATACTTAGAGTGTATTCGTTCTTAGAGTTGTCGTAACAAATAACCACAAACCAGGAGGCTTAACATAATACAACTCTATTCTTTCATAAGTCTGAAAGCCAGGAGTCCGAAGTCAGGGTGACAGTGCCACATTCCCTTGAAGGATCTGGGGGAGAACCCTTCCTTGTCTCTTCCAGCTTCTGGTGGCTGCCACTGATCCTTGATGTCCCTTGGCTTGTAGACACATCACCCCAGTCTCTGCTCTGACTTCTCATTGCTTGCTCCTCTGTGTCTTGGTCTGGATTTAGGGCCTACCCTGAAAATCCAGGATGAGATCATCTCAAGATCCTTAATGGAATTACATCTATGAAGACCCTTATTCCAAATAAGGCCCCATTCCCATGTTCTGGGTGGATATGTCATTTGGGTGGTGTTATGGACTAAATGTTTGTGTCTCTCTAAAATTCACATATTGAAGCTCTAACCCACAAAGCGATGGCCTTTTGAGGGTAATTTCGGTCAGAGGAGGTCCTGAGAGTGGGACCCTCATGATGGGATTAGTGTCTTATAAGAAGAGAACCGGAAAGCTCTCCATCTCTGTGTGCACACACAAGGAGGAGGTCATGTGAGTACACAGGGAGGTGGCGGGGGCCTAGGAGCCAAGAGAAGAGGCGTCAGACCTTGCTGGCATCTTGATTTTGGACTTCCCAGCCTCCTGACTGTGAGGAATAAATTTCTGTTGTTTAAAGCACTCAGCCTCTGGTGGTTTGTGGTGGCAGCTGAGCTGAGTGATACGGGTGTCCCTGTTCAACCCAGTATGGGGAAGGTCAGTGGTGGTAGAGGTCGGTGGAAACTGGGCTTTTCTCCATTTCCCTGTGATAGCCTTTGAAGGGCTTTATAACTAGTTAGCATGGAAGCTACTTCCCTGTGAGGTCGTGGGTTCTTACTAGAGAGAGGTTCAACTGGCTCCACTGGTCTTGGATTAGGTGGTGGGATCCCCTTGAGACCTGGGATTCAAAATGGCACCTGGACCCTGCTCCTTGCCTCTGCCCACTAGTAGTGAGCTCAGAAGGCCCAGGCAAAGTCACCACTGGGAATGGCACGCCAGACATTTGTCTGATATTTACAGAGGACAGCACCTTCACAAGGAGGCTGACTCATGACCTCCACGGGGTATTTTCAGCTTGTAGAAAGGGCTGGTCGGCACCCTGGTTATCAGTCTTCCAGGATTAGAGGATCCAGACAGAGGAGGGGAGTTATAAATTACCCATGGACTGACTCACACCCCAGAGTGAACTGGGGAGTCACGGGGACCTTCCAGATCTCCCTGGCCCCTTTGCAGATCTGAGCCCTGGGAAAGCTCTATTTCATGGTGGGGGTGGGAGAGGGAGGTTTCGTAGAGCCCCAGGCCTTGCCAAATGTGCAATCAGCATTCCTGTCCAGCCCTCCCCGCAATCCAACCCTCCCCTGGCCTCCCCCGACATCTATAATTCCGTTTGTTGTGCTCGCAAACACCGTGTTGGAAGATTTCATGCTAATGAAAGGGTTTCTTGATTAGGTTACGCTGTTACTGTAAATGTTCCCTCATTATCTATGTTATGGTAGGAATTTGAAAAAGTATAAATTGAGCGTCTTGCATAATTTATAAAACCTGAATGTTTCCTAATTAGTTCGGTTAGGTTAATGATGGTGCAGCGTCACTTCTTCCTGGCCCCTGCTAATGACCTTTCCCCTCTTCATTTTGAACACTTTCTGTTATTTACAACCCCCCACCCCAACAAATCCAACTATCAGCTTGCAGAGAGAGTGGCCCCATCTAGCCCCAGATGGGAGGATGAAACGCCTTGCAAAATGTGAATAGTGCCTTTTTTCTCTGTGTGCCCCCACCCTCCTTTGAGGCCAAGAGGCAGCCTGCTTGAGGTTGGCCAGGACAAAATTTGGCTCAGGCCGATCCCCTGAAGAATGCCGGTGAAGTGCATTCCTTTGGTGTTTGCGTAGGGACTGGTCCTGGCCTCCATTAGCAGCTGGAGAAGTGAAAATGCTGGAGGAGATGGGGGAGGGGAAAAAACCCTCTCAAAAGGATTCTAAAATAACATTTTGCATCCTCAAGTAATTCCCAGTTCTCCCTGGCAACCATTCATTTCTTCCGAACAGCAGAAATTTGCAATATGAAAGTGGATTGGCTTCTCCCTCCCTTGGGGCCCCTGTATCTCTTCATCCAGCGCCTTGGGTAGAAAGCAATGCATACGTTTACAATATAAATGTGATTTAATCGACCTCCCTGTCAGGGAGAAATGGCAAGCATATCAAACAAGACCAAGATGTTAGAAAGAAAAATCATAAATTATTCCAGTGACGAGTTTCTGAGCCGCCTCCCGGACTACTAGATGATGCTATATAAGGCTGTTCCTTGAAACAATAATTAAGATAATTCTGTATGACAAGGAGAAAAATGTCCAGCTTTGTATGAAATGTGCTTCATGTTAGCAAGCTGAATGCTTGGTATTGATTACACTCCCCCCACCATCCCTCCCCCACCCGCCACTACGATTCAAGGCTAAAATTAATTGAATGATGCAACATTTCTTTTCTTGAATCCTTATTTACCGTACATGCCTCCTAGAAGTCATGCAAAGTGGGCTGGCCTCTGATTCTCTAAATTGGTCTCTTCCTTTGGCGGTGTCTGGGAGCACGCTCACATGTACACACACACACACCCTCAGCTGGGTGTCCATTGTTCTCTGCTCTGGAAGGCATGACGTCTCCCCTCGGGGGCAGATTTGATGGACATATCAGCACAGCAGAGCCGTAACTTTTCCATTACAAGGCCACCATGGGACTCTCCTACAGAAATATGGCCAGTGTCGGGGGGAAACACGGTCCCGATGCTGATGGGCCTGGATTACACCGCCCCCGCCCCTACCCCGGTCCCGTCGCCCTTGCAGTCTAGGGACTGCAGGTGCTAGGCACCTGGCCTCTGTCTAGCAGAACATCCTTCTCCGCTCCCCACCCCGCAACCTCCCAGGGTGTCCTGTGGGCCTAGATGGCCCCCTGCCCTCCCCTCTTCCCTTCTAGCTGTGGTGTCCTGACACTGTCCTCCCCCTCCCATGAGAGGCACATGGCACTGTCCTGGCAGAGAGAGATGGTTGCTGGCGGCCGCCCGGCTGGCTTTGCCACGGCTCTCTTTCATCCCGACTTCAGTGGCTGTCCCAGAGGCGGCTGGTGGAGAGGGAGGCCGGCCTCAGGTAGTTAATCGGCAGCGAGGCCAGGGCCTTCCCCCCGCCCAGGGAGGCTGGGAGGCAGGGGCAGAAGCGGCAGGCGGCAGGCTGGGTGCCCCGGCGGTCTGGACCCGGAGCCGGCAGGGGCTGGATTCCCGCGTGCCCTGAACTTGCTGGGTGACTCGAATGAGTGCCTTCCCTCCTCTGAGCCCAGATTCCCCGCTGCAGAGCGTGGTGGTGGGGATGCAAGGCAGAAGTTGGGGCAAGGTGGGGACAGGGCTGCCATGTTGTGCACAATCGATGATTTAAAAAAAAAAACACCACAAAAACCAGAGGCACTTAGGCGATTGTGAGATGAATAAATGACTCTCAGTTTGACAGTCCTGTTTGTGACAACCCAGAGCCTTGCCCCCAGGGAGCCATTCTTTCCAGAATGATGACAAAGGAGGGCTCTTCTCTTCTGCCCTGAATGCCAAGGAGAGCTTGTGGTCTCACTGAGCCCCTCAGAACTGCCCTTTGGGGACAGGCATCAAAGGTGTGCAGGGACCCCCGCCTTAGTTGTCCCCAGGAGACGTGGAGCATCACCCAGCTGTAGCTACAGCTCATGGAGCCTGATGGTGGCAACCAAATCAGGTCTCAGGGCCCCGGTGGGAGGAAGGCAGCACTGGCACCCAGGGCAGAAGGCCATCTAGGTGACAGGGTTAGGCAGAACCCCTTCACAGGGAGATGTCGGGAGGGAGCGGCAGCTGCACCTGGTGGGAGCTGCACCCAGAGAGCCTTCAGCACCCATTAACACCTGCCCTTTAGTTTGTCCATGGCTAGGGCAGGGCGGGGAAAGACTGAGGGCCTGTTAGCCTGGTTACAGCGCTGGAGGGTAAGTTGCACCTGCTCAAGGACCCCGGGCATGCTGTGCACTCTCCTTGGGCAGGACACAGCACCCAGCACCTAGTAAGTGTTCAGTAAAGGAGGGGAGCATCCCCGTGGCGGGGAGCGATGCCAAAGCACCAGTCTGGAGCCCTCCCAGCCCAGGTGCCTTGGGACCAGGTGCTTGAAAGGCCACGTGGGGAGGCCTTTTGCAGCCTGAGTTTCCCTCCCTGCCTTCACTCTCCAGGGAGCTAGTGGAGCACCCAGATGGCCTGGGTCACGTTTTCGTTGGAAGCCTAATATCTGGCATGAGGCCCAGCCCAGGCAGTGTCTGAACTGTCCTCCTCTGACCCCGGATGATCCATCAAATCCTCAGACATCTCTGAATCCCCTGCGTGCCTCGTACCCCGTAGGAGCTCGACGAGGACTCGCTGAGTGGTTGGCTGCTTGATGAAGAAGCAGCCTTTCTCTGTTGATGAAAGAGCAATTAAGACTTTAGGAGTCTGCAGTCTAGACGGGGAGCTGTCAAGTCTCCCATAAGTGGGTCTGGGAGCTGGTAATGGGAGATTAGGAGCTCCTGGAGAGGAGCAGAGCCTCAGACAGGCCAGAGGGAGCCTGGGGGTGGTCCAGGTGGGGCCAGCAGGCAGGGAGGGAGCATGGGAAAAGCACTGGGCTGCTCTCTGTGCCGCACAGGCTTGTTTGTATACTGTTCTCTTTCCTGACTTTGCACCGCAGTCAAAACAACACTCCTGTCAACTTATTACCTTAAAAATAGTTGAAAAGATGACACTCGAGGAGAAAGTGCTTAGAAAGAACAGCTTCTTACCCCGCCCCCCGCCCCCCATACTCCTCTGGCTGTATATCTGGGAAGAGCCTTGTGTGCAAAGACCTGGGTTTGAATGCTGGCCTCTAGTCACTGCACCTCTTTGAGCCCTGGGTTTCTCACCTGTGAGACAGGGTTAAGGCATGGGAACAGATCGTTCCTGATGTGTAGCTCCAGGCCTGTGTGCTTAGCCCATCTCCTCACACAGCCCCCTGGGAAGGCTTCCTGGAGGAGGTGGTACAAAAGAGGGTTGCTGGGTAAAAGATGAAGCCAAGAGTTCAACCACTGCAGGCTGAGCTTCTGTGTGACTCCCAGTAGCAGCAAGCAGGGGTGGAGGGGGGTGGTGGGAGATGGGAGGAGTGAGTCCATTCCCTGCCCTGGTTCTCTGAGCCCCCATCCTTGTCTGCCTCACTGTACCCTTCCCTCCACTCTGCATCTGTGGTCCTCAGCACAGCACCCCTGCCCCCTGCATGCTCCTCCTGCAGCCCTCCTAGCTGGGGCGGGGGCACAGCCTTGGCTCCTGGAATTTGGGAGACGTTTAATTGCTCTCTTTTGTCCATGGGTGATTAGAGTGACTCCAGCTTAGAGACAATTAGTAAATTACTATTATTGGTTTCCATTTATGTGGTGCTGCCCTTTGAGGAGCCAGCTGATTTAACTGAGCTGGGTAATGGGAGCACAAGCAGCTCTCCTTGCTCCACGCATACCTGGGAAAGCAAGAGTGAGTAAACAGATGGTGCTCACGGGGAGGTCAGCATTTTGTGCTACAGAGCAAGCCCTCTGCAGTGCAGAACACCTAGTGCCCAGGGCCTGCTTGGCCGTCTACTGGGAGCTGAAGAGCTGGGGAGAGGGGGACATGGCCTTGAGGGGAAGTCAGGGGCCTGGGGTGCTGCCTGAAGAGGGCCTTACGGCTCCCACCCCACGGGTCTCCCTATCTCTCAGCCCATTCATCGCCTCCCTCCTTCCTCAGCCTCCCTCTCCCAGCAGAGTCTAGTCCAGTGGGTCTCCAACCCTGACCTGGGTCAGAATCACCTGGACGCCTGTCCACACAGATTGCTGGGCCCCACTTCCAGGGTGTCTGATTCAGTGCCTAAAGGGCAGGGACTGAGAATCTGTATTTCTCCCGGTTCCTAGGTGATGCCGCTGGTCCAAAGAGCATCCTCGGAGAACCGCCTTCTCTGTTGGTTCTCATCCGTGGCTGCGCATGAGAATCACCTGGGCAGCCTTTTGGGACTGTTTCCAGCGCCCACCTCCAGCCAGGGTCTGTTAGTCTAGAGTGAGTTCTGGGGAGGTTATTTTGAAAAGACTCCCCCGACGACTGGGATGGGCAGCCAGGGGTGAGAACACCAGCCGCACCCTTTCCTGGGACACAGGGCTCACTTGCTGTGGATCAGAGGAGTGCCTGTCCAGCCACGGAGGCCTGGTGGCATGGGGCCGCCCGGCTCCCTGCATCCCAGTCTTGACTTCCAGTGCCGAGTCTGCCTTCGGTTCTTTTCCTTCCCTTGTCTGCAGCACGCTGCTCACCTCCCTCCCTGTCTTCCTTGTAACTACTTCAGTGAAGGATCCCAGCTTGGGGGGTGGAGTTGTGTGGTGTCCACCCCCCCCCAACCCTCTTGCTCTGCTAATCTCTCTCTTGGTTTCTCACCATGTCAGGGGCAGCCCCACAGCTTCTGGCCACTTGCAGTTGCTAGAACCTGCCGTGGTCCGGTCTGAAGCCTCAGCCTCGCCCCGGTGTGGGGAAGGAGAACAGCCTTCGTCTCTGCAACATTTCTCCCTCCTCCCCTGGGTCTCCTGGAACGGGAGGGTGTGGAGACCTTCTTGCTTCGCTCATCCTCTGTCAGTGAAATGGATGGATTTTGCTTTGGCTTCATAGGGCTCCTCCTCCCTGCTGCGTAGCTATGGTCTCCGGGTGGGAGGTGAGTCTGAATTCCTTGGGAGCAGTGTCCAGGGTCATCCTGGCACCCTCCATCCCTGAGGGGCTCCCTGGAAAGCCCGCTGACTTCCCTCTCCTGCCACGGGGGGTCTGTATTGCCATCTCCCTGGCTGGCAGGTGTGGCCTCCCTCACCTGGTTGGTGGCCTCATAAGTGGCCAGGACTCCCGCCTCATCCTTTAACTTCTGTGCTCATGTGTGTGGAGCCCTGAGGTCCTCTTCTGTGCTCTTCAGGACCTAGGAAAGCCAGCATGGGGTCTTTGGTACCCGGTCCCGTTTTCTTCCCCAAGTCCCGGCTCCTGTGGCAGTCACCACTTCCTGTGTCCACTCGCACCTCAAATTCCAGGGGACATATCTCAAGCCCTGCAAAGGACCAGCCCCAGCCAGCACCCTGTGGGTATGAGGTGCCAATGTCCACTTCTTGCAGGCATCCATGTCTGTAGGAGTGATTCTCCTGGACGCCTTCCTTCTGCTTTATTTGGTGGAAGAGAGCATTCTGTCTCTTGGATGACAGAGGATGCAGCTCCTCTCCTGGCTAAAGGCCTCTGCTGTCGCGTCCCTCCTGAGTGGTCCTAGATGGTGGATGCCTGAGAAGAGGGGTTTACAGGTGGTGGTCCAGTGGGGAGCTGGCTGGCCCTGCTTGTCACCAGCTTTCTCCGTATGGCATTGTTGGTGCTCCTTCCCACGGGAAAGTCCCATTCGGCTCCCTATTATTTACCCACTGTGTCCGTCTCTCCTTTACGTCCTCTCTCCCTCCCTGCACTGGATATTTGGTGAGCCTGCTTCTCCCAGACCCAGTTCTAGATACTGGGAGGTGTAGACACATCTTTAGGGCAGATGATCAGGAATTGGGGCCAGACAGCTCCCCACTGTGCCATTGTCCCCAACACCATACCATGCCCCCTTCCTCCCTCAGGAGCTCCTGGTCTGACAAGTAACTGGGCTGTGATAACAGGGGGTGGGACCATTGTGGAGGCAAGCCCATGGGGTGTGGGAACACAGGATAGGGCTACCTCACTAACTCTGGGGCCTGCAGAAATCTTCCTGGCTCGGAAGGGGTGGCGTCTGAGTGGGACCTCGAAGGCCGAATGCGAGTTTGCCACTCAGACAGGAGAACACTTTATGTTGAGGGAAAAAACACAAAAGCGGGGTTGATTGGGGACCTATGTGGTTGTTTGGTGTGACTGGGGAGTAGAGGAGATGGCAGGAAAGTGTGAGGAACAGGCAGGGACCAGGGCAGGAAGGGCCTTGTAGGCCAGGTGAGAGGCCAGGACCCCCTCTCAGAAACAAGCATCTCCGGGTGATCTGGTTAAACACCCCCTCCCTCCGCCCTAACTAAGGCTTCTGTTTTGAAGGGTCTGGTTGGTCACTTTCTTCACACGGTGGCCCCTCTAATGCCCCAATTGCTTGAGTGGCCACCATTTCCGAGAGGAGAAGTCTTCCGTCTTGCCAGCTGCAGGGTGGCAGACACAGGGCAGTGTCTCCCTTCCTGTTGGAACCCAGGTGGACTTGCAGGGGAGAGAGGCCTGAGCCTCGGGACGATCGCTGGCTCAATTTGGGGAGTCTTTGGCTGAAATATGAGTGGCATAAATCTTGGCTGGGAGGTGAGGAATTCATAGGACTCAAATGGCTTACCTAAAAGAAAAAGCAGAACAGCGATTATTTTTTGGAGGTGGGACTTAAGCATGACATTTTAAAAATGCATTTCCACTTCTCATGTTCTGTGAGCATATGCTTCCTTTCAATAGGGAAAAAACCCACATTCATTCCACAGCCATTTATTCGGTGTCAGGCGTTTTGAGACCTTGTGGGGCCAGTGGTACACCAGACAGGCTGGCCCTTACCTCCCAGAGGGTGATCCTATCTCCCTGTTAGCTGGCACTGCTGCAGTCTGGGGCCCTCATCAGTCTTGACGGTGACTCTTGGAGATGGGCATAATTAACACCAACTTGTGCACAAAGAACTGGAGGCTCAGAGCAAGTAAATCACTTGGCTAGGGTCACACAGTTAAGGAGGCAGTTGTACTGGGATTCAAGCCCAGATGTGTTGGGCTCCAAAGGTTGGGCCCTTTGATGCTGATTCTTTCCGTCTACCGGGCACCTCTGCAGGCTCGATGTGCCAGGCCTGACCCCTTCCTCCTTGGATGACCCTGGGGAACTCACACTGCTCGTCTGAGCCTCAATATTCCCACCTGTAAAATGGGGTTAATTATACATCCCTTGCAGTTTTGTAGTGAGAAGTGAATTGATGGTGGTTACTTAGGACAATGCCTGATACTAGTGGATACTTGGCCAGTAAGAGCTTCTAATCATAGGTGGGGATATGAGTTGGTGTCAGGTTTTTGCTTCCTGTACCTACAAAGAATCCATTTCTCTTATCTGCTTCCAGTTCCTGGCTTTAGAAGATATAGGTTGTGACTTAAGCCCCTATAATGGAATCCAGGTGGGAAATAGAGGACCAGCCCTGTTATTCCCCTGTCCCTGTCCCCCAGGTCTCCCATGGCTGTTCTTCCCCGCAGGCCCAGGCTCAGCCTCCACCCCATTCATGGAGAGCTCAGGATTATAGACGCCACGGCCAGGGTGAACCACAGGTGGCCGGACTTGTAAATACTTCTTTTGCTGTTAACAATCAGTGCTGTTTGGGATGCCTATTATGTGCCAGGTACTTTATAGGGGTAATTCATACTTCCTGCTTGGTGCATGTCGGGGCAGGTGGCTCCACCATTCCCCAGCACACCGGGTATTTGCCCTGCTGGCTGGCTCCTCTCTGAGCCAACAGTCGTAAGCTCTCTGCAGTCAGAGGAAGAAGCAGCTCTATTTCTGGAGGGTTGCCGGAAGGTTGTGCTCTCTGCTCGTCCCAGGAACCTCCGTGCTTTACCTTCATTCTGAGTCAGACGTTTTCTCCCTTGGCGCCCATGTGGTTCCCGGTAGAACTGCCTGGTTGTGCTTCACCTGGGCGCATCGCCGTTGGCGCCCTTGGCAAGTGCTGCAGGGAGGGCGTTAGGGGAGTCAGCCCCGAGAAGCTTGCTTCTCGTTACTATGCCTCTGGTGGGAGGGGTGCTGCCAAGGAAAGTGTTAGAAGGCATTTCTCTCACTCTTAGAACTGGGACAAGGAGAGCCCATCATGGGGAGTTTCTTTTTAGCTCGTGGAAATGAGTCTGCACTCTGCTATTTCTTCCTCTGGCTTTGTCTGCGAGGGAGCACTGATGCGGAGCCCTCTGTAGGCGGAGCCCAGGACTGGAGCTCCCACACTTCTGTGTGCCCACCTCACCCTTGTCCAGGGCTTGACGGGGGCATGCTGGTCCCTTTGGGCCACTCTCTGGGGCTGGCCTTTGGGGATCTGCCTCTGCATCTGATTTCGTTCTCCCCGTCCCCATCAAGCAAGCTTGGGAGCAGGTCTACCTTGGCTGCCTCTCTTCCCCACAGACCTGTGCCTTCCTGGCATCCCAACAGACACGGTTTCCAGTTTCCATGGGAACAGAGTCCGACTGTAGCCAGACAACTAACTAGAGAGGCTGACGAGTGTGAGTGTGAGACTGTGGGCAGGTGAGTGAGTGAGTCAGTGTGTGAATGTGTGTGGGTGAGTGTGTGAGTGTAAGTGGGTGTGTGATTGAGCATGTGTGAGTGGATGTGTATAGGCTAGTGTGTGAGCCTCCATGGGTGTGTGTGAGTGGGTGTGTGTGCATGACTAAGTAAGTGTGTGTGTATGGGTGAGTGTATGGGTGTGTGTGAATGTGAGTGTATGGGTGTGGGTGTGTGAGAGCATATGGGTGTGTGAGTGGGTGTGCACGTGACTAAGTGGGTGAGTGTGTATGGGTGAGTGTATGTGAGTGTGTGTGAATGTGAGTGTACAGGTGTGGGTGAGTGTGAGAGTGTATGGGTATGTGTGAGTGGGTGTGTGTGCGTGACAGTGTAAATGTGTGTTTATGGGTGAGTGTGAGCATGTGAGAGTGTGTGAATGTGAGTGGGTGTGGGTGTGTGAAAGTGGGTGTGTGTGGGTGTGAGTGTATGTGTGGCTGTGAGTGGGTGTGTGCATGTGACTAAGTGAGTGTGTATGGGTGAGTATGTGAAAGTGCGTAAATGTATGTGTGTGTGTGAGTGTGTGTGGGGGTGGTGGGGGGTGCTCGGGGAGCCCAGGGGTCTGGCACGGGCCCCCCTGTCCCGCGCTGGCCGCGGGAGCCTCCTCTGGGCGGTGATCGCGCCCGTGTGCAGCTCCTACATCTCCATCGCTGACATAATATTGCACCAGGGTCCATCCATCTGCATAATCATCTTAACCTGCTCCCACAAGAGAGTTTAAAAGGTCTGGGCTGTTGGAAAATGACCATAAAGCCTGCGCGCAGATACCTTTAGCGGCCGCGCCGGCATCTATCACCCGGTAATTACGGGCAGGGAGCGCGGCCCGGCGGAGGCGGCGCGGTGGGGGCTGGCCCGCTCTGACTTGGAAGGAGGGCAGGGCCGACAGGGGCTGCGGGGACGGGAGTTGAGGGGGGCGCCGAGAGCCGTGCCCAGGTGCTGGAGAGGATGGTCCCCTTTCCCGGCGGAGCGCTCAGCTTCTCCCAGAGCAGGGCCCTTGCCCGAGACTGTCTGGGGACTCATGGGTCCACACATGTGGTGGGCTGTGGTTGCTGCTTCTAGAAAAGGGACGCCCAGGGCTCTTCCCTTCCTACCATGTCCTAGGTCCCAAACTACTCTCCAGACTGGCTGTGTGGTCTTGACAGCCACCTTCCTTTTTCTGCGAGTGCATTTTTCTGCCTGTAAAATGAGGGGGTTGGACCGGGCCACTGGTTTCCCTCCTGAGGTTCCAGGGCACGGTGAGAAGGGGAGGGGCAGGCGGGAGTCACACCCACCTCCTCCCTCCAGCCGGGCAGCTTCGCTGTCACTGACCTTCAGTCGGGGTTCTCCGGAAGCTTCTGTGTGAAGAACAGCTCCCTGCCGGCCCCAAGAGCCCCGCCTCCGCGGGGGCGTGGCCAGAGGCCCCGGATGTGGCCACTTAGGGAAGAAGTGGTGGCGCCCGCACCCTGGAAGGTGCTCAGCAGCCTCCTTGGCGCTCACGTGCCACCTGTGAGGAACGCTGGCTGTCCAGGTTCCTTCTCAAAACTTTGCTTTGGGTCAGCGGACGGCTCGGAAGCGGAGGGGGTCCCCAGTGAGGCGCTGTTGGGGATGCTTGGCCCTCAGGAGCCTCCTCCTACTGAGCCCCGGAAGGGCCTCTTAGACTCCGCCCGACGGGGACAGGGGTGGGGGCGCCGGCGGGACGGGGAAGTGTCGCCTGTTTGTTTAGTAGTGGAGTCTCTACTCCAGTGTCTCTAAGCAGAGGCTCTAGGTGAAAGGCATTTGAAAGCAGAGCTGCTTGGGTGAGGGCAGGGTAGGGCACTCCCGACCTCCCCTCCACCTCCATTTGCTTACTTACTCCATGGCCCTCCCTTTCTCCTTGAGAAAACCAGCCTTCTGAGTGGGGTGCCTGAGGCCCAGAAAGGACGAATGCCGGGGTGGTGCTGGGACCCAGGTCTCTCGTGCAAGTCTCACTGCCTGGCTGAAGCTGGGTGCCCCTCTGCAGTCGTTACGTTAGCTAGTTGTGGCTGTGGGGGTGTGAGTCGCAGGGAGGCACATGCTCCTGTGATGTCTCTGGGGTGCTAGAAAGAGTAACTTCCCAGAGGCAGGAGGCTTGGCTGTCTTAGATCTGCAAAGTCGCTGTGTGATGCTGAGTGAGTGGCTTGTCCTCTCTGGGCCCTAGCACCATAGTCGTACAGTGAGTGGTCTGACTTTGGGATCTCTCAAGGCCTCTTCAGGGACCCCTGCTCTGGGGAATGTCCAGATCTTTCTGGAGGCAGGAGCGAGAAGCGTTAGGTAGTGGACATGAGCATGTGGGGTAAGACCGGGGCCTGCTTGCTCTACGGAAGGAGGCCCACACAGCTCCTTCTCCCTGCTGCTCAGGTCTTTGGGACCCGAGAGTGAGCATGAGGGTGCGGGGCCTGCTTGCTGCTCCCGCTGGTACAATGAGCAGCTCTTCCCTGTGTCCTCATCCCCCTGTTCTTCCAGGGCATCCGCTGGTGACCAGTACTCCCAGTTTCTGCTTGGTGGGAAGAGGGCATGAAATATCTCCCAAAGTGCCAGGGAGCTGGCCCTCTGGATGTGGCCGAGTCCTACCTCTTCTTGTTGGGTACCTATCTGGGCCACTGAGAAATGATGGAGAGAGGAAGGAGTGCAGCACCTGTCCTCAGGGAGCACCTTGTCTGATGGGGGAGGCAGCGGTACTGTTTCCATGGTTATTAATCTTTGTCCACCCACTTAGCCGGCTTAAGCAAATCACCTGTTCCTGTTTCCTATAGCTCACAGCTGCCTCTATGGCCCATCCCGTGGGACTGGCAGAAACCCTCCACCTCAGCTCCTCTGGGGTTGTCCTCCTGCCTTCCAGGTCGGGGCATGGTCCAGTGCTCCCAGACATTAGAGGGAAGGCCCTCTGGTCAACACCCCTGGGTCCCCAGGACCTGCCACTTGCCCTGCCTACACGGCCCCTTCAGGATGCAGCCTGCTTTCTGCCACCTTCCAGTCCTGTCTAGGGCACGGGCTGCTCTTGGGGGCTGCCCATGGTCCCGACCCCCATGAGACCTCATGGAGCCAGTGCTCTGGGCTTTTACTTGTTCCCTGTTGGCATCACCAGGGAGGGGTGGACAGGTCCCCTCTCCCTGAGGGCCAACTGTCATCGTTCTCCCCCCGTCCAGATTGGAAAAAACTCTTTTAGTTTGGGGAGAAATCATTCCTCACTCATGATTCTTCTGAGATCTCTTGCTTCTTACTGAGAACTTGGTTCTCCCACTTTCTTTCTGTGCAAACCCTCCACATTCATCTAACGGATTTATGCTTTGGGAAGCAAACGCGGAATGTCCTCTAGGCACCACCTGCTTTCTCCTCTGCAGCAATCCTCCCATGAAGCAAGAGACCACAGAGCAGGAAAAGGAAAGCAGAAAATTCAGGAGGAAAAAGACTCCACGAATTGGTATTGTAAATAGTGTCCAGGCATACTACTTGGAGGCAACATTTGTGAACGAGCGTGCCTGTGAGTGGGCTCATGACTAAGGTAACAAGCAGAGCTCAGATGGGCCCGGATTCTGCTGTGCTGGCTCAGGCCATGGAGTGGCAGGACAGGACAGGTCCTGGGCTGACTGGCCACACTGGGACCAAGTGGGATGCCCACCACAAGTCTTGAGGGGCTCTGCAGAGAGAGGGCAGCCAGGTCCTGGGCAGTGGCAGGAAGTGAGATTCAGATATGAGGGAGGAGGTGGGGCTTGGGGAGTCTCCCCAGACAGGGCCCGATTTTGCAGTTCAGGCTGAGGGCTTCAAACCTGGTCCTTAGGCCATAGGGAGCCATGGAAGTTTTCTGAGCAGAGGAGTGGGTGGTGAGAGGTGGAAATGTCCTGTCAGTTTGAAGAGAAGAGAGGGATATATAATCACTGGGGGGGGTGGTGTTGGGAAGGCTTCTGGAAGGACTCATTCACTCATTTACTCCTGCATAACCTCGCACTTTCCCTGTACCAGACCCTGTTCCACAGTGATGAACAAAATAACCCAGGTGTCTGTCCTTATGTTGTGGTTGGGAGAGACAGATGAGACTTCACCAACATACCAGCATATCTGACATGGGCTCAGAGGGAAAATACTGCAGGGTAAGGAGGCTGAGAGGGAGAGGCATGCTCTTTTGTTGTGCGGGTCCAGTGTAAGAGATTGATTCCTTCGTGACAGTTGCTAAAGAGGATAAGGCAGACTGGATTCAGGGGGGTGTTACTATAATGGGTTTGGTTAGGGGAGAGAAATTGGGCTCAATGCTGAATAAAACAGGAAGAGGGGATTTGCAACCAAGGAGCAGGGTGGGGGTCCATGGACAGAAAATTGCTAAGAGGAATCCCTGGGGGTCAGGGTGTCCTGGCAAAAGGACCCCATAGGATTCTTGCTGCAGGCAGGCCAGGTTGGTGAGACATAGAGGTGGATAAGGGCCATCAGATACGGAGGGTGCGGGATTCTGATTAAACGGACTGAGCGGTTTTCTTGCTAGGGTTGGACCATGCAGAGATGAATAGGGAAGCCCCCAAGTCCATGTCCGGTTGAGAAGAGGATTCCAAAGAACCTGACTAACGTCTGGTCAAGGAGGGAATCTGGGTCAGTCCCACTTTTGCTAGGGTCACGGAGGTATTAGAATAGAGAATGAAGAGGATGTGGGGTCAGCTTCAGACAGCCAAAATGGATAGGGAGAGCGTTCTGGGCCATAGAAATCGGGGAGCAAAGCTTTTGAGGGAAATTCAAAAGAGCCATAACCCACCAGTCTTGCTGGAACAGAGGTCCTGTGGGGTGCGCTTGGAGTGATGAGGTTGGGAGGGAGGTGGTGCCATTTGGGACAAGAGCGCTGAGGCCAGCCTGAGGACTCCCGTCTTGCTTTCTGAGCCACAGAAGATTACTGAGCAGGAGGGGTGCAGTGGAATGAAAGGCCCTGGAGTCCCAGCAGAATTCTACCTTCCAAAATTACAGTGGGGGAGGTCGGGACAGGAACCCCGGGAGCAGACTGAATGCTCAGAGTGGCCCCTCCTTTGCAATTACAAGCCTGAGTCTCAGGGCAGGACCAGATCAGATGAGGATCTTCTCCATATCAAAGGGGAGATTAGCTCGGAGCCCCTAACAATGTTACATGTGCTGCCCTCACTCAGTGGCGACGCCCCTGAGACTGTCAGCTTTCTATCTGCTTCTTTTTATCAATACGGGCAAATAATTCTCTAGACATTTATCATTTTAAACTGTCACAGTCCAGTGCCTTTCCCGAGGACCAAAATCAATACTGATCTTGGTTTGAATACTTTTCTGACAAGGTTCCTATTTGTAGATTCACAAGTAGAACTAATGTGTGTTAAAGCTATTCAGTTTGGCATTTTGCAGCTCCATTGACACTTTAAATATAGGCGTTCACCACGACGATTAACCTTACAACTATTAAGTAATAAAAATCCTGCATACATATTTATTAGCTGAACATCCTACTCCAGCATGATGCCTTCCCCCAACGAGAGGGGAATCAGAGAAGGTGGAGACGGCTGGCCCAGAGATGAGCTCACTCCTTGCAGGAGCTGTCAGCAGGGACTTGGGGGTCTCTGGTCCTTGATGGAAGGAGGGGACAAAGGCCCACATGGATCTGGAGCTGACAAGGGGTTGAAGTTGGTGGGGGCTGAGCTGAGTTGTCCTGGGATGGTGGACCCAGCAGTGACACTGGAAAGAAAACCCAGAGGCTTCTTGTTCCTGGTGTCTTCCTGGGCCTTCTTTCTTCATCTGTGTGATAGGGTCGGACTAGAATTGGTGCCTGGTGACTTTTTTGCAATGTCACGGCATGCAGAGAGGAGATACACTTTACACAACATACTAGGGTCACCAGGCAAGGCTGTCTGCAGCCAGGAGAGACCAATCTGGGGGATCACCCTGCCCCTGGCCTTGCTCTGGCCATCAAGAGGATCAGCAGGTCAACATCTCAGCTGGCTGTTAACTCTTACCCTTGGCACAGCGGTGGGGACTGTTCAGTAGATGAGCCAGGTGTCTCTTTTAGGGTGGTGCTTGGTGGTGCTATGTGCCTCCCAGCTCATGGATAGGGAGCACCTGCTTGCTGAATGCTGTCTTTCCTGAGCTAGCATCAAGAAGGGTCCCAAGTACCTACCCCTGTCCTGGCGCATGAGTGCACAGACCCCAGCACCCTGGATTTGGGCTCAGGTAGAGTCACAGCTGACACCGACTTCTGTCTATTGCCATTCTGACTAGCTGGTCCCTGTGCTTTTCCCGTTACTAATCATCGCCATATACCCCCGAGCAAGGGGCTTCACCGCGGTACAAGTGAGGGCTCCTGGACAGCACTCCCAAATTCAGATGCCCTTGCCAGCTCCTGGGTCACTTATCTGTCCTCACACTTCAGCAATATTCATGAGCTCCGGCACAGTCCTGGCCCAGGGGGGCAGGGAGGCTGGGGGCACAGAGAGGCACTGCTGTGGGTAGAACTCCCCCCTGGGGGAGGGGGCAGAGATCAGAGAAGGCTACCTGGAGGAAGAGTCCTTTACTACAAGACTCACTGGGCAAGCTGGGATTAGTCAGGCTAATCCCAGTGGAGGGGAGTACTGTGGGCAGAGGAACAGCATTGTGATGGGTGCTGGGAGAGCAGTGAGGAGGCCCCTTGCACACCTCCCACTGGCGGGGCGGAACCCACCCTGGGCTGTGTCTGGGACTGAGTGTGGCAGGGATGTCCCAGGAGTCAAGGGATGCACTCTGACCGCCGGCTTTGGCCCTGCCACACCTTCTTTAGCCTGTGTAGTGCCCTTCCTTTTCTCCTTTACCCATGGCCAGACCTGCACTGTGACCCGATGGCCTTTTCTGACGCCCATTCCCTCTCGCCAGGGGTTTCTGTAATAAATCTCTTGCCTGTTGCATCCCATCTTCGGTCTGCTTTCCGGAAGGCTGGGTCTAACAGGAGCAGGAAGTGCTTCAGGACCTGGGGGTGGGGGCGGCTGTGTTCTGGCTTCAGGGGAAAGTGCACGGGTGAAACTGTCATTTCCATTTTACAGAAGAGGGGACACATGCTCAGCAAAGCCCTAGATGTAAAATGCTTTTTCAAGTGCAATGTGGCGTGCAGAGATGGGGGCCATGTTGATTGCTGTCCAAGGCGCTGGGCATGGAGCAGACCCTTCCTGGGAACCCGAGCGCCCATCCATTATGTCCTCAAACCCTCCCGGTGCCTCTGAAAGGTAAGTGAGCTCATCTCCATGAACATTTCAGGAGATCAGGGCCCAGAGGTGTCAATAGATGTCTGATGGGCAATCACAATCTGTCACCTTCTCCCGGCTCTAATCGACAGCAGGATACTTCCCCCCAGACTGTGTTTACAACCGCAGGAATCTTGGAGAAACGAGGGCTCTCCGGCCCCATGCACAGCAGCTGGGAGGTCGAGGGACATGCAGGCGACTCTTCCAACCCTGTGGTTTCTCTCAAGACCCTGGTCCCTTGCCCGGCCCCACCCTCCTCCTGCCCTCCCTAGGGCCCACACTGGCTTTCTCACGACCTCGCAGAGGAAAAGTAAGGAGGCCTGGTGTGTGGCTGGTTCTTCCACTGCTGAGCAGCCAGGTCGACATGCGAACTGGTCACGGTCTACATTTCTCTAAAACAAGAAAGGTCTGCCATGTGGAGGACAGCCACCAGCTGGAGGTGGGGGCAGCAGAAGGAGCTGACATGCCACAAGTCTGTGGGGGTGGGCAGAGGGGCTCTGAGGCCGTGTGCATGCTTCTCCTGTGGGTGAGGGCAGGGGAGCCCAGATCACTCTCTCCTGCTCCTGGGGGTCTCTCCCTGCCGTGGAGGGTTGGACTCACCACTGTCAGCTGGTGTATGCTAAAGTGCTCCTGGTTTTTCTCTGTTTCTATTTTCTATCTTGACAGAAAAATTGTGATTTTCACACTGTCATGAAACCAATAGGTCCCTGACATATGTTTTTGTAATCTGTGTAGCTGATTTTCTGTACTTCTGACAGCTCTATTACATCTCTGACAGTTTTATAAAATTTTTCCTCTGGGAAGTTGAAGGGGGCCTGTGCCTCTCCCCCCACCACCACTCCCTGGTCCCCCATGCTCACTTGTGTTTGCAGATGAAAGAGTGGGGTGGATGCTTTTTTTTGTTCCTTCCCCCATGTTAGCTGCCATCTACTTCCTGGGAGGGCCGAGAGAGGGGTGCCCAGCAACAGATTGGCAGGGGGCCCTGATTGCCAAGTGACACTGAACAATGGAGCCGGGAGGTGGGGAGAGGACACCAGGGCCAACCTGTGTTGACTCAGGAATCCCTAGGGGTAAGGATGCTCCCTCACTGGGCTCTAAATTGGCTGCTCCCCTCTGAGCATCCTGCCTTTAAACTTCTCGAATCCACTCACAGCACCATGCTGAGAGAGGGAGAAGGGCTGCCCTGCTTTATGCTGATGCCTAGCAAAGTGTGGGCACAACGCTGGTGGGTGGAGCAGAACCTTGGCTGCAGTGTGGGGTGTGTGTGTGTGTGTGTGTGTGTGTGTGTGTTTTGAGTTCAAGTTGTTGCATCCATGCCCATCCACCCGGCCCTGGGGATGGAGCCGTGGCCCCTAGGCTTATGGGTTCCCTGGGGTGTGTTTGGGTGTGTATGACCCTTAGCACCATACCCATGGATGCCGTACCCACCGCTACTCTGTGTGACCCTGTCCCTGCGCTCAGAGAGCTCACACTGGGAGCACACGTGAGTAGTCTACAGGTGTGGGGACAGATGCTGAGGACACACTTTCCTCTAACTTGCTAATCTTAAGGGGCAATGTCCACCCTCAGGACAACTGAGGGGAGAAGCAGAACCAGTGATAGAAGGGAACACTGGTGGGAAGGAGGATGGAGGCCAATGTCACCTCAGCTGGGTGCATTGTTTGCACAGGGAAGCAGGAGCCTGGGCACCCTGGCCTTGTCACTGCCTTGCCAGGTGGCCTTGGACAAATCCTGTTCTGTAACCTCCAAGCCTCTGACAAAAGAGGAGGAGGCACTCCACATTACCCTGGGGATTTGCCTCGAAGCATATAGAAGGTAGCCCCGGGACCCCCAAATAGCACCCCAGGTGCCGTGAACGCCTGCGCCACATCTCACCCCGCTCTCGAGACATCATTTGGGGCCTCTCAATCGACTTAGCCACTCTGATTTTCCTGTCTATGGGAAACGAGGTGTTGCCATGGCAACTGCCACATTACATGGCTCTTACTGGCGATGCCTCTGAGATACAGAGCAGCTTCTCAAAGAGATACACTTTTCAACATGTCATGTAGAATTCTGTACTTGTTAGGGAAAATCGCATTTCCAGCAAAATGACATGCTTCTCCCGGGCTTGCAGATGCACGGCTCAAGCCTTTCTTAAACAAAGAATTTCATTCACTGCCTCTCTCCTCCCTCTCTGGCCTGCCACTGGTTACCCACCCCTCCCGAGTCCCAATCTCCTTTACTTGAAACACGAGGCAGGAGCTGGGTAGAGGGCAGGGCTCACCCAGCCGGGGAAGGGGGGGGGAGTGCCCACAGCGTGGGGCGGGGGTGGGGTGGGGGACAACTGAGAGTCCAGGCTGAGGCGTGGTTGCTTCGACCTCTGACTGAGAGGTCAGGCAGCTGGGGAGGAAGGGTGCGGGTGGCTGGCCTGGTCCTCACATGTCCTTTGGCTTGCTTCCCAGACACCTGATTTCTCAGGGTGGCATTTAGAAGAACGATCAGGGGCACTCCAGCCTTACTCCTTGGTCGGTGTTACCAAAGGGCCTCTGTGAAGGGCTGGGGTCCCCTTTGGATCCAGCATGCACCCTCTGTGTTCAGAAGAACTATTCTAGGCACCGTAGGGGAGCCAAGGCATAAAGATGGGCAGGGCGCCAGCCTCAGGGTCACCTTGGGTCCTACTTGTCACCCTGGACTACTTCCCCCATCTTGGCCTTAGATTTGCCATCTGTCAATAAGCAGGGAATGCTGGAAAGCTCTTTGCCAGAGCCTGTTCTGAGAGTCTGCCATCTACACTCCAGTGGGGTCTCCTCACCTCCCCTTTCCTTGGAGTCCTGCTTAGAGGATCTGGAGCTCCTCTTTCAGACACCTTGACTGACGGATCAGCCACTGGGCTATTCCACTGAAGCCTGTGCTGACCCACGGATGGACTTTTACTTGAGGAATTGGTTGCCTTTGCTTTTGCGTGCAAATTGGGCCTCCTCTCTTGAGGCCCGCTCTTGTACATTGGCCCTTGCTGGAAGGGTGTGTGGACCACATGGTTGAGCCACGGCAAAACCTTCGAGCACTGAGGCACTGAGGTCAACCCATGAAGGAATTTGGCCAGCACTCCTTGGGGCTCAGGATTACATGAGTCAATGCGTGTGAGTGCTTGGCACATGGGAACGATGCTTCTGGCCGTGCTCTGGGCCAGGCAGGGTGAGGGGCATGCAGGAAGCACACATGCACCCCTCAAACAGCTGTCAGAGGGGAGGAGGCAGGCTGGCAGTGGACCGCCTCGGCCCAGGGTGGGAAGTGTGGTGTTCACAGTGGCCTGGTGGTGGGGAGCTCTTGCTGGTTGACCTCACAAGG
Source organism: Leptonychotes weddellii (assembly GCF_054177405.1). Classification (NCBI taxonomy): domain Eukaryota; kingdom Metazoa; phylum Chordata; class Mammalia; order Carnivora; family Phocidae; genus Leptonychotes; species Leptonychotes weddellii. The sequence goes on along the minus strand of NC_138374.1, from coordinate 43,856,055 downwards.
CCCTTCCTTCCTCTTTCCTTTCTTTTCCTTTTTCCTTTCCTTCCCTTCCCTTCCCTTCCCTTCCCCTTCCTTTTTCTTTTCTCTTCTCTCTTCTCTCTTCTCCTTTCTTTTCTTTTTTCTTTCTTAAATAGGCTCTACACCCAACATAGGGCTTGAACTCAGGACCCTGAGATCAAGAGTTGCCTGCTCCACCAACTGAGCCAGCCAGGCTCCCCCATTCTTTCTTGTTAAATGGCCTTGGAGTTGAGGTGCTCCCCAGGAACTAATCCCACAGCTCTCCTTGGCCTCTCTTCAGGGAGTGAGCTTGAGGAGGTATTCTCCCTCTGTTGCCCCAAGGCAGTCTCATTGTTCCTGGAAAGATCTTGGCTGGGGAGGCTTTGTATGTCCCAGGGTGGTGAGGGATCCCAGGCCAGCCTCCTCTCACAGATGGGTCACCTGGGAGTTTGCCACTCCTGGACCACAGGTAAAGGCCACAGGTGAGCTCTGGAGGGGTGTAGTTGGCATTGGACACCGGGACTATTAAGAAATAGTAAGGCTTAGGGTGCCTGGGTGGCTCAGTCGTTAAGCGTCTGCCTTCGGCTCAGGTCATGATCCCAGGGTCCTGGGATCGAGTCCCACATCGGGCTCCCCGCTCGGCGGGAAGCCTGCTTCTCCCTCTCCCACTCCCCCTGCTTGTGTTCCTGCTCTCGCTATCTCTCGCTCTGTCAAATAAATAAATAAATAAAAATCTTTAAAAAAAAAAAAAAAGAAATAGTAAGGCTTATGAGCACTGCATGTTATGTGTAAGTGATGAATCACTAAATTCTACTCCTGAAACCAATATCACACTATGTTAATTAATTAGAATTCAAATAAAAACTTGAAACATGAAAAAAAGAAATAGTAAGGCTTGTGTCAGACACAGAGAAAGCAGCCTTTCCCCTCGTCCGAGAAGGCAGCCTTACATGAGGTATTCAGGGTCCTCTTGCCTTGAAAGCAGTGATGGTCAAAGTGCGGTCCACAGATTGGTGCTGGTCTGCAAAATGTCCGCGGTCCCTGAAGAAGGAAGGAGCTTGCATCAGAGGGTAACGCAAATACAACACTAAGCACATCCAGCTGAATATGTCTATATGCGTATATGTGTATACAGGTACGTGTGGTACATTTTTGGAGCACGACTTGCTCAGGTGTGGCCTCTCACTGCAGACAGGCTCTCTGAATAGCACTGTTCAAAACCATCCCTCATCTGCCTCCCAATGTGAGACAGGAGGTGCCCCTGTGTGGCTTCATGCCACTGTCGTCCCTTTATTGGCCTCTAGGATCCTCCCACGGGGTCTCCCTGCCTCCAGCTGTGCCCTCCTCCAACATAGCGCGCCCTCCAGCCGGCAACCAGAATGAGTGCTCCAAAATGCAGCCCTGGTCCTGTCACTTTCCTGCCAACACTTCCCAGTGGGTCTGTGACTCTTAGAGTAAAGTCCAGGTTTCTCCACGGGGTCAGAGGGACCTGTACAGCTCAGTCCCTTGCTACCGCTCTCACCTCACCGCTCGCCTGCCTTACTTTTACCAATTTACTCTCACTGTTAAGACTTCCCCCAAGCTGTTGCTCCTGTCTGGAACCTAGTTCTCTTTCCTCTGGCCACCTGGATTAATTAGGTGGCCTCAGCTGTATGGCAGAGATTGCTTATTGCTCTCAAATATCCTTCCTTTCTTCCTCATCAGTGGACTGCATTTTGGTTAAGGTCATGGCTACCCAGAATAAACATGGTTCCTGATCTCCCTTGCAGCCAGATGTAGCCATGCCACTAAATTCTAGTCGATGCGATATGAAGAGAAGAGCTTCTGGGAAGTGTTCTTTGAACGACGGGCACACCCTTCTTCCACCTCTCCTTTCTTCCTGCTAGCTGGAATACAGATGTGATGTCTGGGGCTTGGGCAGCCATCTTTGATCCATGTGAGTGGAAGTCACATGCTGAGAATGGCAGGGCCACAAGAGTAAAGATTCTTGGCTTTCTATGACTTTAAACCTTCCCCATCACTGTGGACTGCTTATCTTCATTCAGATTTCTTTTATATGAAAGAGAAATCAACTTCTACCCTGCATAAGCCATCGTGACTTTTGAGCTTTCTGTTAATCCCAGTCAAACCTCCTTCTAATTGATGCAGGTGCAAGTAGCTGAATATATGCTGAAAAGTAGCAAGAAGACTTTTAGTTATTCCCGTTAGCAAGAAATCTGGAGGGAGGGCTGTTTCTGGGTTGCTTTCCCAGCGTCAGTCTCTCAGCCTTCTCCTCATGGTCATAAGACGGCACCAGCAGCTCCAAACATCGAGTCCTTACACAGCGACATCCCAGGCGGAAGGATGAGAATGGGTTGAAAAGGTAAAAGGGATGCTCCTTCACACCTGCTCTGTTACCTTGGAGGAAAACCCTTCCCAGAAGCGCCCAAGCCAACCTCCCATGCCATCTCATTGACCGGAACCTAGCTTTAAGGGAGGCTGGGACAGGGAGTTTCTGACTTCTCAGCCTCTGTAATGGGAGGCAGGTGATGATGGGAACGGCTGGTGGCCAGACAAGCTACAGTGTCTTCCACTTTGCCCTTCTGGCACTGCTGCTTCCCACACTGGGTTCAACTGCCCATTGGCTTCTCTCCAGAGCAGGAGCTCTGTGAGGACAGCGATTGCTACCAGGAGATACAACAGCAGAGCATCAGAAGTGCACATCCTGGGTTCAAATTCTGATTCTGCTCTCTGCCATGGCTGAATTCACATCTCTGTGCTTCATTATTGAAAAGGCGATAATCCTTCCTACCTGACTCCGAAGATTGTTTGAGGATGAAGTGAGTTCATATGTATGGAACACTTAGAATGCTGGTTCTCAAACTTGGCTGTGCACTGGAACTGGGCAATTAAGAAATTAATGGTGCCTGGGCCCCACTTGCAGAAACTCAGATCTAACTGGTCTGGGGTGTGGCTTGGGCATTGGGATTTCTAAAGCTCCCCAGTCGATAATAATGTGCAGCCAAAAACAGTGCCTGGCTCAGAAGAAGCTTCTAACAAATGTTAGCTCTGATGAGTTGGTTCATCATAGCGGCCCCAGTTTCTAGCCCGAGGCCCAGTGCACAGTGGGCCCTCAGGGATTGTTTGTTGAATGAATGAATGAAAGTTTGGAGGCCAGAAGAAATGGTTGAGGTCATTTGGTCCAACCGTCTGGCACTGGGATGGCTCTCTGCCCTTTCAGTCCTGGACTACGTGTAACACCCTCCTCTCCCAAGGGCTCCATGGCTGCCAGGTTCCTCCTTTGCGAAAGGGTCTGTGCAGCCCCATGCAGTGTCCTCTCAGTCCACAGAGAGGATGCATCCCACACCCCACCAGGGGGAAGACTCTCAGAACCTACACAGAAGCTTTGTGATGGGGCTGCCTGACCCTCCCAACCCTCATCTGGCCACCAGCTTTGCTTGCAGCTGCAGCACTCCTGGGGGTGAGTAATGGGTCTTAAAGGGGGCGCTGCCCTTTTCTGGGGTGCCATCCCGGCTGGGTGGTATGGATTTCTGCTGTAAACATGGCCCATCTGGGAGAAGGCCAGGTGCCACATTTTGAACAGCTCTGAAACTTAAAGCTCAGAAGGCTTTGAAATGCAAATATTTTGAAGGAAACATAAGGTAAACATGAGTGCTTATTTCCCCCTGATGAAAACAATATGCTGTTTGCTCTGAAATGTAAATAGGGCCTAGATCGCTTTTAAAGAAAGCCATGGCTCATATTTTTAGGTCCGGGGTAATAACATTCCTAAAAATATGTGCATCCGGCAGCCTTCCCACCCTGCCTGCATCCACACTCCCTTTTTTGTTCTGGATGCCCCTCATTCCAGGCATTGCTATCTTCTACCCTCACTGTTCTAAACCACCTCCCCTCCTTCCAATCTGGAATGCCACACTCCCACTTCTTCATCCTCATCTAATTTTTCCAGCACTCTCTGAGTGCTTGGGAGTTCCTTTTGGATAGAAGTGGAAAAATCTGTAGCCAAAGGCATTTCACTGACTTGAAAGAGATTTTATGGTGCATTGAGTTCTAATCAACTTTAATAAGTATTGAATGCAGGAAGAAGACTTCGCCCCCAGCCCTAGCCAGCCAAGCGTGCTCACGGCCCCCTGTTGGCCATGGGAGAAGGGACTGCTGCTGGGGGCCCCTGGTTTGGGTGGGTGCGGCGAGTGACAGCTGCAGAGAAACGAATAATTAGCGATTCCAACCCCTGATAATGAGTAGCTCCATGATTCTTCTTGCAACCATTAGGAACATCTATCTTATTAATGATCCCGCCAGACAGCCGCAGGCCCAGGCACCCGGCTCCTCTCTGATGGGGCTCTCCTGGCTCATCTGTACACTGAAGAGCAGAGATGGAAGGTGGTCATTTCAACCTTCTCAGTGGTGGGGCTGGGTGGGGCTTTCTGAGCTGGCAGCACCCCCAGGGCTGATCTGGGGAGCCCCCACCCACACCCCTGCTTCATCCACACCGAGCACCCCTTCATCGTACAGAGGGAAACAGTAAATGCACCCTTTGTTGTGTGAACAGTCAACACACCTTCTGCTGGTTCCTACTTCATGCCACATGGGGCCAGGAGGGGCATTCACCCGCAGCACCCTCTGCTGCTATTCTCATATTTGTGCAGAAGTCTGCCAGGGGGGTTCAGGACCTTATCTCAGTTCACACAGCTAGTGAGGGTCTGTGCCACGACAGGAATGCCTAGCTTTTTGATGGATCTTCCTCCTGCCTCCTGCCGTCCTAGGAGTGAGTTCACAGCGATGGCCATCCTTCCTGGCTGGGTTTTCTTAAAGGCAATGCCCAAGCCAGGAGCTGCAGACTGACTGTCCACTGGCTGCATCTGGCTCATAAATATGAGTCCGTTTGACCTGCACATGTCTTAATAACTGGAAAATATCCACATAAAATTGCAAATTTACTGAAAAATGGGAAGAGTTGGACACACTACATTTCTTGTCTCCCGTGGCTAGATCTCAGGGGCACCTGCTCTTTTTAGACCATTTTCCACAGGCCCTACCCACTCCCTTTTGCCCATGCCTTGGTGGAGGTGCTCATTTATATTACCTGTCTGTCCCCATAAGTTTTTTAATTTGAGTGAGTCATTTAGATCTGTGATTTTCAGACCTTACTTTATCAACAGATTCTTTTTCTCAAACTATAGAGCAGGGGATAGGAAAGATCATGGTTAAGGTTGGCATGGATGCGGGATCCCACTCACTTGGACCCTACCTTCCATCTCAGTAGTCCTTTGAAATTTGTAGAAAGCCTGTCTCCCACAGAACATGGTTTGCAAGTGGTTTTGATTGAGAGAACAAATAAATGGCAATATCCCAAGGATCCATGGAATTCAAAAGAAGCTGCCCTGCCTGGAGCCAGCACCTTAGAGATCAAGACTAGCAGGGTTTGAGAAGCCTCGAAGACTATTGGAGAAGCCTAGAGAGGACAACAGACTTGCTCATGCTTGCATAGAAAATTAATATCTTATCTTTTGCCCTCTGACTGGTGATCGAGCTATATAACTTCTAAAAGCCTATGTGGAGGTCAGCTCATCCTAATGGCTGGAGGAAAAGGTGGGAGAACAGGATCCGGTGAAAAGAAATTTATTTCCCTGACTCCAATTTAAGTTTCAGGAGAGCAGGGATTCGGGTCACCGTGTGTAAGGTGGCATCGTTCAGTCAAGCCTTTAATTATGTGCAGTGTCCAGGTGGCTAAAGTGGGGGCATCAGAAGCCAGCAGGGGCATATAGAGATCAGGTGCCTGAGGCATAGGCAGGATGGGGCAGGTGGAGGGCAGGCCAGGGGATATATCAGGAATTAGGGTGTCAAGTGTGGTATAAGCATGTGATTAAGGAGCATGGGGAGGTAGAGTGAGGGCTGAGTCTGGTACTTGACTCTGGAGGGCCTGGAGATCCCTGTAGGGCTGGTAGCAGTGGGAGCCTTTGTGGTCCCTGAACAGGAGAGTGGCATGAGGAAATCTGTATTTTAGGCGGCTAAGACAGAAGGACAGAAGAGGCAGTGTTCTGCTGGGGGCAGCCCCGTCACAGCAGGAGAAGGGGCCCCTCTCTAGGTGCATACCCTGGCCCAGTCACCTTCCCATTCCCACTGACTGAGCCGTCAACTGAGGCCAGAGAAACGGAGGCCTTTAAACACATGGCAGCATCTGCAGGAGTCCAGTGGTGGGAACAAGGAGAACAGAGACTTCTAGAGGGTAGAGGATACTTCGAAGACGGGGGACGTCCCAGATGCAGTGAGCAGAGGTTTTCCAGATTTCCTCTTGGGGCTGATACCCATGGCCTCATGGAATTAAACTGTGCACTAGGAGCTTTGGAATCTACATGGCTGACCTGGAGCTGATGTTCTGATCGCCCCCCCCACCCCCGCAACACCATGCTGTTAACATTCATGCACACAACACATGTCAACCTGTACCCATTTAACAAATGAGGACACCGAGGTGGAGAGAAGTTAAGTGACTTACCCTAGCTAGGAAATGGCAGAGTTCTTAAACCTCATTCTTTTGACTGTAGGTTTGGGGTACTTTTGGGGGCGGGCGGGGCAGAGAGAAAAGGAGAGAGAGAATCTAAAGCAGACTCCACATCCAGCCCGGAGCCCAACACGGGGCTCCATCTCACAACCCTGAGATCATGACCTGAGTCCAAATCAAGAGTTGGAGGCTTAACTGACTGAGCCACCCAGGCACCCTGGATTTGGGGTGCTTTTTAATATAATCAGCTATTTCTGTTATCAGATACTGAATAGACAGGGAGACCGGAAGGAAGACTTTGCAAGTGACTCCTTAGAAATCTTGCCTCTGATTCAGTTTTGGACTACAGTGGACAACGTAATCTACTGGTGTCTGTTCCCCATATTTGGGACATTCCCCTTTTCATAAACATTCTCCACCTTCCGGAAGTCTCTATGCTCCTTGCTCCCACTAGACTCCTGTAGATGCTGCCATGTTTTTGGAGACCTCCACTTCTCCGGCATGGGCACTGCATGCCCGCTGGGCCTATCAGAATCCCTGCCTGAGATTTTTCAAGATGGCCCTGAAAAGGGGACTCCAGACTCCCTCCACAGCGCTGGCTCTCGGGAGGTAAAAGCCAGGGGTACTTGGCCTCCAGGCTTGGCGCCATGTGGAGGAGTTGGCCTGTAGGGAGAGAGAATGAAGCCCTGTGCAGAGAGAAGCAGAGATGAGAGATGGAGAGAGACGATTCTAGTCCAGTTCTGGTTCCTGTTGTTCTGTGGTCCAGCTGTTCCTGCCTTTCCTCAGTTTGCTCATCTAATCTTTTGGATTCTGTGAGGGAGTTAATTCCCCTTTTGGCCTCAGCTAGTTCGAGTTGGGTTTGTGTCGCTGGCAACACGAGTCCTGACTGACACACGGCTCGTGAGGGAGCATTTGCCATTCATACAGGCATGAAATATTTACAGAGCTCGTCCTGTGTGCGTGACATTCCTCTCACGGCTCCAAGGGCGTGGGTTGGGTGACCGGGGGGCTTGTTCAGAGATTTGGGGGTGCAGACAGGACTCCACTGGAGAGGACGAGTTTCTAGGAGCTTATCAGAGACTCTCAGAGACGTGAAGAGACTCTCCGATGTCACCTAGCTCTGTGGCTGGGGTTGGACTCATGACCCTGCAAGCCGATTATGATTCTAACATCTCTCTCTTCACCTTAGTGAGAGAACTCGAATACCCCCAGGTCTCAGGGAAAGAACTTCCTGACCCCTTGAGCCAGAGCAAGGTCAGTTGCCTCTGTGATCACAGATGAATCCCAAGTGCCAAGTACAGTGCCTGCTACGCAGGAGACGCTTCGTAATGTGAGCTGAATGAACGCACGCATGAACACGCAACCTCTCTGCGCTCACCCTCTGCTCAAAGCTGTGGGGAAGGTGCAGCCTCTCAGAGGTGACCTGGCAGTGTGGCTTCAGCACTGTGCTCGGTTCCCACAGCTTTCTCACCCCGTCCACTCCCCCCCACCCCTGCACACACCCAGGAGGAGACACCGAGGAGGAGGGCTGAGGCCCCCTGAGTCCCAAGGGCGACTCCTCCCCAGCACCTAGCAAAGTCCTGCCCAACCTTCCAGTCAAGCCTCTGCTAGTATCTTACTCCTGCCCTCCAGCCTCGCCTCCCCACCTCATCTCTCTAGCCAGGCATCCACTGCGGAGCCCCCACCCCGCCCCCACACATGTCTATGCAAAACCCGAGCTGCCTTGGCACTCCCCGTCTTCGAGGCACTCAGCAAATGTTTGCTGAGCGAATGTGGAGTGGATGAGATTAACCAGATACACTTATCTTGCTCTAGTCTCAGTGAGATGATTCACTTTTAAAGAGCTCAGCAACTCTTAGGAGGGACGACGCCTCAGGGACTGGAATGAAGGATGTCCCCAAGAGCCGGGATAGCTGAAGGTCCGGGGCCACTGAAGGGAGGGACTCCACTCGGGGGCTCGCAAAGACTTTCCAGAGGGAGTGACGTTGGTAGCGGGCTGGGAGGGGCACGAATAAGAGTGTACCTGGTCAAGAAGCAGGTGTATCTGTCAGGATGCTTTCAGAATTACAAGTGACAGAAAAAAGTGTGTTCTCCCAAATGGAGGCAGTTCAGATTTCAGGGCTGGTTGATTTGGCAACTCTGTGGTGTCAGCCAGGACGCGGGTGGTTTCTCCCTCTCCACTCTGTCTTCCACTGCCTTGGTTTCATTCTCTAGTCAAAAGATGACTGTCAGCAACCCTGAGGGCTATGCGTGTCTTTGTTCTTGTCTTGCGGGAGAGGGGGATTGAGATTGGTTGGGGGCAGCTATGGAGAAGAACCTTCCCTGGCTCAGTAAGTCCTCATGGTGGTCCCCTGTGTTGGGTGGCTAAGATTAGCAGGACCCACCTTGGGGAGGGTGAGATCAATCTCCCTTGAGCCCATGGGCTTTGTGAGGAGAGGGTACCAGCACCAAAGTGAGCTAGCAGGAATGGGGGATGGGTCGGCAATGAAGACGGCTCTGCGATAGAGGTGTGGGGGGATGTGGGAAGATTTCTGGTGAGCAACGGTCTTTGTCAAGTTGTGACTTTGGGAAGGGGCATCATGTGTTTGGGGGATGGCAGGAGCCAGGTGGATGGGGGGCAGCAGGAGAAGGGGCTGAGTCCTGGTGGCAGAGTCTTGAATGCCATGCTGGGGAATGGGCTCTCCCCAGGGGAGTGGGTTTCTGTTAACAGGAGAAGGAAATGGGAAGTGTGCTGGGCAGGCCTGCGCAGTCCCCTAAACCTCCCCACCTGGAATCACTCCCTGATGCTATTCCTGGAAATCACCATCTGTGCCAGACTGGGTCTGTCAGCTTGGCCGGGGAGGGGGCGGGGTGGGGTGGGGGGGGACCTGCATTTCCCAGAATCCCCTTCTCCATGGGGTTCTGAGTTAGGGTTGGCCAAATGTAGGACTGTGTGAGATTTGGAAGGTGGAAGCAAAGAAGAATTCACCATTCTCAGAAGGTTGCAGTGATCAGGCGTGATGACAGACAGACCCAGAGGTGCCCAGTAGGCTCTAGATTCCAGTTCGTTTGTCTCACTCTGGCCTTGCCAACAAGACCAGTGGCAGCCCCAAGCCTCCCACCAAGTGCTGGACAGTAGCTCCCCCAGAGGCGGATCACAGATCGGTCCCCGAGCTCCCCCTTCAGTGGTCAGGCGTGCTGGGGTTTCCCGCCGGCATCCACCTGCCCACCTGTGCTGGCGCTTTGGGCTGCTGGCCCTCCTCTGGCCCTCTGCCACACTTCCGCCTGTGGCACTGTGGCACTGTGGAGTGGGGGTGCGGGAGGATCCTGTGAGTTAATGAGACCGTGCGCTCAGGACGCTGCCCGGCACACACTAGGAGCTGTGAGGTGTGAGCAGTTGTTGTGAACACCTATTCGCCCTGTTCCAGGCACTGGCCGGGTGCCTGCCCAGGTGCTAACTCATCTCATCCCCCCGCCAATCCTGGGAGAGTGGTACAGCAATTAACCCCACTTACAGAGTCACAGACAGGCTATTAGGTTGGAACATATAAAATTGCTAGTTTTGTAGGTCAAACATAGCTCTGTATCCGTGGGTGCACGTGGCTCACAGCCTGTGGGAAGCTGGGCGAGCTGCTTAAGCTATGCAGCAACTCCCCCACCGCCGCTGCTGCCCCGTACTTGCTGAGTGCCTACTGTGTGCCCAAGAGGATGTGCGTCCTGTCACAGCACAGCTGGGCATGTTACACATGCTGGTGCACGTGAAGATGGGAGCCCTGGGCTATTTAAAATACCTTAGCTCACTCTTCAGTCTCCAGCACAGACACCCCCACCTCCATGAAGTCTTCTTTGACTCCCTGCTCATGCCCACAGGCCCTGTGAGAGCCACGAGACCCTTGGCTCCGCCTCTCCCTCTGCTTTCCTGACCCCGCAACCACGGCTTTGTTCCAGCAAGTGCCATCCCAGCCCAGGCCCAGTGCCGCCTGCCTCGGCTTCCTTTTGCCTCTCAAAGCACCCTCACTGCCCTCGGTGTGTCCTGCACATCCCTGAGTCTGTCCTGTGCTCCTACCTCGGGGCAGCTCCCCCTTGTCTGCGGTGCGGGATCAGACAGCGTGGACTAGAAGCAGGCTCTCCCTGTGGGCTTCTCCAGGACGGTCTGGGAGAACCTGGTTGGGGGGACCAGGATGCCCCTTCCTCTTCCGGGTGCTGAAGAGCTTGGACTCTGCGGCTTGGCTGCCTGGCAAGAGTCCTGCCTGTTGCCTCCTACCCAGCCCCCCTCTGTAATCCGGGCTCACAGTGAGTAAATGCTTGCAGGTGTAGCTCCAACCCAAGCCACGGCTGGCGCTTTGTTGCCGTCACTGAGTGAGCTGGCCGTGAAACGGAGAAAGGCATAGACACACCTCACTAGTTTTTCCAAGGCTGGAGTGAGCGCTCTGCTGAATTGGATGGTCGTTTTTGCATATAGAAAAAAATACCTCTTTTGGGTGCTGACTCACAAAGGAACAGCCGCAGACTCAGGTGAACTTTTGCACTTCATTTGTATGGTTAATATGTTCTCCATCACTTTCTTAGGTCTGGGAAAGCAACAAATAAATCAAGCCCTGATTTGTAGCCCTTGACTATTTCTGTGTGACATCACTAAAAGTAGGGCTGGGAAGGGGTGCTCCGTAGCCACGATCCCCTGGTTTTTCCACCACACAGAGATCTAATAAACATGGGTAGCCTCGAACGCATAGATGACAGTAGAATGCAGCAAGATAATTGGGAAGGAATGAGTTTTGAGTATAGATTACTTTTGTTTTTAATAGAATTTAATAGTGATTTTACGTAATTTAATTTTTGAGTAATAGCCGTATTTAACACCCATCCTATAAAATTCCTGAAAACGTAACTGACTTTTGTGAGCTGATACGTGCTGATGCCCATATGTCACCCCAGGGTTATCGTGGGAAATACGTAATTTAATGTTTTCAAAATGCTCAGAAGATCCTGGTATGCAGTAAGCACTCAATAAATGTTACGAATCTCCTTCTTATTTATTATGATTATTCTTGATTAGAACTTTGGTGCCAGAAGTACAGGGCAGGGAGGGGGGAGGTTAGGTGGATTTTCCACCCTAGGACAGGGACTTGCTTCTGTTTACTCTTTTACTCCCCTGCCCAGGTTGCGCAGAGCCTGCTGCGGAGAAGGTGCTGGGCAAATGCTCACTGAGCTTGTATTTTTCCTCTGTGAGCTGGATGGAGTGATCATTTCACCTTGGCTGACCTGTGGCCGGCCCTGGATCCATCCCGGCATCACAAGTTGCAGACGCTGTCAGGCCGAGCTGTTGGCCTTCTCCGGGGCTTGTCTGGAAAATCCCAAGAAGGTGTGCATGTGGGGAGCCCCTGTTCTCCTGTACTGACCTGAGATAGAAGGCAGATGTTTTCTTCTGGCTCCCTGCCTGCTCGCTGCCCCTTAAAGAGACCTGGATGTTCACAGGATTAGCTGAAGCCCTGCAGTGTGGCCATTGGGCTAGCAGGATTAGATGAAGCCCTGCAGTGTGGCCATTGGGCTAGCTGTAGAGAGAGGACGGCTCAGATTTCATCTCTCTGCTGAGGGCCATGGATGTGCCAGCTCTGTGCAGGGAAAGCCACATACCATGGGGTCTAAGTCCTGCCCACATCCTGCTTGGGGAGGGCAGGTGAGGAGGGAGGGGCAGAGAGTGTGGGTGAATGCTCCTTCTTTTATCCATATCTATGGAGCATGGAGCACATGCCGGGACTGTGTTAGCTTCTAGGGATGTGCAGACAGAAGGGCACAGCCTTTGCTCTTAAACGAGCGAAGTTTACATTGTAGTAAAGGGGAACAAAGAACATAGTGGAAGGCCCTCACTGGGCGTCGTATGGAATACCCCTCGCTCAGTCGCACTTGCTCAGGTGGGAGTGTTGGGAAAGGTTCTGTGCAGGGGCAATGCTTGGTTTGTGGGTTGCAACGTGAGCAGGTGCTCCTCAGGAGGTTAAGGAGCAGGAGTGTGCGGCAGGCAGGAGATGCAGCATGGACCGAGGCGAGGCAGTGTGGAGGGTCTAGTCGGTGGCTAACATGCAGAGTGGAAGGGCACAGGGCAGGGTTTTGTGGACGGGCTGGACAGCAACAGCAGTAAAATGTGCGCCCTTAAAGGAGCAGTTTGTGAAGAGATGGAAAATGAATGGGCCAGAAGATAAAGGAAGACAATGAGACAATGGTGCCTCCCCCAGAGCAGAGCCTAGACCAGGGCTTGGGTGCAGGTGGTTTATGTGCAAGGTGATCCCAAAAGCTGGAGTAAGGGAGTAGACTGAGAAAGAGAGAGACAGAGAGAGACCAGGAGTGGGGGGGTTGGGGGGAGGGGGGAGGGGAAGCAGGCCAATAGGAGGCTGGTGACTGCTGTGGACAACTGAGCTCAAGCCCATTGGGACCCCCTCAGGAACTGTAGAGAACACACCTTAGAATTAATTCTCATTCCCAAGAATGGGGTGTTCATCCACCAGCTGTCATCTTCCACTGGTTGATGGTTGCCCCTGGGGGCATTACCTCCATGTTTTAGCCATGCCTGCATTTGAGCTGAGGGATATGGCCTCAGAGGACATCTTGAGGCAGAGAGGCAGAGGTCACCTCAGCACATAGAGTGAAATGCTGGTGGCAGGTACAAAATGGCCCTCCTCCACTGCTCTGAAATCAGGAGGACCAAGGAGAAGCACAGAAAGTATTTGCTAAAAGAGTCAAAGGAAGAACAAGTTTCAAGAAGGACGCTGGTTAGCAGGGTCATTGGCTACTAAGGGGTCCTGGATGGAAAAGTCCAAAGTGTGTCTTGGATATGCATTAGGACCAAGTGGTGAGGTCCGGGTTGGAGAGGAGGGGACAGAGCCAAGTTGCCTGGGAGTGACTCATGAGAGGACAGTCAAGAAGCAGAGACCATGGTGTAAGTGACTTCCCCTTAGATCGTTAGCTATGAAGGAAGGGAAAGAAATATGGTGATAGCTGGAGATGGGGATGGGATTCTGGGAGGACCTGCCAAAGGGTGAGGGTCTTCAGAACCCTGATGGGGACCTTGAGGAACTTCAGGGTTTCCATGCCAGGTTTTCTTTCCTTCAGACATGACTTTGTTGTTTTGTGTTGGCTGGGACTGTCTGAAGGAAAGAGGAGCTGTTCTTTGTTAGAGCTGGCTTGAGACTTTGGGATGAGCACTGGAGTCAGATGGACCTGGTGGAGAATCCTGGCTCTGCCATGGTATAACTGGGGCAAGTACTCAACCTCTCAGAGCCTCGGAGTCATCATCTGTAAAATGGGGAAACAGTACTTCTTTCCCAAGGCAGGCATGAGCTTTCATGGGAAAAGGTTTGAGGAAGGGTCTGACACATATCAGGTGAAGGCCTCAGCAGTATCTGAGATATGGCATGGTGGTTAAGAGCATGTACTCTTTTTATTTTTAATTTTTTAGAAGTTTATTTATTTATTTATTAGAGAGAGAGAGAGAATGTGCAGTGGGGAGGGGCAGAGGGAGAAGGAGACAGAGAGAGAGAGAGAAGCAGACTCCCTGCTGAGCAGGACGCCTGAAGCGGGGCTTGATCCCAAGACCTGAAGACCATGACCTCAGCCAAAGGCAGATGCTTAACTGACTGAACCACCCAGGCAACTCAAGAGTATGTATTCTTGATCCAGATGCCTGTGTTCTGATTTTGGCTGAGGCATTGGTGGACATAAGGTACATGGCCACGACATTGGCAAGAGTAGGGGTGTGATGAGATATGAGGCCGCCAGGTGGCTGAAGGTGGTTCAGAGGCCAGGACTTGATCCACCTTGGTCTCTAGGTGCCAGGCCATTCCATTCTCCTCAATGGCTTGGTTTCTCTTGCCTCTTCCAGGAGGGGGTAAACTGGATCATAGCAGGTAAATGTATGGCTCAGGTGCTGGCACTCCCTGTCCCTAGCAGGCACTAGGAATGGACCTGACACTCTTTCTGGTAAAGCTTGGACATTGTTTCAGTAATTGGGTTATTTTTCCCTTTATAATTGAGTTATAACAGTTTTTTAAATGTATTCTAAATACAAGTCTCTTATGAGATATATGATTTGCAAATATTTCCTCCTATTCTATGGGCTGTCTTTTCACTTTCTTGATGGTGTCCTTTAAAACGGAAAAGTTATTAATTTTGTTGAAGTTCTGTTTTTCTATTTTTTCTGTTGTTGCTTGTGCTTTTGAGGTCATAGCTAAGAAACCATTGCAATCCAAGATCAGAAAAAATTATTCCTACATTTCTTATAACAATATTATTGTCTTAGTTCTTACCTTTGGGATTTTGCCTTGCTTTTAGTTAATTTTTGTATATGGTATGAGGTAGGGATCCAGTTTCATTCTTCCACATATTGTCCCAGCACCATTTCATTGAGAAGACTATTCTTTCTTCATTGAATTGTTTTGGCACCCTTGTTGAAAATGAATTGACTGTAAATGTGAGGGTTTATCTCTGGATTTTCAATTCTATTCCACTAATTTATATGTTTATCCTTATACCAGTACTATACTGTCTTGATTACTGTAATTTTGAAGTAAGTTTTGAAATCAGGAACTATGTATCCTCCACATTTGTTTCTTTTTTTCAAGATTGTTTTCACTACTCTGGGCCCCTTCAATTTCCATATGAGTTTTAGGATCAGCTTGCCCATTTCTGCAAAGAAGCCAGGTGAGATTTTGATGGGAATTGCGTTGAATCTGTAAATCAATTCAGGGAGTGTTTCCATCTTAACAGTATTAAGTCTTCCAATCCATTGACATATGATGTCTTTCCATGTATTTAGAGCTTTAATTTCCTTCAATAATGTTTTATAGTTTTCAGAGTAATACATCTTACAGTTCTTTTGTTAAATGTATTCCTAAGTATTCTTTTTGACACTATTATAGATGGAATTGCTTTCTTAGTTTCATATTCAGATCATTATTACATGATATTTCTTTTGTGGGATCGCATGAGATTGAGACATTAGAATAGTGCTGATGCACTGATTTTGAGTGACTCACAATGTTCATATAGACAAAGACTTACTGAAAATGGTTCACCTTGTACACACTAGGGGAATCCTAGCTCCTTCTAATTCTGAGATGTTGTTTTACTACAACAGTTTATTTATTTATTAATTCATTGACTTATTAGTCAAGGCCCCCATGGGCCAGACCCTGTTCTAGTGATGAGGGCCATGGCAGTGGACATGGCCAAGTATCTGCTTTAATGGAGCTTGTGTGCTCATGGGGGAGTCAGACAATAAAGTATTTAGCTAACTAAATACTTAATATAATTTCAGGCATCACTTTGAAAGAAAGTGTGTTGAAAGAAAACGAGTTAGCCCTAAGGATAGAGAGTTGAGAGGCACAAAGGCAGATTTAATGGGGTGGTAGGGACCTCTAAGGAGATGACCTGGGGATAGGAAGAAGTGTGGGGTGAGTGAGCTGGGAGCTGTAGGAGGAAGATAACAGGTGCAAGACCCTGGGTGGGAACATGTTCCAAGGGTTGGGGGACCGCAGGGGGGATAGCACGGCTGAAGCAAAAGGGAGCCGAGTGTGGTGGAGGCTGAAGAGTTGGGAAGTGGCTGGGCCAGGGGCAAGTGGACCACACAAAGAACCATGAGTGTGATGCAAAGTCACTTGAGGACTCCAAGAGAGGGAGTACAACAGTTATGGAGAGCTGGAGGGTCAGGGAAGGTACCTTGAAAGTCAAGGAGCTGAGCAGAGTCTTGCAGGGAGAATGTGCATGAGCAGAGACTCTAGGGGAAGGCAAGACAGGTGGGAGCAGCTGCAGGAAAAAGGCGTCGCCGTATGGACTTACCCAGAGTAGGGAAAGTGGGATGTGTCGTAGAGCAAGACAGAGGAGGAGAGGGAGCCAGTCCAGGAACGGGCTGGCTTTCTTTCTGGTTCTCTCACAGCCGATCCAGAGGGCAGCATCAGTTTTAGCTCAGAGTGGAAATCAAGGCTTGGGAACCCTAGGATTGAGCTTGGCTCTAATGCTGACTTGCTGTGTGATCTTGCAAGTTGCCTCCCTTCCTTAGGGCTTGATGCTGTCATCCATACAATGGTTGTCTTGGTACAAAAGTAGCTCCAAGTATGTTGGCCCTGTGATGCATATCCTTGGGTGCTTGCAGCACCAAACCCTGGGAGAGGACCCTCGATGGGAGAGGGGTACCTCCTCTGTCAACTGGCTTCACCTATGGCTGCTCTGAGCTAAGATGCTTCTGGTCCAGAGATTTGGCAGGGATGAAGTAGAGTGTTGCTATGACAGATCTCTCCCTTTCATCACTGCCTAGCTGATGTCATATACTATGCTCCATGAGCTCAGCTGTCAAACCCAGGGCTGCCTTCTCCCTAGACCTCCTGTGTTTGTGGACACAGAACTTGCTTCAAAAAAAAAATAATGTATGAGTGGCCCCTGCAGTAAGTTACCCCCAGGACTGAAGGAATATACCATGGGCTTTTGAATAGACCCTCTGCTGGGCCATGCTTTGTGAGGGTTATTATTATAAAAAAGTCACCCCCTATCTGCCTCCATCACTTCTCCATTTGGTTGGCCTCAGAATGGCGGGTAGCATTGAACTGCCCTGGCGTTCCGTGCTCACCAACACCACATGCTCGATCTGTGCCTCTTCCCTCGATGGGGCCCTTCTCTGCAGCGTGTCCTCCTCCATTTTTCCATGCCTGAAGCCTGGCCCTGGGTGGCATCTTCACTGAGCCAAGTCACTTCAGCTCCTGGGCTCCCCCACCTGTCGCATGGGGCCGATTATCTCTCTTGCACCCTGGTTCTTGGGAGGGTTAGATTTCAGGGGTTAGGGGTCGAGGCAGTGTGCAAAAGCTCTAGGCTCATGATGGAGAGCCAGTGCCTGATGCGTGGGGCCCCATGGGCGCTTGCTGCAAAAGGAGCCCAGGAAGGCTGAAGCCAGAGAGAGCTAGACTGCTGTTGGAGCCCTGGCGGGCGGGACAGCCACTGAGGATTTAATGAGATGACAAGTGGTGCCTCCAATTCCCTGTGCAGGCGAGAGCCTGCCTCTGGACCTGGGACCTGCGCTGTTGGTAAAGTGCCGCTTGTCCCCAGTGAGCCTCCGTTTTGCTTCTCCTGGCACCAGCCCGTCAGGAAATTCCCAGCAGATCCTCAGTGTTTGCTGCAGAGCGGTGCTGCCCAGCTTGGCTGACAGCAGCGTTCCAGCAGGGGACTCTAGTTCTGAGTCCTACGACTGGCATCGTTGTGGAGCTATACTTGGCACTTTCAAAGGGGATGGGGAGCCGAGGAGCTGGGGCGCGCTGTGGGAAAGGTGCAGCCTGGTTCTGGGGTCCGTGAATGCTGCAGCAGGCAATGCAAAACGAGCCTGCATCCGTCTGCACGGGTCTCCGAGGAGCCTGGCTTGTCAGTCTGCAGGCAGGCTCAGCGCCTTATTTCTCAATCAGCGTCCCTGGCGCTCCATAGGCTGGGTCGGTGGTGGGTGCAGCCACTGAGCTGAGCAGAGATTTAGAATGGGTTCTCGGGTCCTCTCCTTTCATTCATTCACGTTCTCGTATGCCGTCCCTGAGCGCCTGTTCCCTGCCAGGCTCTGGGCTAGCCCCTGACCCAGTGGTGAGCAGGAAACACCTGACCCCACCGTGTCTCTCACCTGGGTTACAGCCCAGCAGGGCAAGCCCGGAGGTGAAACGGGCAGACCCTGGAGCCACCCCCCTGGCTCAGCTCTTAGCTCTGCCACTTCCTTGTTTGGGGACTTTGGGCAGGAAACTTTCTTTCCCTATGCCTCAGTGTTCTCATCTGTGAGGTGGGGACAAGACTAGTACCTATCTTATGCAGTTGTCCTACAGTTTCGTAGGTTCCTCGATGTAAAGAGCTTGGAACAGGGCCTGGAATCCAGTAAATAAATAACTGAATCATTAATAACATTGCCGTGTTCCTTCAGCCACCCTCTTCAACTCTGTTCTCCACAACACAGCCTTTCGATCTTTCTAGGATATAGGTCTGATTATGGTAAAGTCGCTCACAGATTCCCCTTGGTTTAAAGTCTAAACTTTTCTGAGGCCAGCAGACCCCTTCCTTCTCATCCTCTCCCCTGTGAGCTTTCCCATTGCTGAGGCCACTCCTCCCTGTCTTCCCGCATCCAGGTGGCCTGCTAAATCTGCCACGCTTTCCACGCCCTGCTTCATCCGGAGGACCCTTCCTCTCCCCTCCTTCCCTCCCTGGAGACCTGCATGGGTCCTTTAAGAGGAAGGCCAGGTCTGTGTTTGAAGGTGGAAGTCCTCCCTCATATCTCCTTCCCTAATCAGAGGCAGCTTCTCCTTTGTGGATACTCTGCCAACCCTGTGTCCCCTGGCCATGTCACACTCCTCTCTGGGCGGGTGCAAATAGATGCTCTGCAAATAGTTTTTTTTTTTTTTTTTTTTTTTAAGATTTTTTATTTATTTGACACAGAGAGAGAGGGGGAGAGAGGGAGAGAGCAAGCACAAGCAGGGGGAGGGGCAGAGGGAGAAGCAGGCTCCCCTCTGAGCAGGGAGCCCGACGCGGGGCTCAATCCCAGGACTCTGGGATCATTACCTGAGCTGAAGGCAGCCGCTTAACCAACTGAGCCACCCAGGCGCCCCGCAAATAGTTGTTGAATGAACGAATAAATAAGGTGCTTGTGAACACTTGTTAGATTAGAAAGATGCAGGTGATCTCATTTTATCCTTAGAACCACCCCTAAAGCAGAGGAGGAGACACCTGAAGCTGGATGGGACAGACCTGCTGCCTTGCCGGTGTGGGTGACAGCTGGCTGGTCCCAGAGTGGACTGCAAGTAGGGCCTGGACCCGTCTGACTCCTGGGACAGTGCTCATTCCTCTCCCTCGTGGAGCACAAGTTCCCTTGCCTGGGAAGCATAGGTGGGTAGGCATGAAAGACTATTTTCCAGAGATGCCCATCACACTATCTCTACGCCACATGCTCTTTGACAGTGTGAACTTGCCCATCCCACAACAGGAAGGTGAACTCCCGTCCCCCTTGCTTTGAATCTGGGCTGGGCTTGGTCTTGCTTGACTCATGGAATGTGGCAGAAGTGATGTTCCAAGACTTCTGAGATTAGGCCATAGGAAGCCTGCGGCTTCTGCCTGGCTCCCCTGGAATTCTCTCGAGGGATGCTCCCTCTGGAAAGCCATGTGAGGGAAACATCTGGGACATCCAGAGCAGCCAAACCTTCAGATGACTCCAGTCCCCGAGGACAGCTGACGGCAGTCCCCTCTGGGACCGGGAGTGCAAACTGCCCAGTTGAGCCCAGTCAATCCACAGAAGCAGGAGAGATGATGATAAACGTTAAATCCCCGAGGTTTGGGGTGGCAGTCGATCGAACAGCGGAGGATAGGAATGCTGAGTGCCCTGTCTCTGGGAGCAACTCCAGAGGGCCTTGGCCTGGGATTTCTCAGGAGGTGAAGGCAGGGACTCGGGGGTGGGAAGCAGTGAGTCTCCCAAGGCCCCCATAGCCTCTGCGATGTTTTCTCTGATTTGCAGGCTGCCCTGGGGCAAAAAGTGGAGGGAGGGTTTGGACAGTTCCACAGTCCAGTCATGTCAGGCTGCCGGAAATAACCAAGGTTCAAGTGCACGGGTTTAATGCCTTTACCCACGGCCCGCCCGGGTCCATTCTCTGTCCACTCTGCCAGGAAAATGGCCAAATGCTCGCTCCGTGCAAGAAGGAAGAAGCGGGGACGGAGCACCTACCCGGTGCCTGGCAGCCCACCTGCATTGTTTCATTTGCCCTGCCATCAGTCTCATTTGATGAGATTGGAAGGATTATCCCCCTTGTACAAATGAGGAAACTGGGTCAGAAAGGTGCAGTGATGAGTCCACACAGCAAGCGAGTGGCAAAGCCAACAAAGCCCAGGTCTGCATCTCTAATGCCCGTAATGTCACAATGGGCTCACAGCGGCTGGGAGGTGTCCCAGGCCCTCTCTTCAGCCCCAGTCTGCTGGCCAGCACTTCAAATCCCCTCATCATTGCTCTGCTGCTTTGGCTTAAATCCTGGAGCCTGACAGTGCTAATCCCTCTGGAAAGATGATGCACTGAGTTGTTACTAACTGCTCACCCCAATCGAAGTGAGGTCCAGTGTCTCCCGTGGAGTCTGTTTCTTTGGGGGGGAGTGTGGGGTGGAAGAGAAGAGGGGGCCAGAGGGGAGTTGTAGCCCAGGTTCTTCTCCGTTCTTCCCAGATGGACCTAGATGGTGGGGTTCAAAACAGAAGACTGAGCCTCAGTACTGGCACAGGACCAGCCCCATGCCCTGCCTGAGGTCAAGCTTCCCCCTGCCTCGTGGCAGCTCCAGAGAATGCCTAAATCTCCAGCTGATGGCGTCCATCCCTGGCACAGATGTGGGCATGTTCGTTTTCCTCACTGGCTTCCCCCCCATTTGGCCAGCTTCCCTCCAGGCTCCTGGGAGGGCTGTGTTTAGTTCTGGGCTTCAAACTTAAGGAGCAGCATTAACCAAGTGGTGTGGGGCCAGAGCAGACAGCCTGGGGCTCGAGGCAGGGGGGCACTGATTCCTGGCAGAGCAATGACCGAGGCCCCTGGGGGAAGGAAAGCTGACTTTGACCCTGAGGGTGCCGGTCAGCTTGACTGTGTCTCGGGGCTTTGCCCAGTGCTCTTCAAAATCCCCTTGGGGATTGTCCAAGTCCTGGCAGACAGAGGCTACTCAACATGGGCCGTCCTGATGGGTGGTGAACATGCTGTCACCGAAGTGGCTGAGCAGGAGACCTGACTGCACCTGGGGGCTCTGCAGAGGGCTGCCACAGGAGGAGAGGGGACAAGGTAACCTCAGGGGCCTCGTACAGTTGCTTGGTTCATAGTCTCTGGGAAGGGACAAGCCCAGTCTGGCCCAACAGGGTCTGAACCACTTGGGCGAAAATGAGGGGAAGAGAATATTCTGGCTGTCTTGGTGCTCACTCCAACTTCCCCAGGTTCCCTTGACTCTGCTCCTTTGCTTGTCTGACTTCCCTTGGGCAAGGAGGCCTGGCTGCTCTCCCCTCCCTCTATTTCCTCCCTGCTTCCATTCAGTCAGCAGTTTTTTATTGAGCACCTACCATACTGGGCAGTGTGCTATATCTTGGAGGACCCAAGAGTGAGCAAAATAAATGTAGACCCTGTCCTTAGGGCCAAGCAGTGGGGAGCTACTGAGGGTGGAAGAGGGGAATGATCGATGGGTTATGGGGGGGGTTGTTGAGAAGAGAAGCTGGAAAGCCAGTTGGGAAGGTGAGGGCAGAACCCGGGATGGAGGTGATATGTATTGGGGGTGTGTGTGGCAGCAGGGCCAGGACAAGTAGGTGGGTTCGAAAGAGAGGAGGAAAAGTCAGGAGGGTTTGATGAAGGCTTGGCTGCAGCAAGTGGGTGAGGAAGGCGGCAAAGGTGAACCGCTGGGTCGCTAGCTCAAGCACCGGGGTGGGTGGAGGTGCCAGTCACGGGCTGGCTCTGCTGGATCCCTGGCCAAGGGAAAGCTTCTGCAGCAGTGTTTCATCTCAGGCAGTCCTGGGGACTGGGTCCAGCTGCTCTCCAGCAGCTGGGAGCACGGAGGGTCAACACCCTCTCCCCAAAGCCCGTTTCCACCCCTTCTGCTCTTCCCGACAGCTCCCAGGCCCGGCCTCTTTCCCGCAAAGCCTCCTAGGTGCCTCCTTCCGGCCGCTCCACTCCGCAGCTTTGCAGAGCAGTGATGACTGACGTCCCAGGAGGCCAATGAGCTGCCTAGCCCCGCCCACTACCCCAGGTTCTCCGCGTCCCTGCCCAGCTCTCTGCTGCTCCCCTCCCCTAAGACCTCTCACAGTATCAAAATACCCGAGCCGAGGGGAGCAAGAACAGGCCTGATTTCCACCGAAGGAGAGGAGGGAGGGCCCCGGCCCAGCTGGGCCTTCTCACAGCATCCTGACGTCCTGGATCCGCCCCACCTGGCCGCCGGATGCCTCGGGGAGGCAGGGGAGTCTCAGGCTTCCGGGCCAGGGCCTGCAGCCTGTAAACATTCCTGCCCCATTTAGATGGTTGCCAGATGGGCTGGAGCCACAGGGGGCGGGGGAGGGGCTTTGGCTGGGCCTGCGTCTGCGCTCCGGGATTTGGTGGTTCTCTGCTCTGGAGAGCTCCTCTCGCTTACAACCAGTCTGTGTGAATCCTCTGCATCCCTGGTTCTCCCTCCCTTTCTGCCTAAGGTCATCTCACTCCTGGACCCTTCCCCCTGTGTGCATGAGGCCGGTGCATCCTAGGTCCCCTTTCCTTGTGCATGAGGTCAGTGCACCCCTGGGGCCCTCTCCCTGTCTGTATGAAGTCGGTGAACCCTGGGGACCATTCCGCTCACCTGAGAGAAGGGAACCCTAGTTTTGGGGCTTGCTTAGTCATCCCTCAAGGTGTGGGCCTCAGTCTTCAGTTTTATAAACTGAGGAAACTGAAGGTGAGCATTGTTTATCTACCTGCCTCACCTGGTTGGTATGGCTCGGCCTAGGACAGCCTTTTAAATATTAAACTCAGTACTTGTTGTGAATGTATGGAATTGTTGAGTCACTGTATTGTACACCTGAAACTAACATCACACTCTGTTAACCGGAATGAAAATAAAATTTTAAAAAAAATTTTAAAAATTAAACTCAGTGCCACAAACAGTTTGCTATATTCACAGCCTCAAGAAGTCAAACAGAGCTTACTCAGCTGTCTCAAATGGGGCAATATTTATGCTAATAGCTACCCTTCTTGAGGGTGTTTTGTATGTACTCTTTCATCATAACATGACCTTTTGAGTATTATTGTACCCAGGTACAGACGACAAAACTGAGGCAGCGGAAAGTGGGTGGCCAGGCTCATCATCTCCGGCTGAGGAACTGGAGGGCTTTGCTTTTGTCCTCATGGCTTGGGCCCCCACTGGCTCTGGCTGAGCTGGCCCTGCCTCTGTTTCAGAACGCGGAGCACAAACATGTTACTTGGGTCAGCACTGTTCTGCACCTGGGCTCCTTCCTCCTCCACCATAGCCTAGTCTGTGTGGCCCATCCAAGGTGTACCGTTCCCATATAACAGATGAGGAGACAGACCAGAGGGGGAAATAAACTTGCCCAGGGACACACAGCTGCTCCGTGGTAGAATCAGGATTGGGACTCAGGTTCTCCAAGTCCCCATTAGGTGCTCATTCCACTCTGTGGCACTTCGGGCTAATCGCATAAAGCTCTTGGTGTGGCCTCAGCTCCTGCTCAGGACCACTG
Organism: Leptonychotes weddellii; assembly: GCF_054177405.1. NCBI lineage: Eukaryota > Metazoa > Chordata > Mammalia > Carnivora > Phocidae > Leptonychotes > Leptonychotes weddellii. Next base: position 43,832,363 of record NC_138374.1, on the reverse strand, counting down.
GTGTGACCTGAGGGCAAGAGATGGGGGAGGGCAATGAGGGGTGACTTAGGGGCTGGGCTGCAGTCCTGTCGTAGGACTGTGACCTTGGGCGCCTCCACCCTCTGAGCCTCCATTTCCTTGGGTGTTGAATGGGGACAAGGATCTCTGTGTCCAGCTCTCCTCGAGGACAAAGACGTGGTATGGGCCCGGGCGCTGCAGCTGGACAGGGCAGCTTTCTTTCCCACCACAAAGCCCCCATGCCGGGGTCAGCCTTGGCCAGTGCCCCAGGACCAGAGCCCTGTATAGCCTGCTGGCTGCTTGGGCGTGGGGGCAGGTGGGGAGCTGGGCTTGTGGCTCCCGGAGGGCAGGAGTGCTCAGCTTGGGGGCTCCGAGAGGGCCTCTGTCAGCCTGGGATGTGCCTCACAGCAGGTTTCCTTTCCCCACGTCTCCCCCCCGCCACCCCGTGCCCCCTCTCAGGCCTGCAGGCCTGGGAGAGCAGACTGGCCCTATCGGAAGACCCCGTCTCCAGTTTCTGGGAATGGGCTGTGCTCTGCAGCTTTCTTTCCCAGGAGCTGGTGCCAAGCAGGCTGTGCCTCCGTGTCTGGCAGGACTCCAGGCGTTCTGTGCTGAGTGTTTCTCAGCAGCAGCAGGAAGACCGACTTCACTGGGGCTGGAAGGAACCCAGCAACCGGCCTCTGTCTGCTTCGCCCCGGCTATAAAACGGGTGCATGGTAGCGCTTCCAAATGCGCACAGGGGACCAGCTGCTCCAACGTGTGGGGCGGGTCTGGAGCACGTCTCTACCAATGCCCAACTCGCTGCCTTTAGGGAGGGAATCCGCCTGGGGCCTTCAGCTTTTAGGAAGCACTCCCATACGTATGCATGCCCTGTGTTCGTGCGGGAGGGAGTGCCCATGAGCCAAGGCCACCTGCCTGTCCAGTGCTTTGCAAGTGCAGTCTCATGGGAGGGGAACCACATCCTTGCAAGGTGTGGGCTGTGACTCTTAGTTGATTGAGATAACGGACCCTCAGCAAAGTCAAGAACTTGCCAGGGCCACCACCTGTACGTGGCAGAGCTGGGTGGGAACGCAGGTGGGCCGGTTCCTGCGTCCTCAGCCGCGGGCTGGAGCCTCGCTTCTCCCTTCCACGGCCTCCGCCCTTGCCTTTCTGTGGCTCAGCCCCCACAGGAGCAGCTTCATGCTACAGACATGCGGGGAGCTCCGCTCGCTGCGGGGGCTGCGTGTGCAGATTGTAGCCAGGGCACCCGGGAGAAGCAGCTCTAGCAGCGGGTGGGGGTGACAGAGGCTTCAGAGTGACAGGTGAGGGCTGTGTGTGCTCGCTGATCTGATGGCCTTGGGGAGGGCCAGGGACTCGGTCCTCTCTTCTAGTCCCCTGTCTGGACACGCAGTGTCATCTGCAGACACGTGAGGCCAGGAAGGAGGGGGGGAAGTGTCAGTCTCCCTGTGTCTTCACCGCTGGCCTTGAAAGTGTCTCCCCAGGCAGAGCCCATCGCAAAAGCCCAGCTCTCTCCACCTGACCATTTTCTTACCTGAGGGTTTGAGAGGTCAGCTTCTCTGCATGGCATTCTCAGTTCTCCATTGGTCCCCTGCAACTGAATTCTTCACCCTTCCGTCCTTGCTCCAGGCTGAACCGCTCTCCTCCTTGTTTTCTCTTGTCTGTGCCTAGGTTCCAGCTGCTTCCCTGGTCAGGCCATGTCTGGGACCGTGTTGGAGGGGAGACCTCTCCCCTCCGTGCACTCCCTCGGCATCTAGGACAGGAGGAGGGAAGTGACAGAAGAAGCCCCGGGGGTCAGGACTGGTGCCTTCTTTACCTTCCCCGGGACCGTGAGACCCTGGGGGGGCACATTCCATAGTCGATCATTTTGATCATTTCTCTGAATGCTTGTGGATTACACGGAAGAAGGAAGGAACACAGGAGCCCAGGCTGGAGGCTCTGTGGTCGGACTGGGAACTAGGATATCCGAGTCCCTTTCCCTTTAGCATTTTAGTGGGAGACTCGGGAAGATGCTACACATCCCATGACAATGTTATTTGGGTGCCTGGATGTGTTACCCCTCTGGGGCCTGCCAGCCTTAAGGAGGAGCCTGTGAGTGACAAATTTTTGGTGCTCTGGCAGACCTGTGGGGAGAGGGCTGTGTGGCCTGCCTGGCCCACGGCACCGAGGGCCAGGGCCGGACCCGGTGGCTCCCTCGGCTGGGTGGCAGCATCTGTTCTCGGGTGGCCATTCCCATGAGCCTCTCCCTTCGTTACTCTGCAACCGGGCCTGTTCAGGGAAGCGTGGTCCTTCTCCTTTGCTCTGGGTCATGAGGTGGTGACATTTGGAAATACTTTATCCGATGCCCCGTGCATGCGGGCTTGGCACTGAGCCCTTACCCGCTCTCTACCCCCCCAGCTCCACCCCAGGCCCATGAGCAAGGCGCAGGGATCACCCACCCTGCTCACCAGGGGAAACCGCATTTGTCTGCACAGCCGGCTCCCTCACCGGGGGTTGGGATTTGCCTGGGCAGGCGGCGACCCTGCCTGACGCTGCTCCGTACCCTTGGCACCTGGCCTACCCCTGATAGACCATGGGCGCTCCGAGCTGGTGGGTCAGGCGAGGGGAAAATGAGTGACTCTCTGGGACTCCGACCCTTCCCATGGGCCTAATTTGAGAACAGTTGCTCTGGTGCTATAATCTTAAGTGAGAAAGCAGGATCCGAAAGGTGGTGTGTGCTCACGTGTGTGCAGGAGGGACCCAGAGAAGGTGGCATGTGGGTGATGATCCAAGTGTGAGCTCCGGGTCCTGCTCTTTGCGGGGAGGGGGGAGTCTTGGTTCTATGTCTTTCCAGCTGTGTGATTTGGGGCGAGAGGCCTACACTCTCTGGGGCTTGGTTTTCTTTTCAATAACGGAGGGGTAATAACCATATTTATCTGATGGGGTGGTTGTGGGGGTGAAATGAGTTGTTAGGCACGAGGTACTTAGAGCAGCGCCTGCCCGTAAGCACTGAACAGGGGTTTGTTATTGTAGTTCGTGAACAGTTAGGGACAGAGGGAGCTCGATAGCGGCATACGTGGGTATATCGTTAATGGTATGTGGCGAATTGGCCTTGTAAAGGAGTGAGCAGTATATTTTCTTCTTTCTGTGCACCTCAGCAGTGAGGTCTCTCCCATAGCCCAGGGTGACACCTTGAGCGTCTTAGTTGAGAGGTGACACAGGGAGACAGCAGCCCATGAAGAGGCCTTGTGAACGGATGAGGGACCGAGCAGCCTGGGCCAGAGGGGGACACGATGACCCCGTGGATGATAGCTGCCCAGAGGAGCCCCCCCTCCCCGCCAACCCCAGTCCCCGGCACAGCTTAGACCAGCTTTTAGGAACCGTGACATGGAGAGGGGACAGTTCCGAGTTGGCTTGCACTGAAATCTGCATTTACTGAGGAGAAACCTTGAAGTGATTGAATTTACTGGAACTGACTGAATTAACATTCCTCCCATCGAGGAGAATGGGACTCAAGACAGAAATGAAGTTCACTCGTAGGAAAATAATGAAAATGATATTTTTTGCATACATGCCTATGTGGCTCATGAAATTCTTACCAGCATATGCATCTATATGTTTTCCTTTTTGTATGTACTTACAATATATGTGTACTTGTGTGTGGTAATATATATACACACACATATACATATATAATGCATTTGTTATATATATAACATATATAATAAATAAACATATATATAAATTGAAAGAAAGAAAATAAGCCAAAGTTTGTTGGTTATCTCTGGATGAAGCGAGTATGAGCTATTTTTAATTTTCATTAATATACTCTATTGTAGGGATGCCTGGGTGGCTCAGTTGGTTAAGCGTTTGCCCTTGGTTCAGGTCACAATCCCAGGGTCCTGGGATAGAGCCCCATGTTGGGCTCCTTGCTCAGCAGGGAGCCTGCTTCTCTCTCTCTCTCTCTCTCTCTCTGCTGCTCGCCCTGCTTGTACTCTCTCTCTCTGACAGATAAATAAATAAAAAATTTTAAAATATACTCTATTGTATCTTTGCAATTTTCTGAAGTAAACATGACCAAAAGGATAAAATAATTACATCGCTGTAAACTGTGTTCTTAGCTATGAGCTGTGTTCTTCATGTCAGGCAAATTGAGCCAGTTGATGGTGTGTGTCAGGTAATGTCGAGGCTTTAGGCCAGGGTCTGTGTCCCCAGCGAGTCCCTTCCCTCCCCTGAGCATGCTGGATTGGGGATCATCTCCCTGCCACATGTCCACGAGCAGCCAGACCCCCATGGACTGTCTGTGTCAAATATGAGAGGCCCCCAGAGAAGCAGAGAGCCGTTGCAGCCACCACAGCATGCTAGTGGGACAGGAGATTATTGTCTCAGTTTTATAGATTGGACAGCCGGAGCCAGGGAGGTCAGGGACTTGCGCAGGGCCACATGGTCAAGGTGGGCCGGAACCTGGGCTGGATCCCAGATCCTCGGACCCCCGGTGCAGGTTTGCCTCACATCATCCCCTTGGGGGGTCAGCAGGAAGGGGTTCTGGGACACGTCTTTGGTCCCGCATGCTCAGTGCCTGCTGGGGGTTTACGGCTCAGGGAGAATAAAAGCTTAGAGGGTTTTGTGACTTGTTCAAGGTCACGCAGCCAGCTGCGGAGTTGGAATATTAGAATTCTGTTGCTCCCTGCCAGAATGGAAGGATGCTCAGAAAAGAGCTATGATGTGGGCGCAAAGGACCAAAAGAAGGCAGACAAGAGAAGAAAGGAAAGAGACTACCAGTGCTCCCCGGAACAAAGAACACAGTCCAGCGTGTGTGTGTGTGTGTGTGAGCACGTGCGCCTGTGTGCACGCTTGTGTGTGTGTGTGTGTGTGTGTGTGTCAGGGGTGAGAGGGAATGGCGTTGGGGAGGCAGGAGGTGAGAATGATAGTTGGTGAGTGGGGCAGAGGGAAGGAAAAGAAGAGACAGATGGGAAACAGTCCGTGAAAGCCAAAAACCTCAAGTCAGACAAATGTTTATTTTATTTAGTGTTGATAACAGGGGAAAAATGCTGACGGAAACTCACAACTAGCACGGGCTGGTGCCAGCTCTTGAGACCTAGTGGAAAGTGCTAGAAAGGGCCTCTTCCCAGCAGGGCGGGGCCCAGCTTGGCTGGCACATCCCAGCAGGGCATGATGCCTGCCAGGAGAGCCTCCCCGAGGAGCACGCCCCAGCAGAGAGGACCCTGGAATAGGTGCTAGGGCCCATAGCGAGCTAGGGCCGGTGGGCTGGTCCGCTTCTCAGGGCGTCAGGGACCCCATCTGTGAATTAAGCACAGCCATTCCTGCTCTGTCCACCTGTTGAAACCGTTGGGAGGACTTCCCTTCTGGCCAGCACAGGCATGGGCTCTGCCCTCCTGCACACAAAGAACCAGAAGATACGAAACCACAGTTTGGAAGAGTTGGGACAGCAGAAAGCCAAGTGCTGTGATGGGGAACAGAGTGCATCCTGCGGTTGCCCCAGCTCCCTGCTGGGCTGCAGCATGGGAAGATGGGGAGGCAAGCCGGGGAGCTGGGTGGACCACCTGGTTGGAGGGGTCGGGGCTGAGAGTGCAGGAGACCTCAGCGGCTGCAGTGAGCAGGCCAGAGCACTGGAGAGACGAGATAAGAGAGGGGACCCTGGAGAGGGGCAGAGGGTCCCCTGCAGGCCACGGTGCCTTTCCGATCAGCACACACAAGCGAGGAAATGACCCGAGGCCAAGGAAAATACCCCCGCACCCCCACCCGCCAAAGGGTTGAGGGAATGGAGTGTGGACTTCACTTTTCTCTTCCCACCAGCCAGACTGGGAAACCCGGAATGCAGAGAGCACGGAGTACACTGCTCTGATGCTCAAGCTGCATTCAAATGTTCCTACCCGTCCTGCAAAAAAATGTTACTTTGTTTGAATCACGTCCAAGCTCCACCCTCTGCTTGTATTTGGTTTTGGTGGGTCTAAATAGAACGGCCTCTTTGCGCCCCCTCGCCCACTCCCACCCCCTTAGTTCTCATGGTTTTCACTCCATGAAGAATAAGGGTCAGCTGTCCCATAGAATGTCCCACGTCCTGGATTTGGTTGACTTCATTCTTGTGGGGGTGTTGAGCTGGCTCCTCTCTCCTTGGTAACTCCTAGACTAAAGGCTAGACAGAAAGGCTTCCCCAGATTCAAGTTCAAGCTTTTTGGCAAGAACCCTTCACAGGTGGTGCTCGCCTCCTTATTTTCCAGGTAGTAACACTCTGTAGTAATTCACAGTGGGCTCATTTCAGCTGCTGGAAAGGGAGGGCCCTGGCATGGTAACCATAGTTTCATGGCTTTGCATCCCACATGAGAAAGCACGTTAGAATGCCCGTGGGTCAGAGTGGTGTTTGTATGTGAACAATCTTGAATCTACTTTTATTTAAGGAAAATCTTTTCAAACTTTGATCTTTTTTTTTAAGCCTTAGTATTCATAACAAATGATGGTGACACATGACGTGTCACACCCTGAAACATTGCATTACGGAGCCCTAAAGGTTTCGACAGGAGTTTTGAGGTTGTCCCTGATGGGGCCTCCAAAGTAGGGTGGCCAGTTGGGACCAAGGGGTGTTTCAGAATGTGGGACTTTCATTGCTAAATCTGGGGATGTCCTGGGTCAACCGAGACAGGGTAGTCACCCTATGACAACGTGCAGACTTACCTGGTGACGGGGATCATACATAAGCACCTTGTATGTCAGGATTGCCAGGTCTTTTCTGACCCCTCTTTGTACCAGCTGAGAAACTGATGGTTGTCTGGGCTGCTTTCCAGTGATGGGGATGCCAGACCTACCCTAAGGTGGCCCATTTCATTGGTGAGCAAGTTTGACTGTTAGAAAAATCGGGCTTGTCTGTAAATCCCACAAACCCACTGTCAGTTGGAACCTTACCCCACAGAGCCAAGCATGTGATATTGATTAGCCAATCAGACCACTGAAACCTGCCCATGTACCGTCCAAGCAAACACTCCTAGGTCATCCCTGGTCATAAGTTCATGTCGCCTCATCCCACTTTCCCATCTATGAGCTCAGGACATAATCCAGGTCCTGGTACTGGAGGGTCATTGGCACCAAAACAGGAGCCCAACAAGGTGAGAGAGAATCATCTGCAGAGTGAACGGGCCTGCTCCCTCCTGCTTTCTGGAATCTGGGTCCCCAGGCATTTTCCTTCCCTGCCTCCAAGCCTGGCATGGTCTGTCCCCTGTGCTGGAGAGAAATGTGCTATCAAAAGGGAGACCTTGGGTGTCCTTACACCCTTGAGTGGCAGGGAGGGGAGGAGAGTGCCCAGCTCCATCCATTAAGGATGAGCCAGCTATTCTAACCCACTCCAGTGGATTTAAAAGTAGAGCCAAGAATTTAACTTCAAGAAGTACTTTACCGGGCGCCTGGGTGGCTCAGTTGGTTAAGTGACTGGCTTCGGCTCAGGTCATGATCCTGGAGTCCCGGGATTGAGTCCCGCATCGGGGTCCCTGCTCGGCAGGGAGTCTGCTTCTCCCTCTGACCCTCCTCCCTCTCCTGCTGTCTGTCTCTCATTCTCTCTCTCTCTCAAATAAATAAATAAAATCTTTAAAAAAAAAAAGAAGTACTTTACCTCCCGAAATCAAATCATCTCAGTCTCAGTGCAGTTGTTGAACAGACTTTCCTGTTGGGTTGAATGCTGCAGCTTTTCCGGAAACTCTTGTGTGGGATGAAGGTCAGGATTTTACGGGCGCAGAGGTGTTTCCATCACTAGCTGCATGATTGTCCTGAGGACTAACTGGTCCCATTGAAGATGTCTCCCCTGTCTGTTCCCTGCTCAGTGCCAACTTTCCTGTTTTCCTCTCCTCTCTCCAGGATTCCCAGAGAGCCCTTAAACATGTCCCCTGCTTCTCATCCTTCCTCAGGAAGCCTATGTTCCCTTAATGCCTATTTCATACTAACTTCCCACCCCCCAACCCAGCACCCTGGGCTGTCTTCCAAGGGCCTCATTCTTGGGCCCCATGGACCTGGCCCAACTCCCTCCCTCCGTGACCCCCATCTTCCTTCTTCTGAAACGAATCAGATTCTATCTGTTCCTACCTTGGTGTTGAATGATACCTCTTTCTAGATTAACCTCCCACAGGAAGTCTTCCCTGATTATCTTTATCTTCCTCCTGAACCTCTCCCTCCCCTGGCCTCCAGTGTTACACAAACCCACAAACTAGTTTCTCTTTCCCAGTGGGCCTTTCTTCTCTCCCCTGAAGGGCTGGGGCCAAAATGTCAACATCAGAGACAGTGAATGCTCACCAAAGATCCATGTTATCCCTTCATTTCCAGCCCCCGTGCAGGAAGGCAGGGCCATGGGACTACTTCTAGACAGTGAGCAGAAGTGACATGTGTTGCTGCCTGGCTGAGGCTGTTAAGAGCTGGCAGGAGTCCTCCTCCCTCCCTTTCTTCCCCTTCTGCAGTGACCACAGATGCTGTGTGGTCCAGATGGTGCAGCTACAAGATGACAGATTCTCTGTCAGCCTGGTTCCCTGCATGACTGTGTGGATCAGAGCTTCCCACTGCCTTGCATTAGACATGTAGTATGAGCAAGAAACAGAGTTTATCCTGTGAAGTCTCTGAGATCTGGGTTTTTTTTCTGCTTCCAGCAGGTAGAATTCCTTAGCATTAATAGAACATCTCCTTTGTGCCCCCATCCCCTACCCTCTTCCTGCCAGCTCTGAGCTCAGACGGGGCACCTAGCATAGTAGATTCAGGAAATGAGGCTTTTTAGTCCAAATGATGAATTTCATGGGATGGTGACTGGGACATGGAATTCGTAAATAGAACAACTTAAGAGAATGTTCCTAGCAGCAACGGGCTTGGTGAAAAACCACCCTTGACCTTAGCTACCATGCAGCCTGACCTCACTGGCCAAACCTCAGAACCTGACAGATGCAAAACTAGGATGAGGAGCCCCATAGCTCTATGATTTTGGAACAATCCTGTGCTCTCTCAGAGCCTTGAGTCACATGTCCATGAAAGGACCAACCGATGTCAGCTGAGGGACCTGGAACCTCCCGGCTCTGCCCTTCTAGGAAGACTTACATTTTCCCCAGAAGATGAGAAGCCAACACTAGTGTGATTGTGTAGGTATGATACCCAAATCCCCCAGCTCTTGGATATTTGATGTGAAGAAGGCATAATTGTGACACAGCAGGGAGAGGCCCTTATTGGGTCAGGAAGCTGCAGACTGTGGCTTGCCATATGTCTAAAAATTGCTATTTCTTGGATTGGGGGACAAAGTGGGGCTGGAGCCCTAAAGGGAGAGCATATAGACAACCCTTGCCCTCACCAAGAGATCAGTTAGAATTTCCCATTTCACTGTAAGCCCTTCGGGGCCATGACTATGTCTCTTTCACAATTGTATTCCCAGTGTCCTATTCAGAGATTGGTCCAGAGAAAGTCCTGGAAGGGTAACTCCCTTCCCCCGGGGGTGGCCCGTGGCCTGTTGGTGGATGTGGAAGCTGAGGCTGGATGGTCACTGGGCGGGGAAGTGGTAGAGGGTGTCCTGAACTGTGAGCAGAGCAGGTGAGGTGACCACTAGATTTGTCCTGGGCTGAGATACCCCAGGGGCACCCTGGGTGAGGTGGGGTGGGGGCATCTGGAAGCCAGACTTCCAGGCTGTGGGTTCAGGAAAGGCCGCCATAAGGTGATGTTCCCTCTTGCTTCCATGTTGAGGTAGGTGAGGTACATATTCTTAACATGTGTTGACCTTGGAGCTATGCTCCTGCCAAGAAGCTGTCACAGAGGGTATTTAGCGGAGGACACAGCATAGGGAACGCTCCTGTTGTGCTTTGGGGCACTTGCAGCTGACGGGGTATGTACAAGGAGGGGCCGCTGGGCAGGGGTGACCCTGCCAGAGCCTGTTCGGTCTGGCAGCAGAGGAGGGGGCATTAATAATGTCCGGCAGCCAAAGCGTGGCCCCCTCAGCTGTCAGATGGACTGATGCACAGCCGACATGAGCTGAGCACCTACTGTGTGCTCACGTATCTACTGTCCCGCTTCATCCGAGCAACAAACCGCACCCCCCGCAAGTAGGCACCATCCATCTCGTTTATGGATGAAGGAGCTGCCAGGGAGTCGGCCTGACTCTAAGCACATCTGCCTCTGATCAAAACATCATGATTCCCTTGGTGCCTTGAATCCGATGAACCCATCCAGAAAGTGGGAGCCTGCACGTGACATTATCTGATGCTATCTGTCTGTCTTTGAGGTCATGTGAGAAGCATAAGTTAGCCTAAACAAAGATGATTTTCTTTGGCAGCGGTCTTGGGGAAAACCTTCGACACTTGGCATTGGGATCAGACGATGTGGTTTTCGTCTTAGGAAGGGTGTGCGTTCTATGACCTCCTATTCTCCTCAGTCCCCTACACCACATATGTGTGTCACACATGCACCTACATGGGGACACCCTGAAAACCCCACACACCTGCAGCCAGTATCCACACTCTCACGTGTGAGTACACGGTCTGGATGCCGCTCACACAGACACGCCCACATACATCTGCTCATGTACTCACATGCACACACGTGTGCCCACATGATTTCGCTTACTTTCATGCACACAACCCACATCCACTTGTCTTCCCCCCCCATACACATTCCCCCCTCACGTGGACACGCTCACCCTCGTACACACCAGTCATAGATAGAAAGCTCACATCATTTGCACATGCTTTTTCTCTGAGAAAAGAAATTTGCTTTTAAAGGAGAGGATGAGGAAAGTGAGTCAAGAGTTCTCAGCTGCTCTCTGCTGTCCCCCACAGCTCTCAGAGGATGAGCGAAGTGAAAGAAAGAGGACAGGTAGGAGGGGCCTGGGCCAGGGGGCTTGGCTGGATCTTCCCAGGCCCGAACTGGTCCACACCTTTGCTTCCCTGAGTATCGGTTTCCAAATCATTCAGGTGGAGACCAAGCACCTTCAGCCCCCTCGCTTGGTCCCTGAATGCCCAGCGCAGGCATGTGGAGGCCATTCCGAGGAGGTGCCAGTGGGCCCTTCTCAAGGCTGAGTTCCCCGTTTTGGGCTTATTCCCCACGGGGCCCCTGTGTTCCCTGCCAGCCCGTGTGGTAGAATGTGGTGGTCACACCCTGAAGGGGCATTAATTCGTTGTCACAGTGTCAGAGAAATAGAGGCCCTTAGCCTTTGGAGGTTCTCCTGTATTTCTCAGGTGGGGAAACTGAGGCCAGGAAGAGAAGACTTAGCACCATGACTGGTACCTTCCAGTTCCTCAGGGGACACTAGGTCCACGGTCAGAGGTTGCTTTTTTGCCACTTTTGTATCAGGTCTTGAGGCATGTGGGGACTTGGAACATGAGGGACCAGATGAGGCCATATTGAATTTTGTCGAAATAATTGTGGGAAGTTCAGATGCTGAATTTGGATGCACCCACCCCAGGCATACACACATGTGTGCACACAAACACTCACACGGGCAATCTCCCTAACACACACGTGCACACATTCCTTCACACAGGGAACCCCCTCCAGGTTGACGAGAATGCACGGAGGAGTAGATACAGTGAAGGACAGTGAGGGCCCCCAGGCCGACTGCTGCTGGGGTCCCAGATAACGTGTCCAGGCTGATCAGTGTTCCAGTGCATTAACTCCGTGTTTCTGGCCAAGTACGGGGTTCCACCAATGTGGGGATGAGCACGGTCTGGTCCTTCCCCTCGCGGAGCTTAAAGTCCGGTGGAGGGCCACCACGGAGTCACTGACACCGAGGGCCGCAGCTGCAGGAAGGCTCACCACACGTGTCTGGACAGGGTCCTGTGGGGGCACACAGTGGGGGGCGCACCGGACTCCCACGGGGCTCGGGTGAAAACCTCTCAAAGAAGGGAAGATCAAAGGACAAGTAGAATTTGCCAAATAAAGGAGCAGTAGGCTGGAACAGTATGGGCACCAGCTGGAGGGGTGAAGTGTGCAGCACATTAGGGTGGGCCATTTGCCCCCCCAACCCTGTATGGCCAGAGCCTCGGACAGGAGGGGCCATTGTCAGCCTGTGTGAACAGATGGGAAGGGCCTTCAGTGCCTTTTGCCAGGGTTTGGCTTTATTCTGTGGGTGGGAAAGTGGGTTCCAGAATGGGTTTAAAGAGAGACGGGACGAGAAAGGGTCTTCCTGGTGGCCAGGAGGAGCCCTTTTGAGGTGGGCACCTGGCATGGAACTAAAGGCACCAGAGACAGAGGTGGGGTTCCAGGGGAGCCCCTGAGCTCCCAAGGCTTCCAGGCCGGGCAGGCCATGGTTGCCATAACGGAGCAGGTGTGTGGGGGCTGGGGCCTGAACCAGCAGAGGCTGCAGGGAGCGAGAGGGGACCGACTGGCAAGGAGTTCCTGAGTCCGACTAGAGAAGCTGTCATGGAGTGGGAGGCACCAGGGACAAAGGTTTGGCTAGGGTGGGAGGCGGACTTGCCACCCCGAGGTGGGGCAGGCAGCCGTGTCACAGCCCTCCCCAGGCCGCTTCGGGCAGGACCAAGCCATTGTTTGTCAGCCTGTGCTGTCCCGGGAGCTGCCGCCCAGAATATTAAAATCTTTCTCAGGTTTCTCTCTTTCCCCGCTCCTCCCCACCCCCGCATCTCGCTCATTTGAAATCCCTGCAACTGGGGGGAGAAAGTTACTTTAATCCTCTGGTTCCTATCAGCCTAATTACAGTTTCGATAGACAAACGGGCCCGGCTCTAAATGAGATCGGAGGACACGGGAACACATTATGTTGGCGCTAATAATGATCTGTCTTTGTTTTATCATTTCATGTTGTTGCTTCTCATTTTGGCTGCCTGAATTCTTAATGCCTTCGAGTGTCTCGCGGAGATTGCTTCCTCTCGCTGCCAGGCCGGGACACAGTTGCAGACTTGCATATGAAAACACCCAGCCTGGTGCCTGCAGCTAACAAGCCAGCCACCATTTAAATTTCAATCAGCCCTTCTGTTTGTGTGTAAGTTCCTTGGATGGTTGAAATTAGCAATTTTGAAAAATTGATTAAAATTGCTGGTTTCATGAAGCCTCAAAACATCAAAATCAATCTTTTTTTTTTAAATACACCGAAATTCTTGTGGACTCACCCTGTCTGCAATCTGGGGAAGTGCCAAGTGTGCCAATGATGCGGTGGGGAAGGGCGAGCTAGGTGCTCAGGGGCTTGTCTTGGCTCTAGACTAACTCCTGTGTGACCTTCTTAAGTGTTTGAACCTCCCTGGGTCTCATTTTTTTTTTTTTTTCCCATCTGTGGAATAACAGGGTTTGACTGGATAGGGGATCTCTAAAATGCTCTTACAGCCCTGACACTATGTAATTATGTGCTCTGAGTCAGGTGAAAAAAAAAAAAAAAAAAAAAAAGAATGGATCTCTGCAGGTAGAATCTGCATTTGGATGAGTTGAGAATACTAACAACCGATAGCATATTCCTGAACATTTTTAGCTAAACCCAGGCACTTTATATGCATTATTTACATCCATTGTTGCATCCCAAGAAGACTATGGGAAAATACAATTATTATCCCCATTTTTAGATGTAGAAACAGAGGCTTACCGCCTTCCACAGTGCCGTGAGTCCCAGCCTGGGGACATGAAGGCTTCTCCCCATGGCCAGGTGATAGCTCCAGGAAATGGCTGCTCTAACCGGTCCAGCAGAGGGCTCCCCCTGTTTCTGGGAAAGTCACGCAGGTGCACGGGGCTCCCTGGCCTGACTAGGGCAGTGGACATTTGAGGCATCCTTGGGCTCTCTCTACTTTGCTCTTTGACTTGAGGTCTTAGAAGCTATAGTCATCAACTTTGCAGCAGAGATGTTGCAGAGAAGTGATAGAAGTTAAAAAGATGAGAATGTTTTATTTCCCCAAATAGTGTGAAGTACTCCATAGCACATACCCACAGTCCTGGCCATGGTCATGGCTCTTTAAAGAAACACTTTGAAATTATTGCTTGGTTCAGGGGAGAAAGAAACGCTGTGAAGAGAAGAAATAACAGGCCAAAAAATGGAGTCACTTGTGCTAAGCCCCACTTCAGCAAAACAAGACTTCATACCTAACCTAACTGCTGTTTCAATCTCTCCCAGGAATGTAATCTTAAACCAGTTAATCTGGAATTTCTTGGTGAGTGGTACTGAGATAATCCACCTGATAGTCTCCATTTGTCCCCAAAGGAAAGATGTAGCTAACCCTTCTTTCCTTCTCCCTGCTCCCTTCTGCCTATAAAAGTCTCCCATTTTTTTTTTTTTGTGCAGCTCTCTGGAGCACCTTTCTATTTGCTGGATGGGATACTGTTGGATTCCTGAATCACTGAATAAAGCCAATTCTAGGGGCGCCTGGGTGGCTCAGTTGGTTAAGCGACTGCCTTCGGCTCAGGTCATGATCCTGGAGTCCCGGGATCGAGTCCCGCATCGGGCTCCCTGCTCGGTGGGGAGTCTGCTTCTCCCTCTGACCCTCCCCCCTCTCATGCTTTCTCTCTCTCATTCTCTCTCTCAAATAAATAAATAAAATCTTTAAAAAAAAAAATAAAGCCAATTCTATCTTTAAAGTTGCTCAGCTGAATTGTGTTTTCTAACAATACTCTGCTGCTGTGGGCAGGACTAAGATTCCTTCACCTCTTCTGGCCTCACCTTCCTGTGCTTCCACTCATACTTGCCTTGTTCAGTAACTGGGCACCTTTGCTCCCTCCACTTCACCTGAGTAAGGCAAGTGTCAAGGCCATTGTCCATCTTCTATAGGTCCCCATGGCACGGCTGTCAATAGTGCTTAATCACAGGAATCCCTAGAATCCTCCTTAAAACACTAGCGATGCTCAGTGTTCACTCCAGACTTACTGAAAAGAACCTCAGCCAGTTTGGGAGGCCATGGTTTTTTAAATATGCTCTGTGTGTGCACATGGACAGTATCCCTGTGTTCTTACCTTCCAATTCATTGGCCAGAGGGTCAGTGTGCAGATGGTTTAAATTCTGTTCACAATATTTATGGAACCCCTACAAGAGCTAGAAGGAAAAGATAGAGGTGTTATGGGGAAACCATGTTTTCTAGACCTAGAATTGAAGTTCACAACTCCTTGTGAACTTGGGAAGCCACTTAAGTCCCTGGGCCTGGTTTCTGCAATTTTCAGATGAGAACAATGGTCTCTCCATCTGGAATGTCTTAGGGAGACATATGTGGTATGTATGTGGGTCACCGGGTATAATGCCCAGTACAGAAGTGGGTGCTCAACTGGTAGTAGCTACTATTCCTACCTGAGGAAACCCATGGCACCCCTAAAGGGATGGTAGTAAAGCTTCTGTGAATCCCCAAGTGGCTGGCCTCTCCTAACATATAAATTTCACCTTCAATTTTCACCTTCACCTGCTGGGTGGTAGCCTAGGCTCACTCATCAGGAAAATGGCTTGCTCCTTTCATTTAACTTTTCATTTAGCTCCTTTGCATTTGACTCAAATTTGTGCCTTAGCATAGTATCATGTACCATGTATTATGGATCTACAGGGAATTAAAAATTTATTGAAATAATAAATATAACACTCTCCATGGTCAAGGTACTGCTTTCCTATAAAGCACAGTGGTAGGCACAGGTCATTCTTATAGGCAGTGCAGATGGCAGGTTGGAAGGAGGCAAGAGATGATGATGGAGTGAATTTGACCTGGCTTTCTTGTGAGTCCTGCATCCAGTCAAGGCACTCTTCTGTACCACCTTGGTGAACATCTAGAGCACCACAAAGCCAGAGTCAATGAGTTTGGGAATCAGCGTTTACCAACAAAGGGAGAGCTCTTTGACTTGGTACTAGTTAGCACTTACTTTTTGTCTGGGAGTGAGAGACACCCAGCTTAGCCTGGCTTAAGCCAAAAGGGAAGTTAACAATTCAAGTAACGGGAGCTACGCGACTGGACCTAGGTACCATATGGAATTGTTAGCACGATTTCTCAGCTTGTGAGGGATCCACCTTGTGAGAGTCAACCTTGTGTTGACTTCATTCTCAGGCTGGCTGCCCCCACGTGGTGGCAGAAATGACCACCAGCAGTTCCAGGCTCATATCCTACCTGATCAGCAAGAACAGGAAGCAAACCTCTCTTCCTCAATGGTTTCAGCCAAATCCTGGTGCTGACACTCCTTGGGTCACTGGAGTCATGCACCCATCCCTGAACAAATGTCCAAGGGAGTGGAGGCACTGACTGCCCAGGCCTGGCTCACTTGCCCACCCCAGAGCCAGGAGCAGAGAGTCAGGGTTGGCTGGCTCCTGTAGGAAGCGGGCTAAGAAGCTGAGTGGGCAAAACTAAGAGATGTCCACTCACACTGGGCCCCGGGCCCAGTGGTAGAACTGGAGATGCCGTCTCATCAACCC
The DNA here is from genome assembly GCF_054177405.1 of Leptonychotes weddellii. Lineage (NCBI taxonomy): Eukaryota > Metazoa > Chordata > Mammalia > Carnivora > Phocidae > Leptonychotes > Leptonychotes weddellii. Next base: position 43,816,058 of record NC_138374.1, on the reverse strand, counting down.
TGATCCCCCAAAACACATTGTTTGAGGCTTTTGCTTTGGAGGCTTTTGCTTTTGACACAGTGATTGAGATAATTGGAAAAAAATTTAAGTATTGTCTTAGTTTGGTGTCCTCAAAAGTGGATGTTGAGACAAGAATCAGTGTGCAAGATATTTCCATGGGATATCATCCCGGGAAGCACAGTAAGGGCTGCAGAATGAAATAGAGAAGGGAGGAAAGCCAGGGCAAGCTGAGCTAGTGAGTGGGTTCCTGCTGTGGGCCATGGGGTTCAGTTGCTTGGGGGCTCCCTTTGTGACTGCACAAAGCACACTCAGACATGTCCCTCAAAGGGGCGAGGAAGCTTGAGTATCTACTGATCAGGTCCTGCCTCTCCTTGGTTGAGGGTTGCTCCTGGGGTTTAACTGCCTGGCCCTTTGGACCTGCCCCATTAAGGGGAAAGCAAGGCCCTGCAACACTAACCTGTTCTCGGATAGAAATGCAGTTGCCTGAGTGGGAAATCTCAGTGTGGAAGGGTATTGCCCATTGGAGCTGCAGTTGACTTCCAGGGAGGGGCAGGAGAAATAGAGGGGACACCAACAGTGTTTGCCAAAACTCCAGATCAGCTTAGATTTTAAGGAATTACTATTATTTTTGTTAGGTACCTTAATGACATTGTAATTAACATAGGGATATGCTCTTATTTTTATTTATTTATTTTTTTTAAAGATTTTATTTATTTCTTTGAGAGAGAGAATGAGACAGAGAGCATGAGAGAGGGGAGGGTCAGAGGGAGAAGCAGACTCCCTGCTGAGCAGGGAGCCCGATGCGGGACTCGATCCCGGGACTCCAGGATCATGACCTGAGCCGAAGGCAGCCACTTAACCGACTGAGCCACCCAGGCGCCCCGCTCTTATTTTTAAAGAAATTCATTCTGAAGAATTTAGGTGTGAAATGTCATGGTATTTGTAATTTGCTTCAAAATATTTCAGCAAAAATACAATGAAGCAAATAGTGCAAAATATTAGCAGTTGTGAAATCTAGGTGACAGATATACATTCATGGGTGTTAATTATGCTATTTCTACCTTTTGATAAATTGGGGAATATTCGTATAACAATAAACAAAAAACAAACCCTGGATGATGCTAGGATCTGTTTGTGTTTGGTGGTTGAGCAGTGGCTGCTTTTCCACCTTTCTTCCTGTCCTGAACCTTAGCACAGTGGTCCAGAACTCTGGCTGGAGCTCCAGCCTTTTCTCCAAATTGTTGTGACTTTGGAAAAGTGGCTGGGCCTCAGTTTCTCTGTGTATAAACGAAGGACAGGGTGTTCCAGATTTCTAAGATCTGCCACACCCTGAGGCTGTATGCATCTGTGAGCAATTTCTAATGTGTGGTGGAAATTCCAGAATATCAGCAGGAAGGACTTTGGAACTCTGAATCAGCTGTCCTCTCTAGAGTCTTGGGTTGGGGTGTGAGGTGGTTGGGCCACTTCTGAACTACTGCTCCCAGACCCAGCCACTGACTTGGAAGATGGTCCCAGTAAGCTTTCAGGGCTGTCCTCTTTCTTCAGGGCTGACTTTGGACTGCTGGGCCTCAGTATCGTTGAAATCCTGGGGAGAGGGGCCAGTCCAGGGAGGAAAGCAAGGCCTTGGATCTCATGAAAAGTGGCAGGAAGCCAATGTATCTATTCCCACTACATTGCAAGTTTTTACCATAAATGACATGGAATTGTGTCAAATTATGGTTTATTTGGATTCTATTGGGATAATCGTATGATTTCACTGATATTGGAATATTAAACCCATCTTTTTTTCCTAGGATAAATGTCACTAGGTCATGGTTTATTATCTTTTTGTATATTACTGATTTGCTCATATTTTAAAATGATTTGCGCCCCGTGAAGAGTACTGGCCTGTAGCTTTCCATTTTAATAATATCTTTTTCCGGGGCGCCTGGGTGGGTCAGTTGTTAAGCATCTGCCTTTGGCTCAGGTCATGATCCCAGGGTCCTGAGATCGAGCCCGGCATTGGGCTCCCTGCTCAGCGGGAAGCCTGCTTCTCCCTCTCCCACTCACCCTGCTTGTATTCCCTCTCTCACCACTGTCTCTCTCTCTGTCAAATAGATGAATAAAAATCTTAAAAAAAAAAAATCTTTTCCTGCTTTTGGTATCAGGATAAACTGGCTTCAAAAAACCAGATGGGAAGGGATTTCTCTTTCTGTATCTTCTGAAAGACTTTGATAGGTGTGGTTATTGCTTTTCTACCTAACTTTTAGAAATAGACTTTACCAGGAAAACTACTGGAGTTTAGTGTTTTCTTTGTAGGAAGATTTATAACTACAAATTCAATTTATTTAATAGCTATAGGGTTATTCAGGCTTTCTATTTCTTCTTGAGTGAATTTGGTAGTTTGTGACTTTCAAGTAATTTGTATATGTTCTCCAAGCTGTTGAATTTATGACATAAAATTGTTCACACTATTTATCATTCTCATACCCCTTTATTATTACATAATATGTCTTTTTATCTCTGCATGTATTCCTTTTTATGGGGTCTGCTTTACTTGATATCAATGTAATAATGGAATGTTCTCATAATTAGTGTTTGTGTGGCATATTTTCTTCCATCCTTTATTTCTAACCTCTCTGTGTTATATTTACAGTGGATATCTTATTGATAGCATGTAGTCTGGTCTTGCTTTTTTACCTAGTTTGGCCTTGTTTTTTATCTAGTCTTTGGCCTTTTTTTTTTTTTGAAGATTTTATTTATTTATTTGTCAGAGAGAGAGAGAAAGAGAGAGAGAGTGCACACACAAGCAGGGGGAGTGGCGGGCTGAGGGAGAAGCAGGCTCCCTGCTGAGCAAGGAGCCCAATGCGGGACTCAATCCCAGGACCTGGGATCATGACCTCAGAGGAAGGCAGCTGCTTAACCAACTGAGCCACCCAGGTGTCCCTAGTCTTTGGCCTTTGAATTGGAATGTTTAGACAATTTACATTTAATATGATCATTGATAAATTGGGTTTAAATATGTGATTTTGCTATTTATTTTCTATTTTTCCCATTCGTTCCTTATTCTACTTTTCCCCCTTAATTATTTCCCTGTATCAATTCAGTATTTTTTTTAGGATTCCATTGTATCTTCTCTATAAGCTTATTAACTATACTTGTTTGTTTTATGTTTATAGTGATTGGTCTAGAGTTTGTAATATTTATGTTTAACTCATCACAGTCTACTTTCCATCAATAATATACTGCTTTATGTGTGATGTAAGAATTTTACAACAGTATAATTCCTTTCCCCCTCTCTCCCTTGCACTATTGTTGTCACATATTTTACTTATATGTGTATTATACCCCCCATGATACATTGTTATTTTTATATGAAGTAGTTAGCTACCTTTTAAAGAAAACGAGAAGCAAGAAAACACATAACTTTTTTTCAATCTACTCACATATTTAGCATTTCCATACTCTTCATTCATTTGTAAAGACCTGATTTCTATGATATATTCCTTCAGCCAGAAGAGTTTTATTTAATAATTCTTGTAGTGCAAGTCTGCTAGCAATAATGAATTCTCTTGGCTTTATTTGTCTGAAAATTCTTTATTTTGCCTTTACTTTTAAACAACATTTTCACTTGATGTAGAATTCTAGATTGATGATCATTTTTTCTCTCCTCTCTAAACAGTAGAGATACTGTTCCATTGTCTTCTGGCTTGCATAGTTTTATTTGAGTTATCTGTATAATTTTTTAGTTATGTTTGGTATGTGGTATTTTTTTCTTTGACTACTTTTAGGATTTTCTCTTCATCATTAGTTTTCTTAAACTTGATTATGAAGTGTCTTGATGTGATTTTCTTTGTATTTATTCTGCCTTGGGGTTTGTTCAGTTTTATTGGGGTGTCAATTTATATTTTTAATAAAATTTAAAATATTTTCAGCTATGACTTCTTCAAAAAACTTTTATGCTCTCTTCTTTTTCTTTGGGGATACCAAATTACACATGTAGTAGACCACTTCATATGGTCTTACATGTCACTGAGGCTCTGTTTAATTTATTCCTTTTCCCCCCACTTTTTTTGGATAGTCTCTCTCACCTTTTCTTCAATTTTACTTACCTTTTCTTTCTGTAATGTCTAATCTGATTTTAAGCCTGCCCAGTGAATTTTTCATTTTAGATATTGTGATTTTTGACTCTAGACGTTCCAGGTTTTTTTTTTTTTTAAGTTTTCTTTTCTCTTTTCTCTCTTTTTTTTTTTAAAGATTTTATTTATTTATTTGCGAGAGAGAGAATGAGAGACAGAGAGCACGAGAGGGAAGAGGGTCAGAGGGAGAAGCAGACTCCCCGCTGAGCAGGGAGCCCGATGCGGGACTCGATCCCGGGACTCCAGGATCATGACCTGAGCCGAAGGCAGTCGCCTAACCGACTGAGCCACCCAGGCGCCCCCTCTTTTCTCTTTTCATTATGCCTATGTTTTCCTTAAATTCTTAAAAATATTTATAGTAGATGCTTTAAAGTCTTTTTATGTTAATTCCATTACCTTTGTGATTTCTAAGTTTGATTCTGTAGACCAATTCTATCGACTGGGTTATATTTTTCTGTTCTTTTTTTTTTTGCATATTTGGTCATTTTTTTAATTAGATGCTGGACATTGTGAAAATGGCACTGTGAGTTTCTGGATTTTGTTTCCTCCCATTGAGTACACTGAGTCATGTTCTGGCAGCCAGTTAGTTTACTTTCAAGTCATCTTGTACTTACGAGACTTGTTTGTAAGGTTGGTAGAGTCTAGAGTAGCCTTTACTTTAGGGCTTGCTTAGTTCCACTACTAGTGCCCTCTATGAGGTTTCTCCTGAATGCCCTGAGCATTCAGTGAGGTCTCTCCATTCTTTTTGGTTAGAACTCAAATGTCTCTCAACCCTGTTGAGCTTCAGTATTTGCTTAGCTGGCAGTTTCCCACTAGTTGTTTTTTCTTTGGTAATTGTTCCTTTACTAGACTCATGGAGTATCTCCCTACACACTTGCAGCTTAGTGTTCAGCCAGACTCAGGGGATCCCTGTGCAGATTTCTGGAATAAATTAAACATAGCTTGTTCCTCTTCAGTGCTCTGTCCCACATAATCCAGAAGTCTTAGGCTTCCCAAAGTCTAATCTCTCTCTTCTCAATATACTGGAGACTACACACTCTGCTTGGATCTACATGAATCTTTGCCAAGTCCAATAAATGCCTCTGGGCAGAAATCTTTGGACTCATAGGGCTTACTTTTGTTTTCATTTTCTCAAGAACTAAAGTACTATGATGCCTATTGTTCAACATCTGAAAAAAGTCATTTTATGTATTTTTTTCCCCATGCTTTTTGTTTGTTTTAGATGATATAGAAGGCAGGGTATGGCCCTTTAAAGATGTCCACATCCTAATCTCTGGAACCAATGGATATGCTAGGTGACATGGCAAAGGGAAATTAAGATTGCAGATGAAATTAAGGTTGCTAATCAGCTGACTTTAAAATAAGGAGGTTATTTTGGATTATCCAGATGGGGCCAAGATAATTGCAAGGACCTTGAAAAGTAGAAGAGGGAGGAAGGAGAGAACCAGAGAAATGGCAGCATGGAAGGATTTGGTTCCATGTTGTTGGCTTTGAAGATATAAAATGGGAAACATAAGCCAAAGAAAGCAGGTGGTTTCTAGAAGCTGGAATGGGCAAAGAAAGGAATTCTCTCTGCAGAAGTAATGCAGCCCTGCTGACACCTTGATTTTAACTTACTCAGACTCATTCTGGCCTCCAGATCTATAAGACAATAAATTTATATTCTTGAAGCCACTACCTTTGTGGTAATTTGTTATAGCAGCAATAGGGACATTGGTATTTAAAAAAAATTTTTTCTCTGGTAGTTCTAATATGCACCCATGGCTGAGGACCACTGACCTCATTTAACCTCCCCAATTTATACCTGAGGCCGCTGAAACAAAGAATGGCTAGAGGCAGATAGAGGGGGATCTCAGTGTTGCAAAGCCCACTTAAAACAAGAGTACAGAATATGTATCCTATTTCCTCCCAGGAAGATGCCTCTTGGCATCCAGGTATTTGTAATCATGGCAGGAGGTCTGCAATGCACTTGGATGCAAGATGTACCTCCTCCAAACATGGTAGTGAGGGCCAACCCATTAGCTATGCAAAACTATAGATTTCTGCAGTTCAAAAATCAGTTTAATCAGCCTTATTACCACAGAAGTGCCCACATATAAACCTGGTGTGAGTCATTGATTGGTTTTGATCGAGTTGATGAGAATTCTGGTATTTAACAGACTTCAACACTCTGGAGAACCACAGAGCACATTCTGCCAGGGCTCATATCAATTTCATCTCCAGCTTTATATCACCAAGGGCGGTTCTCAGCTTGGTTTCAATCATTCCATGCATTTAAAAAAATTAGTGCTTTCACTGAGCCAGCAGGAGCCAAGCACTGCCTAGATTTTAGTGTTCAGTAGCATTCTGAGATTTATTGATTCACGTTCAAAATTTCAGGGACTCTAAGATTCCTTGGTGAGATCATTAGGTGAGAATTTTTCCTCCTTCTTTCTTGCCCTCCCTTCCCCTCCTCTTTGATTCCCTTCTCTTTCTTTTTATTTTTAAAATTAACCTTAGGTTGGTCACACCTGGGGCAGCTGGATGCCTCTGCCTGTGGACCATATGTAGGTTAGTAGACAATTGGATTATCCCAGGGCTCCTTTCCTGCCTTGACATTTTTCTTAATTCCACAACGCCTCTGGATGATTCTTGACCGTTACCCAGCTTAGAATTTCAGGCTGATAATGACAGCCAGATGACCCCGCTCTGCTCCTCTCGCCACAGTGCACTCTTAGCTTTTGCTTGGCCTCGACTCACTGTTTAGCTTAGAAAAACCCACTCAGCAAGCTGGCATTTTGCAGGTGGTCGAGGACAGATGTGGGGAGTGAAGACAAAAGTGATGGTTAACACTTCTGGAGTGTGTACAGTTGTCCTCAGTGCTTGGCCAGGAGAGTCAGGCTATAGACAGACACTAAATATTACCCTCATTTTATACAGGAGGAGACTTCAGACACAGAGGGATTAAGTAACCTTTGAAAGAACACAATGAATAAGCAGCAGACCTGGGATTTATATCCAAGCAATCTAGAAGCTTGTCCTTAACCACTACCCTACGGTCAAAGGCCCAGTCCTGTGTTTGGATTAGGGTAGGTGGCACCAGAACGCCATGCTTCGAAGGACCAGAAGGCATTACACTCGATGCCCCGTCCTATGCCTGCAACCTTCGCTCTGAGTGCCTTTCGCATTTGAGTACAGGCATCACAGGTCATAGTTTCTGCATTCAGATAGGCTGTATTCAGATTGACTTTCCATGCCTCTATTTTCTAGTTTGTGGTCCTGAACCTCAGTTTCCTTATCTGTAAAATGGGGCTACTAATACCTCCTTCAGGGGGTCATTGTGAGGATTGAATGAAATTGTATGTGTAAAACACTAGACACAGAGGGCTCACCCTCATTAAGGGATGGACCCATGGAAGGAAACACTGTAATCTATTTTTTTTTTAAGATTTTATTTTATTTATTTGACAGACAGAGAGACAGCAAGAGAGGGAACACAAGCAGAGGGAGTGGGAGAGGGAGAAACAGGCTTCCCTGTGGGGCTGGATCCCAGGGAGCAGGGAGCTCGATGTGGGGCTCGATCCCAGGACCCTGGGATCATGACCTGAGCCAAAGGCAGATGCTTAACAACTGAGCCACCCAGGTGCCCCCACTGTAATCTATTGACTGACATCAGTGTGGAGGCTTCAAGAATAGAAAATGGGCAGATATTGCAAATATAGTATAGAGAGTTCCTGTACAACCTTCTCCTGGCGTCTCCTAATGTTAACATCTTACATAATTTTATATGTTTTTACATAATTATTAAAACCAATACATTAATATTGGCTAATATTATTACTAAACTATAGACTTCATTCTGATTTCACTAGTTTTCTCATTAATGTCCTTCTCCTGCTCTAGGATCCAGTCCAGAACCCTGTGTGGTATTTAGTGGCCGTGTTTCCCTAGTCCCTTTCAATCTGTGACGGTGCTTCAGTGTGCCCTTGCTGTTCATGACCTTGACACTTCAGAAGGGTACTGAGCAGTTACTTTCCAGTTACTTCAATTTGTGCTTGTCTGATTTTTCCTTCATGATTAGATTGAGGTTATGCATTTTTGGCAAGCATGCCACGTAAGTGATGTATCTTTCTCAGTGCATCGTATGCATATATCGATGAGTCTTATTACAGGTGATATTAACCTTGGTCACTTGGTTAAGGTAGGGTCTGCCTTGAGTTTCTGTGCTGCAGATCACTGTGTTTTTTTTTACCCCCTTCATAATTGATAAATATCTTGGGGGAGATCTTTTGAGACAATTCAAATCTTCTGTTTCTCCTTAAACTTTCACCTACTAATTTTAGCATCTTGTCTATAATAATTATTACTGTAGTGTTGTAATAGCAAATTTTTAAATTTTCCTCATTCATTTTACACATATTAATTGGAATTCTTCTGTAACGAAGAGCTGCCCCCATTTATTTATTTATAAACATATGGCTCCTAGATACTTATTTTATGAGTTATGATTTGATATTCTCATTATTTATTTTCTTGCTCCCATTTTCCCAGCCTTGGCCCTTGGGGACCCTTTCTTCTGTCCTTTGACCCACAGGCAGGGCTTACTGGAGTGGTCAAGGCCAAGAGCCCAGAGTTCGCCTCAGAGGGCTGGGGTATGAGAGAGTGTGAGTGTGTTGAAGGGAGAGAAGAAATGAGAATCAGCAGAGCCCGACACCCTTCTCCACAGAGCATCTGCTTCTCTAAAACTCATGAGGCTCTGAAATTTCCCTGGACCAGTCCTATTTTCTTGCTCCATTCTACAGTCAAGGAAATTAAGTCCTTTGGAAGGGAAGGGACCTGTTGGAGGCCACACGGAGCAGGTTGGGTGGGTGGTGAGGGGGCAGTCAGGCCTCTAGTCCCTGCCGTCCCACACTGGCCCCCATCCCCCCATGCGGTGCCTCGATGCAGGATAGCTTGTTCCAGCATCTGGGCAAACCAGGGGCCGAGGGAAGTTTGTTCCATCAGCAGAGGCTCAGGAAACAGGAGGCTCTGGTGCAACGTTTCTTCAGGAAGCCCTGGGGCTGTTGGCTCTGCTCCCTCTTCTTTCTGCCCAGCTGAAAGGGAGGGGTTTTCTGTGCCAAATCCCCAGCTCCGGCTCAGTGGGGGCCTCTAATCCCCTCCTGGCTCAGGAACGTGGTTGAGCTGGGTCTGGCAAAGGTGCCCCCGGAGAGAGGGTTTTTGCAGGCCTGGGAACAGGGCACCATGTGGCCCCAGGCCCACCCAGGCAAGGGCTTGCATGCTAGCAGCAGAGCATGGGAAACAGGCATAGGATTGAACCGACACTACATTCTGTGAGAGTCAGGGGCGACATGAATGGAGGGCCAGCGGGCAGAACATGGGAGGTGACAGGCCAGTGTGACACACGAGACCGGCCTGTAGCAATTTCTCCCACATCTGAGCTCTTCTGGCCCTGACTGTGTGCACAAACTAGCCCCTGGGTTGTGTGGAGACACGGCACACCCGACCAAAATAGAAAAGCCTGCTTTCAATCGTGGAAGCAGACATTAGTGAGTCTTGCCAATCCCTTTCTAGTCTCCAAGGAACTTTCCTTTCTAATGAGGTAGGCAGGATAAGGGTTGGAATCCTCGTTTTAGAGATGCTGTGACAGAGGCCTGAAAGAGAAAGGGGTTGTGGCCTTTTCTGAGGAGCTCAGATGATTCCAGAAAGAACCAGTCCTTCCTACTCCTGAGTTCTTGGTTGTCCCATGATACCATCCTGTCTTTGGGGCCCGTTCTTCCGTATCTGACTCATCTCCAGCCACAGTGAGCAGAGCCTGGGGCTCAGTAAGTGCTTTGGAAAGTCCTCTGAGCACTCCCTGGACTTCTGCAGAGTGGACTGTGGTCTTGGGTGCATTGGGCTGGAGCAGCAGAAACCCCCAGACTCATCAGCAGTGACCGGCACGGTGACCGAGTAGCGTGTGTGTGCGCACATGCGCGTGTGCACACACGTACGTGTCGGTTGGGCAGGGAGCGGCATGCGCTTGGAGGAGTCTGCAGAGAGGCACTTGGCTGGATCCCCGCCCTTGTCTGGCTTTGGTTTCATACTTCCTGCCCCAGCAGGCCTGGGGAGGCCAAACTGCCCAGATGGCCATCTGGCTGGCACTTTAGGACATGGCCCAGCGCTCACTCACAACCTCTCCTCCCCCCACCTTTCTCTGCTTCATTGGCTCTGTTGACTCTGCAAAGGAGTGGCCGGGCCAGGACAGGGAGGCATCGTGGGCACGGGCCTGAGAGCAGGACTGATCCGAGGCAGAGATCCCTACTCCGTCCTCCGTCAGGCTCATGTTCAAGAGAACCTGTGTCAGCTGTCCAGGTCCCGAGGCCTAGGAGGCAGGAGGCTCACAGGGTGGGAGAGCCCCGATACCGCTCCTAGTGGGAGAATTCCACTCATGTGAGCCTTCTCCATGGCTCCATAGAGTCCATTTCCAAGAGCCAATTAGAGGGACTGCAGCTCCCCCTTCCTCCCTCCCTTCCTCCCTCCCTTCCTCCCTTCCTTCCTCCCTCTCTCCCTCCCTCCCTTCCTCCCTTCCTTCCTCCCTCCCTTCCTTCCTTCCTTCCT
>NC_138374.1:43733743-43804864 GCF_054177405.1 Leptonychotes weddellii | reverse complement strand
CCTTCCTCCCTCCCTCCTTCCCTCCCTCCCTTCCTTCCTCCCTCCCTCCCTTCCTTCTTCCTTCCTCCCTTCCTTCCTCCCTTCCATAAACCTTTCTTAATGTTTATAGTATGCTAAAACCTATTCTAGGCCCCGGCAGGGTCACCAAGATGAATAATGAACCATTGGATCTGTTTGGAACCCACTTCTGGTTCCAGAGTTTTCGGGTAGTCTGCTGGGGGTATGAGGACAATCCCTCCCAAGCATCACTGTGGAGACCCTGGTCTCTGCAGAGTTTGGGAGGCAGAGGATACAGAGAGGCAGGGCAGTAGGAGGTGCTGGGGAAGGAAGTGAGGCCTGGGTTCTGGGTCTGGGCTCTGGTGCCGGCATACTCCGCATACTCCGTGTCCTGGTAGGGTTGCCCGATTCAGCAAAAACAAAACACAAAAACAGGACTCCCATTTACATTTGCATGTCAGATAAACAATGAAATGAGCTGATCTGCAATCCCATCCCTCCCGCTCCTGCTTGTTGCTCTGTAGCCTGGGGGCAAGACACACTCAGCTTCTCCCTGCCCAGCCTGGCGGTCCCCAGCACCAGAAGAGAAGGGACTACAGAGCCCGCACCTGCAAAGTCGCCCCAGAAGTCTCAAGGTGTGTGTCTGTGGGGGGGGGTCCTCCCAGTCCCCACAGCCTCTACCTCTGGCCAGGTGGTCTCAGCCCCTGTCTGGGGGCCTGTGCCTTAATTTTAAAAAAGAATTATTTCGGATAAGTTTGTTCCATGCCATATTTGGGACATACTTATACTAAAAAAAAAAAAAAAAAGGTTTCTTATATGAAATTAAAACCTAACTGGGCACCCTGTATTTTATCTGGCAAGTGTATGGCCTGGGCTGGTGGGGTGGCAGAGTCTCCCCGGGCTCAGTGCCACAAAGGTGAGCAGGAGGGCCAGGAAGCGCCAAGCCCCTCCATCTCCACAGAGGGCAGACTCTGCCTGTTTGACACTAGCCCCTGGCCCAAAGCCACCTATGGGGCAGGACAGACACCTCCAAAGTCTATGGAGATGAGTCCGGGGTTGAGGAGCCCTGTCTGGCCTTAGGGAACCCCCAGTTGCCTCTCACCCCCATGGGGAAAGGTCAGTCTGAGGGAACCATTGGATGCCATTGCCTGAGAGGGCCAGCATAGGGACTGCCCTGGGTCATCAGAGGTCCTCAGACAAAAAGGTCTTGGCCTGTCGGCCTTTCTCAGTGCTTTTCCTGCTTCTAGTCCAACCCTGTCCTTAACTGCTGTGCAGGGAGGCCAGAGAGGGGAAGAGGATTGCTAATGTCACACAGCACACAATGGGGAGCCCAAAGCAGCCCTCCAGACACCGGAAACTTTGTCCTATGCCCTCTGGGAAAACACCTTCCTCGCCCTGCACAGTGTCCCCTGAGGGTTATCCCTGAGACCCTGGGGGTTCTGCCCACGAAAGACTAATGGGATCTGGGGGGGCTCTGCCCAAAAGGTGAGTGGTGTATTTGTCTGAAGCCAGTCTGGCCTGGGTCGTTGCTAACCACTTTGAGCATAAACAATTCCATATGTCCAACAGGCTGATTAGCCACACAGAGATGGGGAGGGGGAGAGATGGTGAATAAGGAATCCATATTAGCCAAAGATCCAGTGATAGAGGCCCAGCTGAAAGAAATTAAAAAGATCATGTTTTCAAACATTGGCCCTCCAACGGGGGAATTTTTCTAGCTGCCAGCGAGTGTGTTACAAATTTCAGACGCTAAATATTGACAAAAACAAACAAATAAACAAAAGTTGAAATGCAGAAGGCCTCCTGGGTCTGATAGAAATCTCAATGATGTTCCCTCCTGCTTTGGTTTGTTAAGACACACACACACACACACACACACACACAAATATCTAACAGAAAATTCTTCCACGGTCTGGATGCAGCTCACCCATTGTTCCTCTGGAAAAATGTTGTCTCTTTAAGCGTCTGCATGTTGGCGATCTTTAGGAGGAAAGAGCTAAGCAGAGTTTCCTTTATTTATTTATGCCCCTTTTGCTGAATTCTGATGAAGTGCAGGCAGGCAGCAGAGCATCTGGCTTCTAGAAAGATGGCTGTGCGGAGAGGGGGCCCTGGTCCCAGACACAGGGAACGCGTGTGGGCTCTCAGCGCCGATGGGGATTCCATCTTGCCAGTGGTTGGGGCTGCGGGGGAAATCTCTCACTTTCCCCCTGCGGTGGTCTCCCAGGTCCTGCTCGCGGCACCCCTGCTCCCTCTTTGGCCCTAGGCAGGCTGTGTGTGGAACAGGGGTTCAGGGCCGAGAGCCTCACGTACGTGTAGAGGGTGGAGGGCGTGGAAGGGGCCCAGATGTTAAGTCCAAAACACGGTGCTCAGGCTCTCGTAGGTCCCAGAAACTGCATCCTCCGAAGCAGGACTGTAGGCACCAGCTGTGTTTGGTGGGGAGGTTGGTGGGAGTGCCGACGGAGGGGGAATTGAGCCCTGTCCTGATTTTGCGCCTCTGCAGGGTCGTCATGGGGCAGGAGGGAAAGACTCTGCCTTGGAGCATATGTTGTGACAAAAGATGGAGAAGAGAGTCTTCTCTTTATGCTCGGATGCACAACCCGTCGGAGTCTGGCAAAAGTTGGGATGGTGGCCCTATAAATGGAGTGAGCTCCCTGTCCCTGGACAGGTGACAGTGAGGGTACATGACATTTATTGACCCCACTGCCCCATTCCCAGACCACTGTGGAGCTACTGTACTTTCAACTAGGAAGGCACGTTTATTTCCTCGCCCGTAAAACCAGGGAATTATCTTGGACACTCAGAGAGCTCAAGTAACTTGTGTGAGGTCACATAGCATTTGGTAGTCAGGCCCACTTTGGAAACCCGGACTCTGGCCTCCCAGCCCTGGTTCCTTCCCCGAGCACCTCTGTGGTGACCTGCTGGCTCATCAGACAGGGAAAAGCTCTGTGTCAGACGTGATTGATGACTCAGTGCTGTGTCCATCGTGGGGCATCCTTGTTGAAAACACAGAAATCGCAGCAGGATCGCTGGGCATTCCCAGGGCCACGGACACCCTGGGCCTTTGCCCACTTGCCAGGGTCTAAGGTAGACATGGAAAGCAGCTTCCAGCAGCCCCTGAAGGCCCTGTAGCCCAGCACAGCATGCCCGAGAAGGGGAGGAAAAGCCCAGCTCAGCTCTCCTCCACCCCACGCCAGATTATTCAGAAAAGCAGGTGCATCTGGAGGGCGCACATTTCCAACGTTGCATTAATGTGGCCTAGTGGCCTAGGGCTGGGGGGGCAGAGACACCTGTGGGAGGGGCCGGCTGTCCCCTCTGAGTTCACATGAGGAATGTGACTCAAATGAGCAGCACGTCCTCTCTCATTTCAGCCCCTGGTGGAGGTTCTTTCTTTCTTTTTTTTTAAAAGAAAACTTTAGAATGCTGCCTTTTCAAGAAGCTCTAGAAACTCGCTGGGAATCATCTCTGATACTTACCACCTACAGAGAAAATGGTCCATACGTCCAGCAGTTTGGCATCTGGAGGTCGGAGAAGGCAGCGTGGTGTGCAGGACCCGGGCATAAGTCTGTGGGTTGGTGTGGGGACCGAATGCCTCACTGACCGTGGCAGGCAGAGCTCAGGGTTGGCATGCCCCTGATCCAGGGTCAACCCTAGCTCCGCCATCTCCCAGCAGTGTGACCTTCGGAAAGGCAGGTGTCTTCTGGGCTTTGGGGTCCTCATCTGTAAGTGGGGCTGCTCATATATGGCCTTGACCTCAGAGAGGTCTAGTTTAGAGGGTAGGAACAAAGTGCAGTTGGTTCTTGGATCCCAGGCGGAGTGAAGGAACAGCCCTGGCAAGAGAAGGGACAGTTGAGGATGGGGGCTGGTGGGGGGAGATTCTTCTCATTTCCTCCTGCTGTGAGTCCACTATGTTCTTTTGGACTTGGGGTTCTGGCATCGGGGAGGAGGGAGACGGTGGTGTGTTAAGCTAGCACTATTATTGAGAAGATGGGGAAACTGAGGCCCAAGGAGGGGAGGGGGTATCTTCCAGAGGCCATAGAAAGGGAAGTGGCTGAGAGCAGACCTGACCTGCTGGTTTCATGCCACCCTGACCTGCTGACCTTTGCAGGTGCACCTGCCCCTCTCAGGGAGCCATGCACTGTGAGAGCACTTGGCCCAGCGATGCTGCAGAAGACCAGAGTGTCCTCCCCCTCAGCCTGTCTGCCGCATTTCCCTAGAAAAGTGACCAGAGGCACTGGTGTCACCTGGACAGCTGAGAGGGGGCACCCATATTACGTGGAGAGAGGAGGAAGAGACCCAGCTCTGCCCTCTCTAGGCTGTGGCTCAGAGCATGTGGCTTTCCGTGCCTCATCTGTGAAATGGGGGCAGGGCTCCAACCTGTTGTGAGGATTGGCCATTTGTTGAACGGGTGCTGTTGGGTTATTGTCTAAGTGCCAGGCACTGCTCCAGGAAGGGGAGCAGGTAGGAGCTAGACAAGCAAAACAGGAATACACAGGGTCCATTCACCTTGAGATACAAATGCAACAGAGCCACGTGAAAGCCCGGGCACAGCATGGGTAGGGTAGGAGCTGTTGCAGAATGAGAGGGAGGCAGGGATGTGCAGTACCTCCCAGGCCCGTGGAAACTGCAGGTGCCAAGATCCTGGGGCAGGAAGGAGACCAGCCACTGGAGTACCCTGGGAATAGGGAGGGATGCGGTGGGGAAGGGGCAGGACCCAGCATAGGGCAGAGCGGGGCCCAGCCAGTAGTGGATATCCTACCATGTTCAGGTTGAATCTGATGCGGGAGGCCCAGGGGAGCCCCCATGGGCGCCCCACACTCTATAAGCCCAGGCAAGAGTCTGGGCAGGACAGGCTGGACCATGACCTCTCTCAGACACAGGTGCCTGGTTCAGACCCGGGGGGAAGGTGGAGGCTGGCGTCCATGCATATCTGGGGGGCCGTGAGGTCTCAAGCTGTCTCTGGGGGCTGGAGACAAGTCCACAGGACAGAGCAGAGCTGGTGAAGCCCAAGGACAGGGATTGTGAATTGCTACCGCCACCTGCCCTTGGAGGCTTCCCAGACAACACAGGCTTTCTGGGGGTGGGAGGGTAGCGCCAAGTCCCAGGAAGTGGTCATGCACAGCGGGAAGAAAGGAACCTTCAGAACAGAATTGCTTGCTTCGATCAGCGATTCTCAAAGTGTGCTCTGCGGACCGGTTCCCGGCACGGGGCGGGAAGGATGCCCTGGTTTGGCTGCCAGTGTCCGTTGTCCTAATATATGCCCCTCCTTCTTTAACAAGGGTATAGTCAGGTATACATCTTTCTTGGGCCTCAGGTGAGGCAGGTTCGAGCCCCCGTCCCTGTCACAAGGAGTAAACCATGATAAGTCTTAGCTAGAAGTTCCCAAACTGTCTCTGTTCGTGGGCGCCCCCTAAGCTAAAAGAAATACCTAACATCGCCGAGTTAGGCTCAAGCAATTTGAGAACAATTTATGCCGGGACAACTTCTTGGCCAACTGCAAAAACAATATACAGGAACTGAAAGAAAAAAGTCATCATTTTAATTTATTCTTAAATAACGACAATGCGTCCTGATAAGATGGGTGTACCTATTGGCCGTGGCACAACTTGTCCAACTGCATTTGGATTGGACATGACTGCTGTCATTTTCTGTTCTGCACTGGTTTTCATTCAGTGCTTTTTTTTTTTTTTTTTTTTTTTTATTACCGCAGCCACGGAAAACCCAGCTTCTCAAAGATCTGATACGGTCAGAGGAATGTGGCATGATCTAATGAGGAAACTATGAGGTCACGTGAACTAGGAGTTCCTGGTGGTGGTGTCTGGTATTGCTGTGCTTCTCTTGAAAATGCTGAATATCCTGCAGCACCCCTGGATTTTTCTGTGGCCATCTGGGGTGCCTCAGGCCACAGTTCTAAAGCAAGCAGCTGTTGGTTTAGTCAGGGGGACGTGTCACAATTCTGGCCAATGAAATGTGAAGGAGTTTTTTGGGACATTTGTGGGAAAGGTGTACTTGGCTCCTAAAAGATGTTTGGGAAGAAGGCATCTCCTTCTGCTGTGGGCTTTTGTAGCATCCTTAGGAGAGTTCTGGAACTGCAGCTGCCATCTTGGACCCAATGTGGGTAACTTTCCCAAGGAGAACACTCTGAGGTGAGCAGAGGGGGAAAGATGGAGAGGCTCTGGCTTTGATGCCATTGTTGGCTGGGTCCTGGAAGCACCCACCTCTGGACTTCCTATTCCGTGAGCTCAGACCTTTCTGGAGAGTTTGACCTGTTTAGAAATGGATTTCCTGTACACCTGCAGCCCAAAGCATCCTTCCCAACACTCCAGCAAACCGATGCTTGGGAAACTCTGTGCTTTCTCTCCTTCACTTAAGGTTACCTATCAAAATCTTTGAGAAATCCCACAATTCTCTGCTTACTTTTGTTCAGTGCAGAGTTTGCCAAATTTACTTGACCAAGGAAACCTTTTTTCCATAGAACCTAATTAACATCTCACAAGACAACCCTGTGCCAAAAAACACACTTTTGAAAAGGATGCCTTAGGTCCTTCCTTAGAGCTGCTCAGCCCCACCCGCCCCAGAAGCCCTTACACATAGACTCCCACCTCCGAGGCACGCCAGGGTCCACATGTGTTTCTGTTCAATGGGGGAGACTAAATGAAGCCAGATGTACCTGGGCAGCCCACAGGCAGAAGAAGCAATGATTTAATGTCTCAGCTATGCAGGGATTAGCTTGCTAGAAAGCTCCCAAGGAGGAGTGGGGACTTGCCGCCAGTCTGCTAATGGATTCAGCAGAAATGCCCCTGTGGGCTGCGCATGATTGCCGTGTGCATGAGTGCTGTGTCCATGACCGCTATCAGCAAGACTCAGCAAGACCCCTGAGTCCCTCATTGCAGTGACCATCATCACGGGGCCCATGAATGCTTGGTCCATGACTACTGTGTTCAAGACCTCTGTGTCCATGAATGCTATGTCCATCACTTCTGAGTCAGTGATCCCAGTGCCCATGACCACTGTGTCCATGTGCCCACCATCACAGTATCCATGACTTCTCTGTCCATGACAACTGTGCCCATAACTGCTATGCCCATGACCTCTGGCCTACAATCTTTGTGCCCATGACCATGAGTACATGAGTGCTGTATAGAGGGTCAGACCCTCTGTACTTCCTGGGTCAGGTCCCACTGTCACCCTAGTTCTCCCCTGATCACTCCTCTGGGGCACCTCCCCGCCATCAACCTGCCCCTGTTCCCACTATGCCCCAGCCTTGGTGTCCCCAGCCCGGGAGTAGGAGGACTCTGCTGACCACTAGCTGTGGCACTGAGGCCATTCTCTTCCCGCTCTGGGGGCCAAGAGATTATCTAGCCCAGGGTTTTTAAGAAGTGCCCCTAGAGCCCTTGGGGTTCTAAAGAATCCCCTTAGGGAGTATGCCCAAGTCAGCCAGGCCAGCTCTCTATTTATTCTTTTTATCCACTGGGTGTCCATGTAGGAATTCATTGGAAGAAAAGGCTTTGTGGCAGGAAAAAAGTCTCAAACCACTGATGCCGTCCAGCCGTGCCTTTTGCACAAGAGAGGACTGGGTCCTCCCTCGAGATCTGTGGGAGAGCCAGAGCCAAGCGGGAGGGGCTGGGGTCAGGGCAGGGGAGTGGAGGAGACAGCCTGCAGGGCCAGTGGTTTATTCTCTCGGCTGGCTTTGCCTGCCGCGACCCAGGAGAAAAGCCCTTTGAAACAGTCAGAGATGTGGCCAGGAGCCATACAAAGCGTGCTTCTCAGACTCGGGTTGCTGGCCAGGAACCAGGAGGCAGTCTGGGAACTCGGCTTTGGAGGTGGGGTGCGTTTTCTTCGCTCAGCCGAGGTTTAGAGGTGGGCAAATAGCCACTCACCCTGGGCCAGGCACCTCCACGCAGGAGCTCAGCTTCTCGTAGCTGCCCGAGCTGGGTCTCAGCCCGCCTGGCGGGACAGATTTAGCAACGGCTGCTTTAAAAGGTGTGTACAGGGACAGCTGCTCTGACTAAGCACAGTGGGCACGGTGTCTGGAGCCCATGGTCCTCTCAGGTACCCTCCAAAATGCTTTAATTTCTTTTAAAATTCAAGAGAAAAATAAACTTGTAGGTCGAAGAAAATCTTTCAATATATTGCATTAATATGTTCATCTTTATACCGATATAGTTGTACAATAATAGTATATAAATCTATGTATATTATAATATATTAATGTTAATTATATCTATTTATGGAGGAAGAGGGCCCGTGAAGGGAAAATATGTCTACCCAAGTTATGACAAAGTCAGGGCGTATCCCTGGGCAGGGGAGAGTGGACGTCAGACTGTGTATCCGTTTGCTTGGGCTGCCGTCACAAATACCGCTCCTCCCCGTGTCTTCCCATTGTCTTCCCTCTGTGCATGTCTGTGTCCTAAGCTCTTCTTATAAAGACACCAGGTGTACTGGATTAGGGCCCACCCTGATGACCATATTTTAACTGAATTTAATTTAATTATCTCTTTAAGACCTTATGTTTAAGTACAGTCCCATTCTGAGGTACTGGGAGTTAGGACCTCAACAGACCAATGGGGGGGGGGGTATGACTTAGCCCTTAGATCTTCTCTCTTGAGTTCATGTTTTCCCTTGCAACTGTTTTCCTTCTTTCTTCCTCTCTCGCCCTCTTTCTTTTCTTGAGAAGAGAAGGGCTCTAAATAGAACTTGCCCTGCTTGAGAGACACCTGCTCTCAGACAGGGAATCTTCCTAGCTCCCGGTTCTGTCTGTAGGGCCACGAGTCAGGATGCTCTCCAGTGCTGGGTTCTGGGCAGGTTTAAGCTGCTAGAAGGAATATAAAGGGCACTGGGTGCCATAGGGTGGATTCTAGCACTTTCCCTTCTCTTTAGATGCCAGGGCTTGGTCAAGCTATATTCAAGATGTGCAGTATTAGAATTCTGAGGTTATTGGGGGTTGATCACGAGCATGTAACATCCAGGTGTGTAGGATTCCTGTCCCACAACAAGACCCAGATGTTAGAGAGAACCTCCCCACTTGTTCCAATGTTCTCCGCCCCATCCCACCATCTTCAACTGTATGGGGTAGACATGGGGGGGGGTCTTTTGATATGAAAATGGCTCCATTGGGATTGAAACTGTAGAGGATCCCAGCAGGTCACAGCCTCCTGAATGCTGGAAAACTTGCTGTTTTATTAGGATTTTTTCAGGAAAGGGGGTTGAGAGACTCAGGCTGAGAGCCCTCTACCATCTCCGTTTCAATGTCACTGGAGAGCTATTCTGCTGCCCTTGAAAGTTAAACGTTATTTTTGAGTGTGGATATCC
The DNA here is from genome assembly GCF_054177405.1 of Leptonychotes weddellii. Taxonomy (NCBI): domain Eukaryota; kingdom Metazoa; phylum Chordata; class Mammalia; order Carnivora; family Phocidae; genus Leptonychotes; species Leptonychotes weddellii. The sequence continues at coordinate 43,795,558 of NC_138374.1, read as the reverse complement.
ACGTGAACTTTGTGAATATTTATTTTATTTTAAAGGGGTCCTCCTGAGGTTAATCCTTATATGAGGAAGAGAAACAGGAAGGGGAGGGGCAGGAGAAGGCAGGGCGGGTTATGAGTTGGTTTATGAGTTGTTTTGCCCTGTGCTACCTTACCTCTTCTGGGGTCTCTAATCCTAAGACACAAGCCTTGGTCCGTCGCAGCGATTTTGTCCCTTTGGATGTGTTCCAGCACCTTGGTAGGTCTTATGATCTTTTTTTAAAAGATTTTATTTATTTATTTGAGAGAGAGAGAGAGTGAGCACGAGAGGGGGGAGTGGGGGAGGGAGAAGCAGACTCCCTGCTGAACAGGGAGCCCGATGCGGGACTCGATCCCAGGACTCCAGGATCATGACCTGAGCCGAAGGCAGTCGCTTAACCAACTGAGCCACCCAGGCGCCCAGTAGGTCTTATGATCTTAATGTCAGGTTCAGGGACATGGGTTGCAATCATTCTAGAGCTAGAACCAACACACCTGGGTCAGGATGGGGCGTGGTGGGCCAACCCAGAGAGTAGGTGGTGCAGGAGGAAAGGGGTTGATGGGCTCCTGTCAATCACCCCTCTCTGCCTGGTCTCTACCAGCGGGAGAAGAGCATGGGCTGAGGGGCTCGAGGTCTGGGGTCAGCCCCGCCTCTGAGGCTCATTTCACCTGTGGCTTTGGGAGAGTCTCTTCCTTCTCTGGACATCAGGCTCCCCATCTCCTGAATGAGGAAGTTGGACTAGATGAGTTCACTGGTACTCACTAGGTACCGGCCCCTGGGGGAGGTGCTGAGGATGCACCAAGACAAGAAAACGAGCCCACAAGCCTCTTGGAGGCAGGCGAGCTGCTGCAAGCCAGCTGTGTCACGTACTCATTTTTTCCTCTCTCAGAAATATATTTGTTTTATTTTTTTCTCATTACAAAAGCAGTTCGTGCTTATTATTTAAAAAATATATATGGAAACCGCAGCTAAGGAAAACAAAAGCAGAAACGATGCCCATAAATCTCACGCGCCCAGAGACAAGCACTGTTAGCATGATGGCATATATTCTTTCGGACTGTTCCCTCTGACTGGGAATGGATATGCATAAACATAGACACAAGCTAGGGCAGTGCACTGTTTGTCTTACTCAGTCCTCACGACCACGGCATGAGACGGTCAGTGTTATTTTCACCCCAAAATGGAGAGACAGAGACTCGAAGAAGTAGGGTAGCTCGCCCCCTGTGATGCAGTGCCGAGCCAGCCTGATACACTGTCCAAAGCTCCTTCTCAACATCGATTCCCAGGAGGAAGTGAGGCAGGCAAGCAGGGGATTTTTCCAGCACCCACGACACCCAAAGGGAGCCAGACCGATGCACTCACTTCAGGGCGGCTGGAGGAAGCACGAAGAAGCTCGCCCTTGAGTAGTGTCCTTAGGAACAAGATGGGCTGTGTCAGGTGGAGGGGAGAGAAGGAGCAAAGTCAAAAGAGTGAAAGCCCACCAAGTCAGTCCCTCTGTGCAAAAGGAGGCAGCCCGGGGCAACTGGCTGTGTGTGTGCACGTATGTGTGCATGCACACACGTGCATGCGCGTGTGAGTTTGTGTGTGTTGGAGAGGTGCAGGGGACGGGGCAGGAGGGGAGCTGGCTGGTGTCGGGCTGACGAGGGCCACGAACGATCATGCTAAGCAGTTCAGCTTTCTCCATAAGGTGATGCGAACTATTGAGGTTCTTAATGGGGTATGAATGAGTCTTTCAGGAGAGCTCTTTGAAGGCCATATGGGGGGTAGAACGGGACAAGGAGAGTCAGGAGTCATTCTTGTGAATGATCCTGTCTGACCCCAGTTCACACCCCCAAGAAAGAGTGGTGGAAGGAGAGGGGATCCAGGTCCTAGGGGTCTTAGGAAGGTGGCTGGACTCCCAAATACTCATCCTACAAAAACATACCTCATGAGCTAACGAGGAAGGATGTGAAGCCCCAGACGTGTGTGGTGGGGCCGCAGATGAGCGGCTGGGGAATGAGGGGCTGACTTAATGGTAGTAATCCCTGCTGTGTCTCATTTCCAAATCTCGGCTCAGCTGTCGGCACCAACATCTGTTTGCTCCGTCTCCAACACGAGGTGAGGCCCCTTCACCTCCTGGGACGGGATTGACATTGTTTAAGTTTTCACCTGGGTGGCTTTGTCTGGGAGGACTGATGTCCTGCACTGCGTTCCGTGGAGTCAAGCACTGGTCCCACTTATACAGGGTCCCCTAGGCGTTAGAAAGGGTGAGGGGGGGCCGATGGGGGGCTCCCCGTGATGAAGGACCTGGGCTACCAAGGGCGCCCGCACACCAAGAGCCCAAGCTGCGCATGTGACAGGCATGTGTGGATGTCAGAGGGGCGTCAGTGGGTAGAGAGACGGTGGGGGGGGGAAGCGGCCTGTCGCCGATCTAGACTGAGTGGTCGGTGAGAGAAGGAGTGAGTGAGGAGGCTGGGGTCTGCCACAGCAGTGTGCAAGCAAACAGTGAAAGGCTCGTGCTTGCTGCGCACACGTCCTTTGCGAGTTGGGCTGTCAGTGTGGAGCAGGCTTCAGGATGGGGTTCTATATGCCTCGATTAGGGGAAGTGCCTGTGGAGGATACAGGCGGAGGAAGGCGGGGAAGGCGGGGAGACCCCTCAAGCTCGGGGCAGGTCCGAGACCCGAGGAAGGACAGAGGGAGGGAAGGACGGGAGGAGTGGGTGGAGCTCGACTGAGAAGGTCCAGACCAGGCTGATGGAGAGCCCCGAAGCCAACATCGCCCAGATGTGGAATCCTTCATGTGGCCCAGTTCTCGTACCCCAATCACGGATACGAGTCATTTGTGGGGAGAGCCTGAGGGAAGCACCTGCAGCCTCACGTCAGTCAGCTCCGGTCCCAGCAGATTCTCTGGAAGGGGATGACTGGGGCTCCTCCATGGCGGCTGTGGTGGGCTGGGAGCCGGCCTCCATTCACTCCTCACTCTGAACCCAGGCTCTTCATCAGAATGCTGCTGGCCCCTGGGGCATAGTCAGCACTGATGTCCGGAGGGAGCCGGGAAAGGCTCTGGTGCAGAGGTGATGCACATCAGCTCCACTGGGAACCACGGGCCGAGGCCCATCCTCTCCCACAGGGGATCTAGCAAGGGAAAGTCACCTCCGGTCTAGAAGGGAGGCGGCTGGGAGTATGGGAACAACACTAACACCTGCTGGGCCCGGTGAGGGAAAGGAGTGCCTCCTGTTGAGAGAATCAACGGGAGGATTGAAGGAAGGGAGGGGAGAATGGGGGAGAGGCAGTCAAAGAGTGCAGGGGTAAATGCGGGGGTGAGGGGGAAAGAGCAAGGGAAGAGGTGAATGAACAAGGAAGAAGTGAGGGATGAGTGTGGCCTGAAGGCTGGGGCACAGAGGGGGTGAGCGGGAATGAATGAGCGGAAGTGAGAATACAGAAGCAAAGCGGAGAGGGCACAGGCCTCCCTTGCTCTGGCAGGGCAGCAAGCCAGGGGGTTTCCTTCCCCTTGCCGCCTCTGGTCAGGCTGTCCCCCAGATGGCACCGACGGCCTCTGGGCAGTTGCTGCAAAGGTATCCTCCCCAGAGGCCCCCGGGGCTGGAGCACAGGGAAGGGACAGCCCTTTCTTCCCGTTGATAGTGGATCACAGTTTGGGGCTGACGTCTGTGCTCACCTGTGGCGGAGGGGGGTTGAAGCCTGCCAGCCTCAGCCCGCTGTGACCCGCCCACGCCGGGAGGCCCCAGAAACGCCCTCTCCCCGCTACCATGTCCAGCATGCCCCAAATGCATCCAGCGAAGACGGATGTCGTTTTGCTTCAAGCCTCTAAGATTCTTTTTTTTTTTTTTAAAGATTCTATTTATTTATTTGACAGAGAGAGACACAGCGAGAGAGGGAACACAAGCAGGGGGAGGGGGAGAGGGAGAAGCAGGCTTCCCGCCGAGCAGGGAGCCCGATGTGGGGCTCGATCCCAGGACCCTGGGATCATGACCTGAGCCGAAGGCAGACGCTTAACGACTGAGCCACCCAGGCGCCCCGCCTCTAAGATTCTTTTAAAGGAAAGAAGCCCCGAACAAGCCCACTCCCAATTGCTGAAGGGCAGGGTGGGGGCCGCTGGGGTGCGAGACCCGGTCCTAGCTGTCGAGAGAGCCAGGTGAGGACCCAGGGCATGCCCACAGCACAGCAACGCAGTGGCCTTGGGCAAGCTCATTCTGTTTTTGGGCCCTAATTTAACCCTCCCCCTCTGTAAAAGGGAAAGAGTTTGGCCAGATCCTATTTTGTCCAGGAGTGGACACAGGATCTGGGGTGATCACTGTAGTTAATTGGTTTGATGGCCAGAGAGGAGCTGAGTTGCAAAGACCTTTGTCCCCATGCCCAGGAAGCACCCTGCCTTTGAGGTGTGCAGCCTGGCCTGTTGGGGATCTAAGCCGGGCCACCGGCTCGGGATGAAAGGGCTGGTGAGAACAGCCGGGCTGGGTTTGTGGACGCTCTCACTTCTGTTGGCTCCCGAACAAACCGTGCACAGCAGGTCGGCGGTGCCAGGGATGGACGCGGAGCCGGCCCGAGGGCGTGAGCGCGGGTCCCTGAGCATCTTTACTTTCGAAGTGTGCCCGAAGTTCGGAACTCAACAGATCCTGCCTGAAGCGGGGAATCTGTCAGGTCAGAAGGCCCAGAGCTGCAGGTTCACTGCCTTTTCTGTAAACTTTTTATTGAAGTGTAATATGCTTACAGAGCAGGACATGAATAGTAAGTGTGCAGCCGGATGGAATTTCACAAAGAGTGAATATACCTGTGTTGCCGGCACTGAGATCAAGAAACAGAATATGCCCAGCATCCCAGAGACCTTGGTACTCCTTTGTGTCCAGCTTCTTTCTCTCAGTAGAAAGTCCAACAAAGTTGGACTTCTCTCCGCATTGTTGCCCTAGTGCTCCATTGTATGGCTCTGCCTTTCCCACCGGAGGCGGGCCCTGGCACTCAGGGGTCACCCCCGCACCTGTAAAGGCCATTCGTTCCTGGCCGCCCCGCTGTTACATTCTTCTGCATTCCACCTCTCCTGTGCCACCAAGTTCACAGTAGCCTGAGCACGATCCATTACGGGTAGCAAACCGAGGGAGGAAGGAGGCGGAGGCCAGAGCACGGAGTTTGACCTCCTAAAGCCAAACCCGCGCCACCGATTGCGGGTGGGGAGTGAAGCAGAGGGGCAGGGGGAGAACACAGCCCCCTCGGGCCTGGAGCGGGCCAGCCTGGCCTCCTCTGCCACCACGAAGCTGGGTGGCTGGGGTCCCTAAGAGGGACTAGTGATGACTCAGGAGCGGTGTCACTTGGATGTCAGGTGTCTGGCCACCAGGCAAAGGCAGGAGAGGATGAGTGGAGAGGGAGGCCGCGCAGGCTACTGAGGCCCCGAGTGTGCAGCTGGTTGCAGGGACAGATGGCGAGGCACTCAAATGGTTAGGACCTGTGCATGGACAGGATGGGAAGGCGAAGAGAAGGAACAGGACGGGGAATTGCCAAGTGTAGCCATCTGCAGAAAGGCGAGGAGGCTTCCTGCTTGGGGGTCTTCTAAGCAGGGTCCCCCCTCCTTCCCTGCAGTCCCTCCATGTCTGGCACAGTTCAGGTCCACAAGCCGTGTTCATGGAGGCAGGTGACATCCCTCCTGGTCTGGATTTCCAGGACAGGACCTCTGGATGAGGTGGGGGCAATGTCCCTCCCACCTGCCCACCTGCCCACCTGATGGGGCCTCCTGTGGCCTCGAGGTCCTGCCGGCCGTCAGGCAGCTGCAGGGGCTCAGCTGTTGCTCAGCAGGGCCAGAGGTGAGTCCATTAGCTCGGTGCTGTTCTCCGGAGAGCATGCAGGAGGATTATCCGGCTGCTTTGCCGCCTCCCCGATGTGCTAGGACCACCCCTTTGGGACTGAATCCAAGGAAGTGAGTGATACCGTGATTAGATGTGAGGAGTCAGCAGTCCTCCTCTTCCTCCTCCTCCTCCCTCATAAATCCAGCCTTGGGGTGAGGGGTGGCTGGCGGGAACAGAGAGGGAAAGGCAGTGGCTGGGGCCAGCCAGGGCTGGCTCTCAGCCTGGGCTCAGCTTCTGCCCCGCCTCCTCTGGGCTGCCTTCCCATCTGGGGAACTAGGGTGTGAGTGCCTTTGTGTCTGGGGGTCCTTCCAGGCCTGGCATCCTCCAGTGGTGACAGTGAGGGACTGAGCCCTGCCCTGGAATGGGCTGACTGGAATCCCCCCACAATCCACTCAGGATCCCCTCGCCCTCCCTTGGCCCTTTTTGGCAGGATGGGATGGGGGGGGGGTCAGAGGGAGGGATATGCCAAGGAGAGGGGAGAGGCAGAAGCTGTATTTTCTGTGATCAGGATGAGAACAGTAGCCACCGTTAACCAAAGGCTTACTTCATCTGTACCAGCACAGTTACATAGCGCCTTGCCTAATGCAAAATATCGAGGCCCTGTGACCCAGTGGGGACAAAGCCCCGGGGCCTCAGAGAGTCAGAAGGTGGAGTGAGGTGTCAGGCCCCTCAGAGGGAGAAGATGTGGGAGAGAGTGCTCCATGCTCCGGGCTAGTCCCTAGCAGATCCCCTTCTGGATCCGGTGTCTTTGATGGTCACGGTAGGATGGTCCCGAGACTTCACTGGGTTCAGTCGCTGAGAACGTCAGTCAGAAGCTCAGGCATGCAAGAAACAGAATTTCCTCAAATTTTCTATGACAATTCAGTTTCAGTGTCTGGTTCCTATTCCACCAAGGCGATGCACGCGGGACCCTGTGGGCTTATGGCCCTCTCCGTCGGGATGTGTGAGATCCCTGAGCTTATGCAGGTGTCGGATGGATGGGACACCTGGCTTCTTGGACATGTCCTTCAGGCCACTTGGCCGTCAGGGATGGTCCCCACGGGTGGTGCTGAGATGCTGCAGGCCGGTTGGCAAACCCTCTTTAGCTGGCAGCATCCCCCGCTCCTACCTCACCAGCCTTGGGTGCCCACGGAACCACTCAGCTGCTTCTGCTACCCACTGGGGCACGGAGACACCGTGAAGCTGCCTGAGGCCCCAGCTGCCTAGAAATACCCTGCAGACACTTACTGTCCAGATCCCTGCCTCCTCCCCAGCCACAGAGCCCAGGCTTTTCTCTTCCAGATCTCACGAATGTATTTGGGAGTTTCCTGTGGGGTTCATCTTCTTGGGACCTACTGACAACTCCCTTGATGTCACTCCCTCTGGCTCCCTCCACTCCCTGTGCCCAGGGAGGCCCAGCCACAGGAGCTGGGGGCACTTGCTGTAACTCACTGTGCATCCTCCGTATTCCTTATCAGAGACCATTGGTCCTCTTTGTTTCCCGATAGACATGGCGCTTTGGGGTTCCATGCGGGAAGGAGATGTCCAGCTTCTCTGTTTCCTGCAGCTTTATCCCCTCCCCAAAGCAGTTAGACAGAGCTCTAGAGCCTAGGTGAGAAAGGAGGTATTTAGAGAAAACTCTGTGCATGAGGACAGAGGCAGAGGCTTGAGGGACGGTCCGTGTCATGTCAGGCCCATGGAGACCAAGCCCCATGACTGGGTGTTTGCTTCTCCATCACAGGGCCGTACATGCTCCCAAGACAACTGTGATCTGTTCTATCTCAACAGGCCCCGCAAACAGAAAGGGGTCCCCAGAAGGTCACCAGGACTCCTGCTAGAGAGCCACACATCAGCTCTGGTGAGACCTTCAGGTCTCTCAGTTCAGCGAGACGCCCCACAAATGCATACCCCATGGGTCAGCAAAAGGAAGTCTGTTCCCAGACAGGATCCAGAATCACAGCCTGTTTTGGGACCTGTGTGTGCTCATACGCGTCTCAGGTAGCTTTCCTGCCGGCCTGGAGCAGCTATGACGATGGTTCTTTCACAGATAAGGAAACTGAGGCTCACAGGGGTGAAGGAACTGGTCTAAGATCCACCGTGAAAGGGAGGAGGTAGGCTCTGACCTGTGTGTCCCCACGGTTTCCCACCACACCTCATTGTCTCTGAGGTTCTGTGTGGTTATTAAAAACTGGCCACTTTCTGGAGAAGTTCAGTGTCCTTCTGGTGGTGGAGAAGGGAGGGGACACGTGGTGGGAGAGCGGGGAGTGGGCTTAAGGGGCAGAGGGTGAGCCTGTGCTTTCTTTCTGCCTCCGCACCCAACCTCACGCTGCCCGGGGTGGGGGTGGGGATCGCCCGATTATTACGGCGGCCGCTTACAATGTGCAGGGCATGGTGTCAGAGAAAAGGCCAGTAAGACTCAAGCAGGGGCTCTCCCCCATCCCCACCCCGAGAACCTGCCGGGGCTGCTGTGCATCACCACAGACCCTCACGTGGCTCTTCCAAGAGTAGTGTCCGAGACATACCATGCCTGGGGACTGTTCATAGACGTTACGGGAACAAAAGTCTCCGTGGTCACAGAGCTGGGAAATCCTGAGTCAGAGGGGGTGACGCTTATTCTATGATGCAGGAATCTTCAGAGCGTGGCTGCTCTCCTGAGGGGGCTGTGGAATCCGCGGATTCCCTACTGCATTTACTCCTGAGGGCCCCCTTCCCTCTGCAGAACGAGGCGCATTGCTTGTCTTCAGCAGCACCCCTTTTGGGAAACAAGGCTCTGATAGCAGCTAGAAAGGGCCCCTGGGGAAGATGAACAGATGAAGGACCAGGGGTCTGCAGGGAGATGGGCTCTTGGGCCGAGGGAGGCGGCTTCTGGCAAGGCTGTGGGAGTCCCGTCTCGGAGGGAGGGAGGAGGGAGGAGGAGGAGGAGGTAGGGATGTGAGTGGGAGAAGGGTCTTGCAGGAAAGCCGGCGTCAGCGCTGGAGAGGGGGAGCACGTAAGGGTCGTGGGTGTGAGCAGCACACACCCAGTGCGGCTGAAGCTGCCTAGCCGACTTAAAAGGGAGGTCTGACACATTGGGGTGGAAAAGGTCTTACAGCTCGGGGCTGATCATGGCCAAATGCATGGGCTTAGCATTGGGGCTTCTGCTTAGAGACATTTTGCTACCGATTTCCTGTGGCCCCCTGAGTTCCGAAATGAGGGTGGACACCCCGCCGAGAAGCTCTCTGCAAAGCATCAGGCTCTGGGCTTCCCCTTGGTAGTGGGTAGTTCCCTATAAATCCTCCTTTCCGATCGGCGAGGGGCATCTTTCTGTTCTCTCCGATGTTCTAAGACGCCAAACTGCTTCCACATTGCTCACGACACAGAAGAGAAGAAGAGGCAGAAGCACATCTTTGGATCTGGAAAAACCTGGGTGCATGCAGCTGAGAGAGCAAAACTGTTCATGAAAACCCATCTGGGATCCGACCAAGCAGGAGAAAGAGACCGGGGGCCAGGAGCCTTGGCAGTGGGAAGGAGAGACGTGGTCGTGGGTTATGCATAATCCACTCCTGGCACTGTCTGCAGCCCTCCTTCGGCTCGAGGAAACACTCTCATCCCCGACACAGACATCTGATCATTATGATTTTGTGTTTGAAGACAGTTTTAGCCTCCTGCAGACACGTGTAAAATCTGCATCCGCTGCCCAGGATGGGGGACATAAAAGTTCCTTAAGAGGGTCGCAGACCTTCCTGGGATGGGATCCAGGCTGTCTGCAGCTTTGGCACAGGGTCGGCTCTGCTCACGCAGGTCCTGCCCTCGCCCCCCTGTCTGCTCACTGGGCAGAATCCACCCCATCCTCGAAGGGCCCATCCAGGCCTGTGTCTAACAGGGGCAGATGCCGACTCTTTCCTTCCTGACTATCTTAGCATTTTCTCTCTGCTTTTCTTCTTTCCTTTTTTTTTCCCCCCCTTCCACAGTTGATTTAATTCACTTGATGTTATATTGTGCTGCCTCGGTCCCTAGCTGCCTCTTGTATATATAACCATATATTGAATGGGCTGAACTCGATGGGGTACGAACAGGAAATGGCTTTATTTCTCTCCCTTCGATGCTTTCAATCATGCCCGGCTGGATCTCCTTCCCCTCCCCTTGATGACATGGCAGGCACGTACGAGCGCTTCTCAACCGTTTTCATGCACAGAATAAATTTCGCTCTCATATTAAAAAGGTCCAGCCCAGCCCGTGCACAGCCCGTCCCCTACATCCAATTTAAAGCGTCTCCCTCCCTGCCACGCGGGCCTGACCATGTCGCTGCGTGGAGACCTGCGGTGGCCTGGGGATGGGTTGTCCACTATTATGGGTTGAATTCTGTCTCTGAAAAAAGATAAGTTGAACTCCTAACACCTACTTCCTCAGCACATCACCTTATTTGAAAATAGTCTTTATAGAATTAATTGAGTTAAAATGAAGTCATCAGGGTGGGCCCTAATCCAGTATGACTGGTGTTCTTATATAAAGGGGAAATGTGGACACAGAGACAGACGTGCAGAAGGCAGAGGACACACAGGAGATGGCCCTGCGACTGGAGTGACCTATCTACCAGCCACGGAAGGCCGAGGACTGCCAGCCAGCACCAGAAGCTGGAAGAGGCAGGGAAGGACGCTCCCCTAGAGCTGTCCAAGGGACGTATCCCTGTTGACACCCTGGTCTCGGACTTGCAGTGTCCAGGACTAGAAGACAATAAACTTCTGTTGTTATAAGCCACCGAATTGGTGGGGTTTTGTTACGGCGGCCCTAGGAAGCCAATACATCCGCCTGCCTACTGCTGATTTTTCCAGAGCCCCTGCAAAATGCGGGGGGATGGAAGAGAGGGGGCCCTATCTTTTCAGATGAACCGCACTGGCTGAATTCTCTCTTGTTTTCAAGGCCTCTGTCCGGGCATTTTGTGGGCTACAGATGTTCCCTCAGTGGTCCTCTGTCCCCTCTGGGGAGGGTCCCCAGCACAGCCCTGGAACCTGGTTGCTCTCTCTGGCCTCCTTTTGGCCTTGGAGAAGCTCACATTCACTTGCAGGCCCTTCAGCTGCCCTTGACCGTACCCTCCTCCTTTAGCCTCTCATCCTGAGTTCTCCGAGTGGGATACCGTCTTGGAGATGGCCCTCTACTCTAACCCTGGGAGCAGGGGGAATGTGTGATAAACAGAAATATCTGTGCCTAGGCGTGGGCTTGGGGTTCCCGCAGTGCAGTGGGCCTCCATCTGGGCAAGGAGGCTCTAGTGTCCCCTCTCTGTGGCTACCCTAATCTCTACAAGAAGATCTCTGGAGCGCCTGCCAATAGTTTTAGTTTGCAGAGGTGCAGAGAGCAGGGAGGTCCCAGCACGTTAGGTAATGTCAAAGTCCCCACATACACAGACATAAGCTCCCTCGCTTTGCTTGAAGTGTGGGCTGAAGAGTGAGAAGTAACGAAAGTGCACACAGTTCGCAACACACCCAGGGAAGGATTCTGGCCACCCTCCATTTGAAATATGGTGGTATTTGTCCCCTGCTGCCCCTGGCTTTGGAGTTTCGGCTAAAGGATTCCCATTCCTATCCCGTTACAGAGAAGAACAGTTGTGTCTGTAGGAGATTAGCATCCCTGAGAACCTCCTGCCTTCTACCTTCTACCTTCTACCTTCACTACAGCCACCGGGAGGAGGAGGTCACAGAGTGGAGTGGCTAGAGTCCAGGCTCCAGAGTCCTATGGCCACAAGTTCAAGGCCATGCGCAGACACTTACTCAGCTGTGGGTGTCAGGTAAGGGACTGAGCCCTTCCAAGCCCCTGCTTCTCCAGCTTTCAAGTATGGATGGAAGGTAATGAGCAAGCATCTGCCGAAGAGTCAGGCACAGGGACACCCAGCCACGGCCCTCACTGGGAAATGATGACAATGTGCACCAGACCGGGGACCTTTTTCTCCAGCGAAGTGCGTGAATGCAAAGTTTATTATAGGTGATTCCAGTTATAGACCTCTGGGTGCTCAGTGGCTTGTCACTGAATTAACATGGAATTGCTTGGAATTGTTTAGTAAAGAAACAGCAGAAAGAGACCAAAAAGATACCGGTAACCCATTAGGGTCCTTTAGCCACCTGAGATGGTCACTAACTGGCTCAGCACTTTGCAAAGCTCAGACCTAGACTCCTGGGGGCATTTTTGGCTCACATCCCCATCCCACAATGCATTGGGCCAAATCCAACCTCACCCAGGATTTTTAAATTGAAGTACTCTTGTCCATTTAGCAATGAGCTATGGTGCAGTCTCAGTGATTCTTAAAATTGACTAATATATGCATTTTAAAGGGAAAAAATTATTGCAGACCCCCGGTGTTGACTAAAACTATTTTGATCATATTGTTACTTAAATATATACAAACATAAAAGTAAGTATAAATTCCTTATGCTTTTAGCTCTTACACCACTATAAAACCAAAACACAATTACACATTATATGCAAACAAAACTGCAAAACCATTAAAATTCAAATTAATGGCATTAATTTAATGTGACAGATGATGTTTTGCTGAAAGTAAAATAAGCTATGTTGGGTTTAATAATAGAAGGACGTATTCCCATTTTAAGTTCTGCTTGTTCTCAACTAGGTGTTTTGATGTTTGAACATGCCAGGCCATCATCAGAGTTATTGTCAATATTATCAGTATTTTAATATAAGAATTTTACCAATATTATTATTTTTCATGGGTTAAAATGGACAAACCTGTAACCACAAACCTAAGGTTTTGATGGGCCAGTTTATTAGAGCCCCCAAATATTTTTTAATAACTTAAAAAATATAAAAATACATCCCAGTTAGCGAGACACTTTCCGGTTTCATCCCCTTACCTGTAGTCCTGTGCTGTCAAGCTCGTCCTTGTGGACCAAGACGACATTCCCTCCAGCACCTGCTTGCAAAGTGGCGACTGCAGTCCTGTCCACCTCAGCACAGAGCCGGTTGCCGTGGCCTGCCAGTGTCCCCCGAAGTGTTTGATGACTCAATCCTCCCTCTGCTCGTCCCTGTTTAAACAATTGCTAAACCGCTAAACCTGTGTTTGCACAGTAGCCCGTGAAGTCTTCTGGCCTTCATTTTGCAAGAACGTGATAGTAAACCCAAATGTAAATGCAAACTCTGAATTCCCGGGGCATTATTTGGTGATCACATGATCATCCACGCACAATCCAATACAGTCTCACTAATGGTTTTCAATTTTTGAGATGACAACATCAAATTTAGAAAGTTTCTCCTATCCCTCAGGGGCCCCTGATACTCTCTCTGCGGATTTCACTTTGAAATCCCTGTTGCATTAAAAAGAGCTCTGGTCTGGGAATCTGAGGCTAGATTTTGATTCTAGGTCATGGATTGGCCTCCTGTGTTCTGGGGGTAGACTCCTCATCCTCGGCTTCATCTGCGCCTCATCACTGGTTGTCTTGCATTTTCGGCCTTATCATGCTGATTTCACCCGACCATTCCACCAGGCAAATATGACTCTCCTCAATGGACAGATGGGGAAAACTGAGACCCAGGCACACAGCTAGTGAATGAGGAGATGGGGTTACAAGGCCGGTTGTCTGACCCCACAGACACCTCGTGGCAATGATTCACAAGATTGAGGCTGTCCCCCGAGTGCTTCAGTCCCCTGAAGGACCCAGGTCTTGGGACCTGCACCTCCTCTCCCTACCCCTGGTCCACACACATACCTGGGAACAAAGCACAGTCTTGGAGAAAGTGGAAGAACAGCCTTGATTCATCCCAGCCATGCCCCTGATGACCCATATCAGACCTCTGCTCATCTCTGGACATGCCCCGCCCCCACCAAAATGACAAGATTATCCCAAGATCCTGACAATGGAATTTTCCTGATGGGTGAATTCATGCTTATTTGTTTATTTGGCGAAAAGATAGATGTAAGTGGATAACTGAAATCATATTTTATACACATGCAAGCATATATATGTATATATGTGTATACATACACGAGTGTAGATGTATATGTTTAAGTGTGTGTGCGTATTGATCTTGATTAAAGAGAATGAAATTTCCTGGAATTGAGACTGGGTTGGAAACACAGGTTTGTGGTTGGCTTTTTGTAGCTGAGGCATAGCTCATCAGGAAAGGGTCTTTGGAGAACAACTGTCTCCCTGGGCCCTTGACCACTGACCTCTCCAATCCCTGGTGTAGGGAGAACGTGGCTGGGGTTCCTCCCTTTGGAAGCTGGAAAGACTCCTCATCTTATCTCAGAAACCCCTGCAGACATCATCGCTCTTGAAATCCTCCCTCTTTCAGACTTGATGTGTGTGTGTGTGTGTGTGTGTGTGTGTGTGTGTGTGTGTCTACAGCCTTGACAAATAGAGTGATGTTCAGGGCTGTCTGGAATTTTGATTCCAGTGGGAAATTCCAGTTCAGACCTATGGATCTATGCCCTTGGATTTGTTCTACTCAAGTGCAAGGGAGCCATCTTTAGGGAGAACCCTTTCTAACAACCCATCCCTCCTACCCATGGATCTTGAGGTTGTAAAAGATTATTTCTTCTAGAAAGAGTTTAAGTGATAACTCATTCTTGCATTTTTATGAAACCAAGACATTTACACTTGACCATCAGAGATTCTAACTGGCATGTGGCTCATGCTTATGAGACCTGCAGAGTTGATAAAATAGCAGCTAAAACAAAGACATTTGACATTTTAGTTATTCATGCAGCCTTGCTCAGGGCACATGTACAATGATCATTAAGCCATTTGAAATAGTGATATTTCAGCATTTGTGCACAGAATGTACGAGTGCCCACCAATCTAACACTGCATCCCAGGAGAACTCCAGAACAAGAAGGTGAATGCAAGTCTAACTATGCTTGTTCAAATGCAAGAAAACCTTTCCAGTTGCTAGGGCTCCAAATGGGGGGGGGGGGATCATGTTTTTGCTTGAGGGGTTTCTGGTCCATGAATCAAGCCAATTGGTCCTGTGTAGACTACTAGATGCTTTCATTTAAAAAAAAACTGGCTGCGTGGGTGAGAGGCAAAGATGAAACAGGGACACTCTAAGATGAAAGTCTAAGGATGCAGTTGTGTTCGTGGGGACTCTGTCACACCTCATTCCGTATCTGAAGCCCAGAGTATCTGGCCTGCCCAGGGCTCGTATCAGTTGTTCCTGGGGCAGAGTGACAGGGACCTTGTGTCACTGGGTAGAGTCTCCAGAGGCCTGAATTCTCAAGGACAGCAGCCTGCTTCACTCGGCATCCTGAGCTGGCCCCAGCTCTCCCTGTCTGTGTGTTCTATACATCTGTGCTTATTCTGCTCTGAAGCTGGCCAGGGTTCCTGGAATCCCGGCCTCCTGCCCTGCTCTTTGCTAATGTGCCTGGATCTCTACTTGTCCCAGCAGCTCTGCCGTGAGCAGGTAGATGCGCAGTGAGTATCTGTGAGCTGGTTCACTGAGCCCTCCCTGGCCCAGCTGCTCCTTGCTCTGAGACTCTGGCCCTTTGGTCTCAGTGGAGGTCTGACTCTGTAGAGTGCTGGGCTGTAAAAGTCACCCTCTATGAGGGAAGGCCCTGCCTACCTTTTCCTGTCTTTATTTCTTTCCTCAACCTGACTTGTGCTGTCTCCCGAGGAAATCTAGAAGACTGGACATACCCCAGATGTAAATACTCACTTGGATTGGTCTTAGCAGACCCCTTTCCTGGCAATCTCAGCACGAGCCTCTCCACCAGCAGGAGGGGTGCTCATTAGAAATGTAAATTCACTGCGGTCTCTAGGTCCTGGTTGGCTACACTGTGAAGTCCATGGATCAAGTGATGCCTCTTGTCAAGGCAAGAGGGAGCAAGGATCTCTGCTGGAGGAAGAGGGGCTGCCCGTGGCTTGGGCCAGTTGTTCCTGGGGCAGAGTGATGGGGATCTCTTATCTTTGAGCCCCCAGTGTCCCTGGGCCTTGGGCATCATGGGTCCTGAGTTTTAAATAATAATGATGAAGCCAAGATGGGGGCTTTTAAGGGTCTTCACTGATCACTGTTTCGGAAGCCTTCAGCCTGTGCGGTGTCTGGTAGGAAGAAGGGGCTGGAGCCAGGAGTCGACTGTGTGGGTTGTAGGGTCTGGCTGGTCTGTACCCTGGCGCCAGGGAGAAAGGCCCTGTCACTGTCCGGGAGAACCCATCCTGCATCCCCCACCCTCAACCAGACCAACCCCACAATCTGTGCAGGATGGGTTCCACAGGACATGGTCTATCCTGCAGGATGGCTACAATGGTGTGCTCATGACAGGTGCCCTTGAGAGGGAGGGAAGGAGGCAGGCCAGGCCAGAGAAGGAGTCGACGAAGGTTGAGAGTCTTCGTTGACACCACAGAGTGCTAAGGTCAGATGCCCACCAGAGTCACCTGTGTGGGCTCAACCAGTCAGCCCTCTACCCCTGACCTCTGTCAGTCACTGGGTACAAGCCATCCGAGAAGGGTGTGACCTCGGGCGGGGCTGTCTCCCGAGGAAATCTAGAAGACTGGACATACCCCAGATGTAAATACTCACTTGGATTGGTCTTAGCAGACCCCTTTCCTGGCAATCTCAGCACGAGCCTCTCCACCAGCAGGAGGGGTGCTCATTAGAAATGTAAATTCACTGCGGTCTCTAGGTCCCGGTTGGCCTTGCTCCGGTTCCGAAGCTCAGGCAGCCCTGGGACGGCTGACAGTGGCTGGGACACACACTGTTCTAAGAACCTCATGTATCTCAGCTCGTTTCATCCGCCCACCAGTGCTGTGAGCTCTTACGGTTTCCTGTCATCGGCGTGCCGATGAGGAGCCCGAACCACAGAGACGGGAAGGAATTGCCTGAGATGGCCTCTCCGTCATGTTTCAAATAGGGTCTCCAAGCCGGTCCGGGGCCCCAAGGCTCACTGGTGGCCCTGGGGAGACAGCCGGTGGCGCGTGCTGGCCACAGAGAGTGCCAGCCGGGTGCGCCAGTGTCGAGGTAGGGCTGCGCTCTGGGCGGTGGGGGGCGACCACGAGGGACGGTCTGCAGGCCTGTAGCCCCCTGAGGATGCTGGTGGGGAAGGGCCTTGACAGCTCAGCCTCCTGACAGATTGAGGGCTGCGGAGGGCTGGCCGGCTGCAAAGGGAGGCGGGGCGGGAGCGAACATCAATGAGCAAGGCCTCCTAGGGCTTTGAAGGGGCAGCGGTGGGCCTTTGAATCGCTCCATCTGGGGTCAGGGCGCTGAGTGGCTGGGCCCCCACGCTCGCCAATAAACTGTGGGGGACGGTCTTCAATTATGGAAGCGTAGCCAACCAAATCAGCTTTCAGATAAATTATTTATGCCCAGGCCTGCAAGGGAGAGAGCCGGGCCACAGGAACAACGTGTTCATTTTAATAAAACGCCTGCAAAGTTGCAGGGCACTGGGGGTGGGGGGGTGCGGTTGGGTTGGGAGAGGAGGAGAGATGATTAGATTAGAAGAGGTCTGCTGTAAATAACACACAAGGAGGGCATTTTGTTTCTTTTTAGACTGTCTTTTGTATCATGATTTATACAACGGAAAAGAGCATAATACAACATGTATGAAATGTTAATGAGGGTTATTCGCTATTTACCTAGATTGGGGGATTGGAGAAAAAGCTGGGCTGGACTGGGGGGAGGGGGTATAGAAGATCAGATTCCATGCAAATACGGACATCAGGGAGCCTGGAAGGCTTCGGAGCCTGAGCCCGGACTGGACACTTTGTGTAGAGGCGGGAGTGCTGTTTTCCCTCTTGCCCGGAAGCAAGGCGGTGTGAGCCTGGATGGGAGGTAGGGGTCCCAGTGGGAAGGCAGGTTGGGTGGCTGGGGAGCCCCTCCACCCTGAAACCTGGGGGAGAACAACAAGCCAGATGTGACATCTCTGCCCTCCCACCCTCAGGTCATTCCCCCCTCCCCCAAGCATGGGAAAAGCAGGCAGAGAGGAGAAGAATGTAGGCTGATGCTCTGCGGAATTAGCTGCTGTCTGGGTGGCGACCGCAGGAACCGCATCCGGGATTGAGGAGCGCTTGGGTTTTGGTGGTGCAGGGGACAGAGGGCCTTCCCTGTCACTCCTGCAGTGTATGCCAGAGCACAGCTGTCCTTCCCTACCTCTAGCTGCTCTCTGGGGTGTCTGGGAGGCACTCTGCAAGTCATCCCATGAGAGTGCTCAGAACCTGCTCCTCCCACCTCAGCCCCACTGTGAGAAAGTACCGAGAAAAATCGGCCGCATTAGCGGGTCTCGGATGTCAGGTTCCCAGGCCACTTCTTCATCTTTGGTACACTTTTTCTTCCCTCTGTTTTCCTCCATAGTCTCCACTTTGTGGCCACTGAGGCAATCAGGCAGTGCTTCTCGGAGGATGTGGAGGCTGTGCTGGGCTTTGAAGGATTGGAAGGATTCCCACAGGGAGAGGAGGAAGGTTGTTGCCATTCTAGAGAGTAGAGAGGACAATGTATGTGAGTGAGACACAGACGCTTCTGGGTCACGGGCTGATTTATGTCTTCTTGTATCCCCCTGGCCTCAGGCTGCGTGCTCTATAACCCTAGGGTACTGCTCCGTGAAAGGGAACTCCTCGAATTGTATAGTGCACAACCTGAAAGGCTGTACGTGGCAGCCTTACCTATACAGGTTACATGTTCATGATATGTGCCTAACATAACTTATTTTGAATGAGTAAATGAATAATGTGTGTGCAGAACTAATGGAAATTGGCTGCAAAAATAAGATACTTTATTATTTCAAGTAACTAAAAAATCCAGGTCCCAGAGGGACAGTCTGCTTCAGGTGTGGCTGGGAGCAGGGGCCCATGGGATGTTGACAGAATGGTTTCGCCCCATCTCTAGACTCTGCTTGCCTTTGTGATGGTTTCGTCTTCAGGCAAGCTGTCCCCGAGAGATGGCAGAGAAAGCCTCCGGCAGTGCTGGGCTTGCGTGCCTGGTTTCGGAACCTGGGCAGTCATTCCAGCGGAAGTCCCGGAGTGAGTCCCACTAGACCACGAGTCATCTGCCCACCTGCAAGCCAATCACAGAGGTGGGTGTAGGATGGTGCTGGAGGTATGATGCTGTGACTGGCAGGGCCAGAGCTTGGGGCTTAGAATGCCCTGGAAGCACATGACTGGGAGTAGAAGAGAATGTGCTCCCCAAAGAAAAGTGAGGTTCTATTACCAGAAGCAGGGAGAATGGATTTCAGACAGGAAAAACAACAGATGTCCCCTTCTGCAGCGGAACGCTTTGGTCAAATAAAATCTTTCTGGGAAGCCAGACATGCAAACCAAATAAAAAATAGGGCTGCTCCAGGGATGCCAGCTTGTAGGAGGATATGTTCCGGGGAATCCTCACTCCCCGAACATAGCCTGTGCATTTTTAATGCCACATTTTGCAAACACTGAACCCTCATTTGGTAATATAGGTCCTCCTCTTCTTCACCTGTCCTAGCACCATCCGTTTAGTACTACTTTAAAGGCTACCTTCCCACATAGCTATTCCTGCTTCTTCCTCCTCAGAGGACTCATAGCATGGTGTTTTCTGAGGGGTATTTCACAGACATTGTTCTTTTGAAATCCTCTGAAAAACTGCACATCTGGAAAATATTGCACATTATTCTCCTCCTCCTCCTCCTCCTTTTTACATTATCCTGCTTTTGGAGAGCCGTGAAGCACATTTACACTTTAAAGGTTCTGGAAAGTCCTGCAGGCACGTGGTTAGCTCTATTCAACCCGGGTTTCCCTAAACCAGTCAGTCCACAGGATCTGCCTTTCTCTTCACCTAGCACTGGAGTAGTGGATGTTTTCAAGGCACACATGCTGGGAGATGTTGCCAGGGAACATGGTGCAGAGCAACTGATTGAAAGGAGAGGACATGAATGGGCTCCGAGAAGCCTGGCTCTGCTTACCATTGTGGTTGTGCCCATCACTTAACCTCTCTGGTCTTGGCACCCTCATCTGTGGAGTGGGGCTAATGCTTCTCCCATCACTTGGTTTTGAGGATGAAATGAGGATGTGTGTGCATGTGGTTTGCACATGGGAAGAGCTCCCCAAGCACAAGCTAGTTATTGGTTCTGCCTGAACTCTGAGCTCTGTTTCCCGGTAGGGAAGGGTGAGGGAGGGGACAGAGGTAAGGACCCATCAGAGAGCTTGTCTGTCACAGAGGACAGCGAGGACTTGGAGAACAGATTCTGAAGGATTGAGCTTGGCAGGGCACTCTCTCGGTTCCACATGGACTAGAGGTGCCCGTTACTGGTTCTGCCTCGGGCAGGTGAGGTGGGCAAGGGGTGGGGCACGCTGGAAAGCATGTCGGGGCCCCGGCCGTGACTGCTGGCTCCAGCACTTATCCCCTTTTCTGTTGTGCCTCAGTTTCTTCATCTGTGAAATGGGCGAGGACCCTTATCTGGGTACCAGGAAGTTCATGGGATTCGATGGCAGCATGATCTGTACTGCTCAGATGAAGGCAGCCGGTGTGTCCCTCACAGAGCGTGGGGATTTCTGTCAAGTGGGAAGAGTATGGGTGTGCAGTTGACAGGCCTGGTTTCCCTGCTTATCCAGCGACGAGCTGTGCAACGTTAGGCAGTTTACCTACCTTCTCTGAACTTCGTGTGTCCTCACTGTTAAAACAGATACCAGTGCCTCCCTCCTAGAGTTACCATGCGAGTTGGAGGAGAGGGTCTGGAGTCAGGACCGAATGCTGGTGTGAATAGGAGCTGCCTTTTGCACCATGTGCCCTGCGCTGCTGGTCTGCCCCAAGCCAGCTCTGCTGCGGGGCTGGGGAGGGCCCCATGGGAAGATGTCATTGGCCACTGGTTCCAGCCAGGTCAAATCCTTTGACAACACACTCTAGCATGGAGCTACCCGTGAACAAAGAGCTTCCCGAGTGGGGGCCATAGCAGCCGGCTCCTCAGCCACATCCTCCATAACACCTCACAGCTGCAGGCACGCGGGGGCGCTTCCTTAGCCCCCTGCAGGCAGCAGTAGGGTCCTGCAATCTACAGGATTATGGAAGGGTGGGCGCGGAGTCGGGGGGCCTTGGCCGTGTCCTTTCTGGGCCTCAGTTTCCCCAGCTGCAAACCTGGGGCATTGGACATGATGACCCATTGCTTCCCCCTTTCAGTTCTAGAATCCGATGTTGCTTCTGTGATTCCAAGAGAGCCAGGGAGGAGCAGTTTGATGGACACTGGGCATTTAAGGCCTGGGGTTCTAATCCTAGTCCTGTGACCTTGGGCACGTGTTCATTAATTCACTCCAATGCTAGGTACTGGATATATTAAAGAGGACCAGACGGGATCCATTGTTCTAGCGGCTACTAATCTGTGTCTGGTACAGAGGTGCCAGTGAGTGTCCTGCAGTGTAAGAGCCGTGTCTGAGGCACAGAAGAGCTACGTGGGCACAGAAGGCCGAGGCTGGCCATCAGGGAAGCTGTGGGAAGGGCGCAGGTGACCTGAGTCCTGCAGGAGGGGAAGGAGGGGGGTGCCAGAGGAAGATGCTCCAGGCAGAGGGCACAGCGTGTGCAGAGGCATGGGGGGTGGGTGGAAGGGCCCAGAGTGTATCCTCACCCCTCTGCTCACAGGACCCTAGAGGTTCCTTCCTGGTCCTATGTCTTGCGGCTGAACCACCATGAGGGAGAATTGGGGGTGGGGGGTGGGGAAGCTGCTCCCCAGCTGTGTTGACAGAGTCGTGTGGTGGCTCAGATGGAGGCTCTGGGACCAGTGTGTCCCAGTACAAGTCCCAACCCTGCCAGTTCCTAGCTGCCAGGCCCCCTAGCTGAGCCCTCACTTCATCTCTCTGTGCTTTAGTTTCCCCCCCGTCAATGGGGAAGGCGGTGGCGTCCAATTTATAGGACCGAATGAGGTAACACGTGTAGCAGAGTATCTGGCAGTTAGTGCTCAGTAAGCACTAGCTGTCCCCTCCCCCTCTCAGTGTAAAAATGAAGAGAAATGAAGGTCAGAGGGAGTATGGGAGCTCTCTCAAGTCGTTCGGTCCCTGTGACGAAAAGCCCATGTTTTCCTCTCCCCTGCCCTTCTTTCCCTCCCTTTCCGCCTGCTCTTCTCCTCTGTCCCTGCCTGCCTCCTTCCTTTCTTCTCTCCCTCCTCCTGCCCTGCTTCCTTCCTCTCCCCTTCTCTCCCTCTCCAATACCCCCCAACGCCCCCCCCACCCCACCCCTGCCGCAAAGGCCTGGGGCCTGGCACCCTGAGTAAACAGCTGGACGCTGAGCTCTGGGTCTGTGCTGAGCTCTGGGGGTGATCCTGGGCATCCCCGTTGTCCCTCTGTCCTCCCGCCCCCACCCCCCCCAGTCCTCACCCACACTCAGAGCCACCGCTGGCTTCTGCAGGAGGGAAAGCAGAACCTGGGATCTGTCTTCTGAGAGGAACAACTTCCAGGCGCCCCACCCAGGGCAGACCGAGCTCTGCCCCCTCCTGTCACTAAAATAAATGGTCCCCAAACAGCCATGAGCTGCCCTAGTACCCTAGCAACTGAGAGCTTCCTGTCCACCCAACAGAGGCAACTCAGGGCCAGTTTGTGAGCCGGGGAATGACAAGCCTCCCCTCTGTCTTCCACAGAGAGCGGAGAACAATAGGCCGCTCTGAGCCTGAGAGCCAGACTTGGGGGCCCACACTAATGAGTGTGCAGCTTCGGGGCCCGGGGAGATCAGACACAGGCTTCGCGGCCCACAGCAGCCCGTGATGATTGAGAGGCGAGTAGGGCTCCCAGCCCTCTCCCTCACCCCCACTCTGGGGTGTGTGTGTGTGTGTGTGTGTGTGTGTGATGTCTGCCTCACTGCCCAGACCTATCCATCTCTTCATGCTGAAGTTTTCTAACGCCAAATTGGAAAAAATTGGAAGTCGTCTGCATGCTATTCCCCTTGGGGTTCCAAATGGGTCTCACAGTTAGGGGCACAAAATATGCTGTTTTAATTCATAATAATAATAATAATAATAATAATAATAACTATTATTATTATTATCATCAGCTGCACCAAACACAAGAGCAGTAATCCCACACATGGGTCGGCCGAGTTACAGTGGGTGCACAGAGAGCTTTCCCAGCTGTGATTTCATTCAGGCCCCTGCCTGCAATCTGAGGAGACCAGATGCCCCGTGACCCCCAGCTAGGGCAGGGAGGGGGAGGCCCAGGAGCCCCAGGTTCTGCTTTTCCCACGTCCTGGAGGAGGGATCACATTAGCAACACATTTTTTCAGCAGACATGGCTGGGCACCTGCTCGGGGACAGGCTCTGAGCATGTGCCCTGGAGAAGAGGGGACCTGTGTGTTCCCTGGGCTCCGGGCAGATGGTGGAGACAGGCCCCTTAGCCAGGTAATCTTAGCCCTGTGCAACAGGGGCTGGTCAAGGCCTCTGGGAGGCCCTTGGCTCAAAAGCTGAAGTTAGTTTGGACAAGGTCTCAAATGCCATACTGAGGGTTCTGGATTTCCACGAAGATACCAGTTTCTTTCCCCTGCACACTGATGTGTGCGTACATATGCGTATATAGCATAAGGATATAGCTCAATGAGTTTCCTCAAACTGAACACTCGTGTACCCAGCCGTCAGATGAAGAAACAAAAGTCCCCCCGGGGTGCCCCGCCCCCCTCAGCTACTCCCCCTCACTAGGGTGACCGCTGTCTTGACTGATAACAGCATGGATTAGTGCTGCCTCTTTTGTATTTTACAGGAGTGGAATCATACACACTATGTCATCTTTTGTGCCTGCCTCCTTTCCTTCAGTATTAAGCCACTGGACTATGATCCCCGAAGGGGAGCGGCGCGCTCCCGTGAACCTGAAACCCTCATCCAGCTCTAGGCTTGTGCGTTGCATCTAACAGGTGCTCAGTCGTGACTGCTGAGAAAATTCATTCCACAAGAATGGAGGGAGTGTCTCCTCACTGGCAGGCACCGTCCCAAATTTTGGGGATTTGATAATCATGTGGCCGAGACAGTCTGTGTTCACATGGGCCTCACACGTTAGTCGGGCCATCAACCAAACACCAGTCAACAAGATAGCCACGATGATTTGGTCTGTGGGAAGCCTTATGAAGACAGCAAACCAGGTTGACACAATAGGAGCCACATTAGCTTGGGGAGCCGAGGAAGGTCACTCTGAGATGTAAAGATTGGCTTTAGAATTAAGTGACTCCTTGAGCCAGATGTTCTAACACCCCAAGGGAGAGTGTCCCCAGGGGAGAGTGTGCCCAGCAGAGAGGACAGCAGGTGAGCAGAGAATAAACTTCTCTCTCCATGCCTTTAGGTGGCTTTAGGCCACCATGTCAAGGCCTACGTACTTGGAGTGAGACTTTGGGTGGAGATGCAGGGCTCTGCACACCCTTTTCAGCTTCCTGCATTGTCGGCTGCATGGACTATGCTGGTCTTGAAGACACCTGACCTTCAGGGCTTATGAGGAATGTCTATTCCTGGGTCTGCCCTGGATCCTGGGTTCTGCAGTCCAGGAGCCCAAGGAACCCTTAGACTTAGCCCCTCTCTGCCACTCCAGGCTCAGCTGCCAAGTCCAGACAACACTGAGCCCCTTATGTGGGATTTTGAGCAGAAATCTCACTTTATACTTCATGTAGCTGTTATGGTCAGGCTAGTGATCCACGGATACTAAGGGAACACCCGCTGGAATTCAGTTAGCACAACAGATACCTCGTGTTAGGAAATCCTTAGCTGCTTAATTTGCATACTCAGGTCAAGGTGGGGACCATAGAAGGACCAGGGCCATGAAGACCCTTGGACATCCTTTAGTCTCAAGGGCGCGGTCACACAGTGAGTTGGTGACAAGGCCGGAACTAGAATCCTTAGTGTGATCACACAGTATATGATGACACAGTTACCCAGTTGCTCAGTCCGAAAATCCTGGGAGCTCTCTGTGGCTCTGCTTTCTCTCTCTCTTCCTGTCAAACCCAGCAAAATGTAAGGCTGACAGTTCTTCTCCCTAAATGTATGTGTCCTCTTCTCCCTTCCACCACTGGTACCACTTCATCAGCTGGCTCATTTCAAGAGCTGATGTCCCTGGCCCCGGGGTTCTCCTAACTTATGCTCTCCTACATCGGGCCACAGTGGTCTTTGGAATGTGAAGATTAGATTATGTTTTTCCCTGTTAAAACCCTCCAGTGGCTTTCCTTTGAACTTAGGAGGAAGTCCAGATTCCTTATCATGAAGCCTAGCTCCATATCCCATCCCCCCTTTCCCACCACACACCAGCCACACTGCTGTTCTGTTCTGAGACACTCAGCTTGTCCCCAGTCAGGCTTTCATGCTTGTTCTTCCCTCTGCTTTGGGGCACCCTTCTCCCAGATCTTGCATGGATGGTTCCTTTTAGCCATTCAGGAGCCATTCCTTTAGCCATTGGTACGTGAGGGATGCTGGCTCTGTGTGTGTGTGTGTGTGTGTGTGTGTGTACTGGGTAAGAGTTGGAAGACAGTATCCACGGAGGGGAAGAGATGACATAGAGGACACTTAATGAACAGGAAACAATATGGAAAGAGGAGGGGCTTTGGGAATGGAGGGAGCTGGTTCAAATCCCCAGTCTGACACTGAACAGCCAGATTACTTACCCCTCTGGGCCTTAGTTTCTTTTTCTTGAAAAATAAAAATTCCAATCCATCTATCCTTTAGGGCCATTGCGGAGGTGAGTAATCACCCAGATAAAGGATCTGGTTCAGTGCCTGGCATAGAGTCAGTATTTAATAAATAGTAACATTTTGATTTTAAATATAAATCAATTATAAAAGAGGGACAATATGTGGAATTTAAGAAGTGAAACACAGGAGCATAGGGGAAGGGAGGGAAAAATAAAACAAAATGAGATCAGAGAGGGAGACAAACCATAAGACTCTTAATCAAAGGAAACAAACTGAGGGTTGCCGGAGGGGAGGTTGATGGGGGGATGGGGTAACTGGGTGATGGGCATTAAGGAGGGCACGGGATGTAATGAGCACTGGGTGTTATATGCAACTGATAAATCACTGAATTCTACCTCTGAAACTAATAATACAGTATATGTTACTTAAATGAATTTAAATAAAATTAAAAAAAATAAAAGAGAGACAATAGCTGAGACTTGGAGGACTAGTGTTCATGCCACTCACTGGCTGTGTGACCTTAAGCAGCCAGCTGCCCCTCTCTGACTTCAGGCACCAACATCCCACAATTTGGGGGAGCCATTGTGTTTTCTCCCATTGAACGTTTCTTTTTTTTTTCTTTTAAAGATTTTGTTTATTAATTTCTTTTAGAGAGAGGGAAAGAGCGTGCATGTGAACAGGAGGAAGGGCAGAGGGAGAGAGAGAGAGACAGAGAGAATCTCAAGCAGACTATCCACTGAGTGCAGAGCCTGATGTGGGGCTCAATCTCACGACTCCAAGATCATGATCTGAGCTGAAAACAAGAGTCGGACGCTTAACCGACTGAGCCACATAGGCGCCCCTCTCATTGAAACTTTCTGATGAATGAGGCCAGGACAGCTCTAAATACTACGCGGGAGGCCACAGAAGATTGAGAGTGGGGCCCCAGGCTTGGGTTGGGGGACCTGACACTCTTCGGAGGTGACAAGATGCATATAAAAAGAGCTATTACTTTGGGGCCACCCGCTATGAATCATGCAGGATACCAGGAGTTGTATATATGTTAACTCAAATCCTTATGTCAGTCTTCCTAATTAGGTGTGCTCACCCCTATTTTACCACTGAGGCAATGCCAAGTATTTGTTGATTTGCCAGGGGCCATTCAGATAGTATTTGGAAGGGTTGCCATATGACTATAAGATTTAAAGTCCATTTTCTTTTTCAGGAACCACAGTATGGAAATGCCCTCTGAAGAGGAATCGGGTTGCCTTTGGAGGTGCAGGAATGACCACCTTTCCATACTACTTCCTTGTCTGGTCTGCAACGCTCTTTGGAGCATGGGAGTAGCACATATTAAACCCCTTGCTTCTCTGAGTGTGGTTCACCTACCAATGGCATCGACAAATCTGGGAGCTTATTATAAATGTGGTATCTTAGGTCCTACCCCAGACCTGCTGAATGAAGATGTGCATTTTAGTGAGAGACCTAGGTGATTCCTGTGCACATTACATTTGAGAAGCACCGGGCTATATCATACTCTGCAACTTTTACTATTGCATTCAATATCAACCCTTCCAGAAGAGTCTGCTAAGCCCTATAAAATCCATGTGTTAGAGCCATCCAGTCTGTCATGAGGCTTTTGTATGGAAGCAGCTTCTTTAGAGATGTAGCACAGATCAGTTTTTATTTCTTTTAGGTTGTACATATCTAAGGTCAAAACTAGCAGGACCCTTAGAGATAATCTAGCCCCAGCTACTCATCTTGTAGATGGAGAAACTGAAGCCCAGGGGAGGAAAGCAGCTTATCCAAGATCATACAGTGTCAGAGCTTAAACCAACATGACCTGGCAGGGCATTTCAGCTAAATATGGTGCTCGGCAACAAGAAAAGCACAAAGCTATAGTGGGAGGACCTTTGCCAAACGTGATTGAGTATCTATTATTGCCCCAACCCTGTCCAAGGAACTGATATTGATCATCATGGCTGTTTATTGGGCACTCACTGTGTTCTAGGTGCCTTTAAAAGTATTGAATATGGGGGCGCCTGGGTGGCTCAGTTCGTTAAGCGACTGCCTTCGGCTCAGGTCGTGATCCTGGAGTCCCGGGATCGAGTCCCGCATCGGGCTCCCTGCTCGGCAGGGAGCCTGCTTCTCCCTCTGACCCTTCCCCCTGTCATGTGCTCTCTGTCTCTCTCATTCTCTCTGTCTCAAATAAATAAATAAAATCTTTAAAAAAAAAAAAAGTATTGAATATGTTATTTCATTGGGTCCTCACAGCAATTCTATGATGTAGGTGCTGTTACTAACTTCTCTTCAAAGAGGAGGATGCTGTGGCAGAGCGGAGTTAAGGAGCTTGCTCAATGTCACATAGACAGTGCACAGGGGAGTCAGAATTCAACCTTGGGTGTCCAGCCCTACCGCCCATGTTCTCCCTTCTCCTGCACACTGACTATGTAGAGAATTCACATGTGAAGTGGTTTCCTGGACACTTGAGGCTACACAAGGCAAGGAAAAATCTATTGTGGACACTCGGTCCCCTGTAGATCCATTCCTATGATGGTTGCTGTGGATGACTGCCCCAGACATCGCACGTGGAAGGCAAGGTAGAATTGCAAAGTCACTCATTTTAGGACACACACAATGAACACCATTAATTATACTGTATCATCAGATGCAGACATGTTTGAAAAAATGAACTAGGTAGCCGGAGGGATTGCTCAGGTCAGAATAAGATGCAGGCTTCCTGAGTTCAAGCAGATGACATACAGTAGACAGTGACTGCTGATCATTACTGTAATTTCAGTGTAGCTGGAAAAGCATTCTCCACCAAGAGGGAATCTTATGGAGTATGCAGGTTTTCACTTTTGCCCGTTCTGGATCTCTTCTCTCTCTGTCTTTGTTTCTTTCTCTTTCTCTCTCTCTCTATACATATATCATATATAGGAAGATAGATACGGTACACAAACATTAACTGTGTACTCATATGTACGCTAATATGTTAATAATTATATTCTAATTTTTCATTGAAAGAGTAAATCAAATGGTCCCAAAGAATATACAGTGAAAAGTAGTCTCCCTTTTCACCAGATGCCCAAGCTTTCTTCTCCACAGGCAACAATTCTCATAAACTTCTTGGATATACTTTCAGACATAATTTATGTATGTGCTTACAAAAATAAATAGCATGACTTGCTAAAATAAATGATGTTCTTCCATAAGAACATATGTCATTTCTATAATAAGAAAATATGATAGAAATACTATAATTTTCACAATAGCCATAAAAATGTAAAATATCTAGAATTTGACCTAAAAATATTGCACAGGGCTTTATGGAGAAAAAAATTAAATATTAGAATGTTTAAGTGAAAACTTGCACAATTATGTATGTAAACCATACTCATGGATTGGACAGCTTTATATCAATGTTAATGGTCTTTAAATAATTCCATACATGCAGTGCAACTCCAAATAAAAACACTTAACCCCAAATGTTGTGGAATTGATACCTTATTTAAAAATTCACATGTAAGAGTATTGGTATACAAAGAACTAAGTCAATTTTGAACACTCAAAGAGGAGGAATCTACCCTACCATGGATTGGACAGGCATATCATAATGCTATAGTAATAAGAAGAAAGATGTGTTAGTGAATAAGAACACAAGAGTAGAACAGATCCAAGAGCTGAGTAACAGATCCATGCATATGGAAATATTTGATAAAGACACCTACAAATTAGGTGGGAGATTTTTGTCTCTTGGGTGATTATGGGAAAAATTATTTATTATGTGTAGGAAAATAAAATTGAATCTCTATCTCACAACATAAACAAAGGTGAATTTAAAGTGCATTAAAGACCTTAATGTGAAATATACAATATAAACATATGGATGAAAATACAGACAAATATCTTTGTTATTTGGATGTCTTGAACAAGACCAGAAAAACACAACCACACGGAGGAAAATGCATGGGTCTGGCAAGATCAAAATTAAGGATTTCTATTCAATAAAGGTCACCACAGAAAAAATTAACACCTGACAAGAAATCAATATTAAGGAGATAAGGGGAAATCCTTGTAACTCACAGAGAAAAAGACAGGATATCCAAGAGGAAAAAATAGACAAAGACTATGAGTAGGCAATTCACACAAGAAGAAATCCAAGGGACAAAGAGGTGTACATCACCCTTAACAGTGCAATACACATTTGAACAAGGTATGATTTTCCCCATGTTAGCTGGCCAAATAGTCAAAAGTTGGCTAACATCGTTTGACTAAAGATATAGTCAGTGGGGACCTCTAATCCACTGTTCTGAGAAGTGTGAATGGAGAGCAGTAATTTCCTTGGTAATAGGGAAATTCAATGTTCAGCTACCTCATGATCTTGAATCTTCCGAAGCTCTCCTTCTGGTTCCGGAAGCTGTTCATTAGTGCTTGCTTGTGCAAGTGGGGTGGGGGAGGCTATTTAGGTTTCCACCACCAGGGCAATGAATAGATTGACTAGGAAATGCTATGCAGCAGTTTTGGAAACAATAAACCAAATGTACGTAGAACAACATGAACAGATCTTTAAAAGATAGTATCAAGTGAATAAAAATTAAAGGGACGAGATATCTAGTATGCTAACTTTTATGTAAAGTTAAAGTACACACAATCACAAAATTCACAACCTAAGGGATAGGGATACATCAAATATATTGAAGCATTCCTACCTTGGGAAGGGAATGGGAGAGAAATCATGGATGGAAAAATATGAAACAAGAGAAGGGCCAGGCCAATGGGGAGACTCTGCCCTGAACTGAGGAGTGTAATAAACTCAAATCTCTGCCTCTGAGAAGCAAGAAATCAATCAATAGATGAATAATTTATTTTTTGATTTAAGCATCATTACATTTATATATGAGTTGAGTTGTACTTGCTTTGTTTGTTGTTACATTTCGTAAGTAATGAAACCTTCTTTAATTTTGAGTTTGCAGGGCTTTTGTTATAGTTAGAAAACTTTTTCTCCAGGTCTCAAATGTTTTCTTATGCCTTTGGAAGACTTCTCAGGCTCAAGGCACTGGGCCTCTATTTTTGGATGGCATAACTGTGTACATAGTATTTGATTTGATGGTTGTATCACAAAGTACTTAGTAGTCAAATATTAGCTATTTAGATTGTTGGTAGTGTTCCTTTCTTCTTTAAACAATAGTGCAACGGACATCCTTATATATTCAGCTTTGAACAATGTATATCAGTCAGTTAAATTCCTAAAAGTAGCAATGCAAAAGTGATATATATGTATGTATTTAATTTGAACAATTTGAGATTGTCAAATTACCCTTACACCAAATATACTCTCACTCTTGCGAATACAGTTTGTGTATTATGGAACATTTTTATTTTTTTCTATGCTGATAGATGAAGAATTTTATTCATGATTTTAAATTTTATTTACTTAATTATAATGGCTTTGCATAATTTTCTCATAGGTCATAAGCCATTCATGTTACCGTTGGTGGTGGGTACCTTTCTTATTAATTTTTAAGTGCTCTTTATTAGAAATATTAGTTCTATCCCATATGTTCTATAAATCTAAAGCTAACTATATATGTTATATCCCTATCTCTATCTTTTTATACTGTATCTATACCTAGATCACTTATGTTTTATATATGATATAACTTTTACATACAACTTTCGTGGCTTTATTTTTTAGTTTAATCTATCTAGAATTTGCTTTGGGTTAAGAAGTAAAGCAGGCACCCAGAAACTTTATGTTTTCTTATATTTAGTCAATTGTCCTAACATTAGTGTTCGAATTACTTCCATTTTCCCACTGATTTCGAATACTGCATTTACTATACATGCTCAATTACTATTTGGGGGCTTTCTAAAAATTGGAACTTTAATTTTTTTCCATTGATCTGTCTCTTTGTTAATGCACCAATATCTAATACTTAATCGTTCTAGATTTATGGGATAATTGGGTTAAGTTCCTTCTTAACATTATGATTTTCATAACTTTTGTGCTTCTTCCTGTGTTTGTTTTTCCATATGTAATTTTTAACCATGTTGTCTAGCTCAAGAAATGTGAAGACATGCATGCAGGGGAATGGCCTGCCATGGGGAACTAGAACCCAAACTGGGCAAGGAAGGTGTCTGTGAAGGGAGGGGGTCCTTACAGAAATGGCTGATTCCAGGGCCAGAGCACCTTGTTGTGCCAGAAAGTAAGAAAGGAAGAAAGGAAGCCCATCATTCTAAAGGGCAAGGAAGCCAGTTTGAAGGGGCTCCTAGAGGCAAAAATACATGATACTTACATATTATAACCCATTGAATAAAATAGGAATCCATGAATCCATACAGATATAAATAAATTATTGAATGAATGTAAAATTTCATGGAATATTTATATAGTTTCAAAGTACCTCCCCTCAGAATACTCATTAATTACAAAGAAGAAAAAAGTAGTTTCACTCTGGGGAAGTCTGGAGATACCACCTTAATCAAGCGATCCAAGTGAACATCATCAGTAATGGGACACACTGAAATTATGTGCCATGTGATAAGATGCAACAAGAAAACAACATTGCTTTTGGAATATTCATAAGTAAGATGCCTAATCTAAATCTAATTACGAGGAAACAGCAGACAAACCAAAATTGAGAGATATTCTAAAAAGAAAAATGGCCTATAATCTTTTAGAGTTCAAGGTCATACAAGTTAAGGAAAGACTAAGAAACAGCGCCATAATGAAAGAGACTAACAAGACATGACAATTACTTTGACTATAAAGGCTATTCTTGGAACAAGTGGTAAGCTTGAATGGGACCTGAGGATTAGGTGATGGCAATGTAAAATGTTAATTTTCTGATTAGAGTGGCAGTACTGTGATTATTACAAGAATACACACAAAACACACTAAAGTATTCAAGGGTGAGAGGAATTTATTTTGGCAAATTATTCTGGCCATTTATGTTGGCTATTTAGTTTCAAATGGTTAAAATAAGAGTTCTTTGTAAGGTACTTTTAACTCTTGGAAAATTTCTAATTATATCAAAAATAAAAATATATACAATGAAAGTCATAGTGTCTAGCTGGGAAAAAATTATGGTCATTTTTGTTGGGCTTGTGTTAAATTCATAGATTATAGGCAGACTGATACGTTTAGAATACTGCATTTATGATTAACTAAATGGATCTATGTATTTCCATTTGTCAGACCTTCTTTCCTGTTGTTTGTTATTTTAAAGCTTTCTTTTTTTATTATTTTTTATTTTTTAAAAGATTTTATTTATTTATTTGACAGAGAGAGACACAGCGAGAGAGGGAACACAAGCAGGGGGAGTGGGAGAGAGAGAGAAGCAGGCTTCCCGCGGAGCAGGGAGCCCGATGCGGGGCTCGATCCCAGGACCCTGGGATCATGACCTGAGCCGAAGGCAGACGCTTAATGACTGAGCCACCCAGGTGCCCCTTAAAGCTTTCTTTATATGGATCTTCAACAATGCTTGTTATGTTTATTCCTTCATATGTTAATTTTTACTGTTCCAAATATGGGATCTGTATTTCATTGTATTTTCTAAGTGTTTGTTGATTATATAGATGATGGCTGCAAATTTGGCATATTAACTTTGTAACCAGTTATTTTCCAGATTATCTTATCCTTTCTAAGAGCTGTTCAGTTCTTTTGCAATCTCCAGATAAAGAATGAGATTATCTACAAAAAAGCTAAGGTTTTTACCTCTTCTTTCCAATTTTTACATCTTATATATTTCTCTAATAAAGTTTTAATGCATAGTTACTTCTGGAGGAATATTAAGTAAAATCATAACCTTGGGAATCTTTACCTTCTTCACCACTTTATACACTTAGTACGGTGCTGAGTTTTAACTTTTATATAGAGAAAATATTCCTATTTTATCAAGAAGTTTTTCTTTTTTAATACTTGGATGCTGTCTTTGTAATAATCTTTATTGTTCCCTCTGTAAGAATAAGCATATGTTTTTTCTCTTCCTTATTTGTTATTATGGTAAATTTGAACAATCCTTGAATTCCTGCCATGATTATTGTTTTGCCATGTTGTATTATACTTTTAGTGTCCTGCTAGATTTTGTTTGAAAAGCACATTAGTAATTTCACAACAAAACCCATAACGAGGTTTGATCTGGCGTTTGTTTTGTGCCACTGTGATTACATATTATTCTAATGGATGAAGAATTTTGGAGCAGTTGCAGCAGCAATAGGCTTATCTTCCAGGTGGGATGGAATAGCTTGTGGCAAGCCACAGTCTCATCAAGAACAACAAACATGGCTGAAAAATAGAGAAATCATTTATTTGCAGGTGTGAGGGGATACTGAGACAATAAAAACCCGAGAAGTTGAAGCTGAGAGAAGGGATAATTTTGGGAAAGTGAGCTGACTCTTTTCAGCCCTTTCTCTAGCAGGGGCATTTGCTAATTCTGCATATGGACCGAAGGCTCGCAATCTAGGCTTTATACAGGTAGCAGGATGCTGCTGAAAGTGAATACACCAGGAGATCTTTTGGGCAGAGACTTTGGAGGAGGCTCAAGCCTCTGGCTAGTTTTTACTTCAGGCAACTTACTAAACCCTGGAATTTAATGGAGAAGAACGCTAAGAACCCAGGTGGAAAGGTTAGACAAAGCAACAGAGCTTTTGTCGATCTTGCAACACAAAGACAAGAATGTGAGGCCCATCAGGTAGTTCCTAGTTGAGAATCATGGTGTGGTAAAATTAAAAAAAATATATTTGATCTTTGTCCCCCTGGCACAGAGCTCCTAAAATCCTTGGAACTTCCTGAGAGATAATAAAGGCTTTTGTATCCTAACGAAATGACCAGTAGCCAGGGGCTCCTAGAAAGCTTCAGAATGTGGGCTGGTCGAGAAAGACCAAGTCTTGACTGGAGGGCTGGAGTTTTCAGCTCCGCCCACCCCCAGATCTCCATCTGAGTTGGTGAACACATGGAAGTCCTGGTAGGGTGGCATGCCTGGGGAGGGTAGGGACACTCTACAGCACGGCCTTCACCCCATCCTTTGCCCTATGCATCTCTTCCATTTAGCTATTCCTGAGGTGTATCCTTTATCATAAATAAGAAAACTTAGGTACAGTGTTTTCCTGAGTTCTGTGAGTCATTCTAGTGAATTACTGAACCTGGAGGAGGGGGCTGTGCGGATCCCCAAATTTATAGGCTTAGGACTATAAAGTACTGGGACTTGCTACTGGTGTCTGAAGTAAGGGCATTTTGTGGGTCTGAGCCCTTTACCCTCTGGGATCTGCACCAACTCCAGATAGTGTCAGAATTGAATTAAATCATTGGATACCCAGTTGGTGTTGGAGAATCAGATCTTTGGTGTTGGAAAAGATACCACATATTTGGTGTCAGGGAGAAAAACCTCTCATATAGGGAACTAACTATTCCCAAGGAACAAGGGCAAACTAGAGGCAGATGGAGCCACACCAGAGCTGAAAT
The DNA here is from genome assembly GCF_054177405.1 of Leptonychotes weddellii. Taxonomy (NCBI): domain Eukaryota; kingdom Metazoa; phylum Chordata; class Mammalia; order Carnivora; family Phocidae; genus Leptonychotes; species Leptonychotes weddellii. The sequence continues at coordinate 43,760,771 of NC_138374.1, read as the reverse complement.
CCAGCCTTCACCCTGGACTAAACTAATCAGTCACTATTCTATGGCTTATTGGAAGAAAGAGTGGGGTCTCTCAAGCAAAACTAATCTATCATGTGAGAAATCATGGAAGGTTACCCCTGGGGAAGTAAGTGATTAAAAGGGGCACAAAATGACTCTTGATCACGGGCTTATGAGTTTGAGCCCCATGTTGGGTGTAGAGATTACTTAAAAATAAAATCTTAAAAAAATAAAAGGGACACAAAAAGAACTGCTGGGGGGGGTGTAGTCATATAATGTTTTTTGAACTGGGTGCAAGTTACACAGATGTATTCAGTGTGCAAAACCATCAAGCTGGACAGTTACCATTTGTACCTTTTCCCATAAATATAGTATTCTTCAAAAAAAAGTGCACATTAAAAGAAAATTCCTGAGTCCCAGTTCTGCCAAGATAAAGTAGTCCCATCTCTCTCAGGCTCTCCCTCTTACAATTAAAATATTGTTGTCCTAACACAACAAACAAGCATGGAACTACTCTGGCAGGTGGAAGGGCAAAGGATCTATGGGATTTGAGGAACAATATGGTAGAGGATTTCTTGGGTTTCCTTGATGCCTCCTATATATCCCAGTCAGGGTGCCACAAGAGCCTCTAGCCCTGAACCACCAACAGGCATAAACCAAAAACAAACAAACAAAAGCTAAAACCAAAAAATGAAACAAAAACAAAAACAAAAAAACAAACCAAAAAAAAAAAAACCCACAAACCCCTCCAAAGAAAATGGCTACCTTTACCCAAAGGACAGGGGAAAGGCTGACTTAATGATACAAAACCCTTTAGCAATGCCCATCTTAATCCTGCTGAATGCCAAAGGGAAAACCAAACCAACCCACAACTGTGGTTCTATCAGAACAGCCAGAAATTGAGCTTCCACACTCCCTTCCCACCCCATATACTCCCTCTACTTCACTGAAGCAGACAACACTCTGATCCCCACTCTGGTGGTACCAAGCAGAGAGGTAACCTTCCATTACTCTCCAGCAGAACCAGGTGGTGCTCCCATTCTCCTGCTGGGATATCATTGACCGGCTGAGTCGGGAGCTAGTCTTCCAGGTCCTGACTGGTGGAAGCAATCAGTGCTCCAATTCCCCAACATGAGAGACTCAGTGAGGTCTAGTGAGGAGCTGAGTTCCTACCTCCACTCAGCATAATGAGGGGGAATGAGGTAGTGGTAGGCAGGGCCAGTTGGCACTTCCATTTTCTCCTTCTCCTCCCCTGCTGTTATGGTGTCAGCAGGGCCCTGCGGAGGGTGGGGGTAGCTAAGCTTCCTCCCCTAGCCTGCCACAACAACATGGTATGAGTCAGTCCTTCCTTTCCCAGTCCTTGTGGCAACGGGACCCAGCAGGAAGCTGAACACACACATGCCCATCCCTTTGCTGCACTTCAACAGGAGTATTGCTTGTGGAAAAAAGATCAATAGGATAAAGAGACTCATAACATAATGTCCTTGAAAGATAATGTCCAAAATTTTCAGGATACATGAAAAAAATCACTCATATACCAAAAACCAGGAAAACCACACTATGAATGAGAACAGGCAATTAACACTGAGATGATCGGATGTTGGAATTATCCTACAAGGATTTTGAAGCAGCCATCATAAAAATGCTTCAACAAACCATTATGAATTCCCTTAAAGCAAATAAAAAAAAAAAAGAATGTCTCAGCAAATAAATAGAACTTATAAAAAAGAACCAAATGGAAATTATAAAAATGAAAAATACAGCAACAAATAAAAACTTGCAGGATGGACTCAGTAGTGGAATGGAAATGACAGAGGATAGAATCTGAGAACTTGAGAATAGTTCAATAGAATTTACCTAATTTGATCAACAGAGAGAAAATAGACTGGGGGGAAAAAAAGTAACAGAATCTCAAGAACTTGGATGACAGTATCAGAAGAATCAATATTTGTATCACTGGAGTCCCAGAAAAGAGAGAGAGACAAAGCCTGAAGAAAAAAAAAAACAAAACTCAAAGAAGTAAAGGCTGAAGACTTCAAAATTTGGTGAAAAACAAGAACATTGGATTCAAGAAGCAGAGTGAATCCCAAATAGGAGAAGCCCAAAGAAATACATAACAAGATACATCATAATTAAACTTCTGAAAACTACAGTTGAAGAGAAAAGATCTTGAAAATATCCAGAAAGAAACAATCTGTAGGGGATCACTGACTTGAACAACAGAGAATTTCTTATCTGAAATCATGGAGACCAGAAGGGCAAAACATTTTTCAAGTACTAAAAGAAAAGAATTGTCATCAGTAGCTTCTATATCCAGAGAAAGTATCCTTTAGGAATGAATGGGGAAATAAAGAGATTCTCAGATTAAGGAAAACTAGGAGAATTTTTGCTAGCAAGCCTACTCTTAAAGAATGGTTGAAAGAAATTTCCTAAACAGGGAAGAAGTGAAAATAGAAGTCTTGGAACTTCAGAAAAGAAAAAAGAACATTGAGATGAGTAAAAATAGGAGTAAATATAATAGACTATCTTACTACTCATGAGGTTCATAAATTATAGTTGATGTTTGAAGCAAAAGTTATGATGCCATCTGATGTGGTTCTCAATGTATGTAGAGGAAATACTTACAAAAGTATATTTAAAAGTAGGGAAGGTAAATGGAGTAAGTTTTCTAAATTTCATTCCAAGTCGTATAAGGTCAATAAAAATAGACTATGATAAGCTATGCACATGTATTGTAATACCTAGAGCAACCGCTAAAATAACTATAAAAAGTGATATATTAAAAAAATCATAAATCAAGATGAAATTTAAAAATGTTTAAATAATCTACAAGAAGGTGATAAAAGTAAAACAGAGACATGAGAAACTGAAGAAACAAAATAAATTCAAAAAATAGCAGACTTCAACTCTATTATATTAATATTTATCTTAAATATAAATGGTCTAAATATACCGATTAAAGACAGAGATTGGCAGAGTGGATTAAAAAACATGCTCAAATAGGATGAAAATAAAGAATTGAAAAGTTATGCCATGCAAACATTAATTAAAAAAATAATTCTGGCTATATTAGTATCAGATAAAGTAGACTTTAGAACAGTGGAAATTATTACAAAGAGGGACATTAGATAATGAGAAAAGGATCAATCCACCAGCAAGACGTAACAATGCTAAAAGTGTATCCACCAAACAAATGAGCCTCAAAATACCAAAGGAGAAGCTAATTGAGCTGAAAAGAGAAATAGACAAATCCACAATTATAGTTGGGACTCCAACATCCCACTCTCAGCAACTTATAGAACCACCAGAAAGCAAAGAAGCAAGAATATAAAGGAACTCACAACATAACCAATAGGATCTAAATGACATATATAGAATTCTCCACACAGCAACAAAAGAAAACACAATTTTTTCAAACATGCATAGAATTCACAAAGACAGTCAATATTCTGGGACATAAAGTAAACTTCAACACATTTAAAATAATCAAAATCATAGAATATGATCTCTGACCAGAATGGAATCTTATTAGAAAGAAAAAAATTTTTACCACAAATTATTTGCAAATATTTCCTTTTCCAGTGTAAGTCATTACAAAAATATCTCAAGAGGAACTTCGTTTACCTAATGTGAAAGAATAGCATAACTTATAAAAAATAAATATATATTTCCACATGGAAGAAGAAAGATGCTTCTCTGGGTTTCAAGTCAGCATTGCTGACAGTCATTGCTAGTATGAATCTTGGAGGAGCAGTGACCTCTCTTTGCTTTTGGGTCTCACTTTGGTCTCCAAGAGACCTAAAGGACAGGTCTTGAAGGACTCCAGTTCTGTTTTCTTCCAGGAACATGTGGACCAACCTGATATGAAGGCCTAATGTATAGCTACAGTAATCAAGACAGTGTGATATGGTTGGAGAAATAGACCCATAGATTAGTGGAATAGAACAGAAAACCAGAAATAGACACACAAACATGCACAACTGATTATTAATAAAGGTGTAGAAGCAATTCAATGCAGTAAGTATAGCAATTTCAACAAATGGTGCTAGAACATCCATAGGCAAAAAAAAAAAAGACTCTCGACCTAAATCTCACACCTTATACAAAACTTAACTCAAATAGATTATGGACTTAAGTGTAAAATATAAGCTAAAAAACTTACAGAAAAGCACAAAGGAGAAAATCTCCAAGATCTAGGGCTAGGCAAAGAGGTCCTAGACTTGACACCTAAGGTGTGATTCATAAAAGGAAAAATCAATAAATTGAACCTTATCAAAATTAAAAATGTTGGCTTTGTGAAAGACCCCACGAAGTATTGAAAAGACAAGCTAAAGATCTAGAGAAAATATTTTCAGATTACATGTCTGAGGCCTCATTTTTACAATATATGAAGAATTCTTAAAATCAACAATAAAAAACCCAATCCAATTAGAAAATGGGTAAAAGACACAAACAGACATTTCACTGAAAAGGATGGACAGATTGCAGATAAGTTCATGGGAGGATGTTCAACATCACTGGCCACTGGGGAATGCAAAGTAAACTCAGATGAGGTATCACTACACACCTATCAGAAACTAAAATGAAAAATGGTAATGACACTAGATACCAGTGAGGATGAGGAGGAACTGGACCTCTTATCCACTGCTGCTGGGAATGTAAAATGGTACGGTCACTCTGGAAAGCATCTTGACAATTTCTTACAAAACTAAACATCCAATGACCAAACACCAAGCAGTTGTACCCTTGGGCGTTTATTCCAGAGAAATAAAAACTTGCTTGCACAGAAGCTGGACACAAAAGTTCATAGCAGATTTATTTATAATTGCTCAATACTGGAAGTAATCCAGATATTCTTTAATGGATGAATAGTTAAACAAGCTTTGGTATACCCATACAATGGAACATTACTTGGAAATATAAAGAAACAAGTAATTAATTAATACATGTAACAATTTCAGTGAATCTCTATAGAACTATGGCTGAGTGAAAAAAGACAATATAAGAAGTTATATACTGCATGATTCCATTTATATAACATTCTTGAAATAATAAAATTACAGAAATGGAGAAGACATTAGTGATTGTCAGGAGTTAAGGAGGGACTGGAAGTGAGAGGGAAATAGGTCTGTTTATAAAAAGGCAACATGAAGGATCTTTCTGGTGATGGAAATATTATGTATATTGTTATGTATTGATTGTATCAATGTAAATATCCTGGCTGTGGTATCATACTATAATTTTATAAGATGTTATCATTGAGGGAAACTGGGCAAAGGGTATATGGGATCTTTCTGTATTATTTCTTACAACTTGTGAATCTACAATTATCTCATAAAAATTTAATTTAAAAATAAGTGATAACACAGAAACAAAGATTGAGTTAAAAAGTTGAAAAAATTTCTCAGGAAACTTCTGGTATTTTGAAGAGTGAAGTAATAGTTCTTTGACATTTAGCCCAATTTATTCTCTGATAATTGTTCTCATTATAGACTCTATGACTACATGCATTATATTTTATATAGAGAATTATTTGTTAACATAGATTTTCAAATTTATTTTTCAGGATTGACTTATTAATCTCTATGCTTTGCTTACTTTTCTTTGACTCTGTGATTGTGTCTCCATTTTCATTTCCACTTTGTATGTGTGTGATTTCACCCCTTTTCTCCTTTATTAATTTGGCTAGTTTTTCTTTTTCTTTTTCTCTTTTTTTAAAGATTTTGTTTATTTGCGACGGAAAGAGCATGCACGAGTGGGAGATGGGTAGGTAGAGGCCGAGAGAGAAGCAGATTCCCCACTGAGCAGGGAGCCCGACACAGGGCTCTATCCCAGGACTCAGTACCAGGACCCTGAGATCATGACCTGAGCCGAAGGCAGATGCTTAACTGACTGAGCCACCCAGGCGCCCCTGGCTAGCTTTTCTTTTTCAAGAAAACTAGGTTTTGTTTTTTCCTAAGAACCTGCTTTTGAATGTACTAATTCCTCTGTCTCTTATTTTATAATTGATTAATTAGTGCTTTTATCCTTACTAATTCCTTTCTTCTGCTTTCCCTATGCCTAATATTTTGTTCTTTGTGTAACTTTTAAATTGAGTTATTTTCATTTGTTCTTATTTAGTAAAATAGATCAAGACTGTAAAGTTTCTTCTGGGTTCTGTTTTAGTTGTACCCATGGATTATCATTGGCAGTGTATTATTGCTCTTTCCTAGATATTCATTTTAACTGTTTTTGCTTGGACCACAGGTATTCAGAAGAGGATCAATCACATCCTTGGTTTATGACACAGTCTTATTGGTCCATGCATGGCCGTTTTCTGTTCTGTTATTTATCTTTTGGGTATTGGTTTGCTTTTAATAATAAAGATCTATGAACCTGTGACACAGTGAAAAACTAGAACTTTTATAACAACTCGTATCCACCTTTGGGATCCTACCATGCTCTTCCTCTTACTTCCTTTCATTTCAACTAGGCATCATTATAAATCTTTTGCTGCCCTGTTTTTGCTTCCCTACTTGTTTTTTTGCAACAGTTTTTTTTGAGATGTAATTCACATACTATACAGTTCACCAATTTAAAATGTACAATTCAATGTTTTTTATATACTTGGAGTTGTGCAACCATAACCAAAATTTTGGAGTATTTTTGTCACCCCATGCCCATCAGCAGCTACTCCCAGCTCTCCCCTCCTTCCGGGCTCTGGCAACAACTAACTGACTTCCTGTCTCTAAGGATTTGCCTATTTTGAACATTTCATGTAAATACAAAAATACAAAATGTGGCCTTTTATAACGGGCTTCTCTCACTTAGCATAATGTTTCCAAGTTTCAGCCATAGGATGGCATGTATCATACATACTTCATTTCTTTTTATGGCCAGATAATATTCCATTGTATGGATCTATGACATTTTATTTGTCCATTCATGAGTTGATGGGAATTTGAGTCATTTTCACATTTTTACTATTATGAATAATGCTGTCATGGCCATTCATATACAAGTTTTTGTGGGGACATATGTTTTCATTTTGCCTGGGTCTATATCTAAGAGTGGAATTGCTGGTTCACAGAGCAACCCTGTGTTCAACATTTTAAGGATCTGCCAAACAGTGTCCCAACGTGGCAACACTGTTACACGTTCCCTCTAGCAATGTAAGAAGGTTCTAATTTCTCTAGATCTTCACCAACGCTTATTTTCTGTCTTTTCATTGTAGCCATCTTAGTAGATGAAGTATTTTATTGTGCTTTTGATTTGCATTTTCTTAATGACTAATGATATTGAACACTTTTTTTCATGTGCTTTTCTTCCTTCTATTAAGATCTTTTGCTCCTTTTTTAGTTGGGTTACGTATTATTATTTTTTTATTATTGAGTTGTAAGAATTCAACTTTTCTGGATACAAGTCCCTTATCAAGTATAGGATTTGAAAATATTCTCTCCTATTCTATAGGTTGTCTTTCTCCTTTCTGGATGATATCATTTACATCACAGCACACAGCAGCTTTTAATTTTGATAAAATTCTATTTATCTAATTTTTCTTTTGTTGATTGTGCATCTGGTATTCGATCTAAAAAATCATTGCCTAGCCCAAGGTCATGATCTACTCCTATGTTTTCTTCTAAGAGTTTAGTAGTTTTACCTCCTACATTTACACTTGTGACTCATTTTGAGTTAATGTTTATGTATGGTATGAGGAAAGGACTTAATTTCATTATTTTGCATGTAAGTATCTAGTTGTCCCAGGGCTATTTGTTAAAAAGACTATTTTTCCCCTACTTTATTGTCTTGGTACTCTTGTTGAGAATCCATTGAAAAGCTGATCCTAAAATTCACATGGAAATACAAGGGACTAAGAATAGTCAAAGCAATTTTGATAAATGGAATAGAATTGAGAGTCTAGAAATAAAGTTAATCAAGATTACTTTAGTTATTCTTGGTCTCTTGCCAAAAATGAAGTTGGGATTTTGATAAAGACTGTGTTGATTCTGTAGACCAATTTGAGGAATATTGCCATCTTATCTATATTAAGTCTTCCAATCCATAAACATAGGATGTCTCTCCATTTATTTAGATCTTTACTTTCTTTCAAAAATATTTTGAAGTTTCAGTGTATAAGTCCTGCACTATTTTTGTTAAATTTATTCTTAAATATTTTGTTCTTTTTGATGCTATTGCAAATAGAATTGTTTTCCTAATTTTGTTTTTGTATTGTTTATTGCTAGTTTATAAGAATATGATCGATTTTTATATTGATTTGTATCTTGCAAATGTTCCTGAATTCCTCTATTAGTTTCAGTAGGTTTTGAGTGAATTCTTTAGGATTTTCCATATACAAGATCATGTTCTCTGCAAATAGAGATCATTTTACTTCTTCTTTTCCAATAGAAATGCCATTTATTATTTTTTTTCTTGCCTAATTCCTCTGGCTGGAACCACCCGTACAATGTTGAGTTGAAGTGTTGAAAGCAGAATCCTTGTCTTGTTTCTGATCTTAGGGGAAAGCATCCAATCTTTCACCTTAAATACGATTTTAGCGGTCTCAGTACTGTTTTCAATATAGTTCAGTTGCATCTATAGTCATACTTTTAACATTATATTTTTTAGCATTTGCTTTTAATAACTTTATTAAAAGGGTATCAGCATATCATCTTCTGGTACTTTTCTCACTCAATATGATATTTTGTAGATATGGCCATATTGTTGCATATGCTGTGATTCATTTGTTTTGACTGCTATGTAATATTCCATGGTGTAAATATGTCACAATTTATTTAGCCATTATTCTATCGATGGATATTTTGCTTGTCTCCATGTTATTATGAAGAGTGCTGCTATGGAGTATACCTCAGGGTACATTTTCAAGAATTTCTCTTGGGAATATGCTTAGAAGTGGACTTGCTATGAGAATATTCAATTTTATAAGATAATGTCATGTTGTTTTCTAATGTGATTCTACAAATTTAGATTTCTACTAGTAACATATAAAGGTTTAGTTGATCCATATTCTCTCCATCTTTTTGCATTGATGGTCTCTGATTTTTGCCCCCCAAATGAGTGTAAAATGGTGTCACATCTTGAGCTTAGTTCATACTTCCCTGGGGCTAAACATTTTTCCATGGATGGGTTTCATTTAACATTGGGCGGGTGTTTCCCCAGAGGTGTTGATTTTCCTCTACTTACAAGCTTCACATGTGTGGATCCAGGGAGCTCCCACTTGCACTGGAGGAGCCCAAGGGCAGAAAGAAATGTGCTTGCACATGACTTCTTTATCCAGATTCTGCCAGCTTGAAGTCAGCCCAAGGCCATAGAATTGTCTCCTTGGCATGGCTGAATTCAGGAGTGAGCCTGAGAAGACTTGAATTGGGGAATCACAGATATCTTCCACAAGCCTATGTTTGTTGTTTCACTCTTTCATCCCAAAATGAGAGTTTTAAAAATAAATAATAGATGAGTTTATACCATCAGTATATTTAATGATACAATAGGATACGTTTGGTTTCAGTTCTCTCATATTATTTTATATTATGCTTTCTGATTTTAATGCTTCCTTTAAAAGTCTTTTACTTCATGGCCTGTATTTTTGTGGTTTGCTTTGTGTATAGGTATTCTCTCTAATAATTTGGAAGGTTTATGGAGTACTTTTAGCTCCTTTAGTGGTTACCTTATTACTATATATGATATTCTTTTATGTCTTATTTCTTGAATTGTAACTTAAGAGATTTTTCAAGGGAGGGGTGCCTGGGTGGCTCAGTTGGTTAAGCATCTGACTCTTGATTTCGGCTCAGGTCATGATCTCGGGTAGTGAGATCCAGCCCTGCATTGGTCTCCGCGCTGGGCATGGAACCTGCTTAAGATTCTCTCTCTCCTTCTCCCTCTGCCCCTCCCCACTTGTGTTCTTTCTTTCTCTCCCTAAAAAAAAAAAAAAAAAAAAATTTCAAGGGAAAAAACAAGGAAAATGTTTTTTCTCTACCTCTATTAGTTACTATTATTAGTTTATACTATAAACAATATTCTTCTACACTGATTATGTGACTTATCAGCATTTAATGTGTTGATCCCCTTCTCCAAATGTGAGTATGTGTTTATATTTATGCTGATTAGAACTTAGGCTCTATTTCTGATAGAAGAACTCATGTATATCTTCAATTCTGAAAGACCATTGGCTGATATCTCCCCAAGTGTTTTCTCTTCCCAGCCTCTTGACTTCTCATGGGACTCCTGGTGGATCTGGTAGAAGATACTTGTCTTGGGCTCCACTTTCTCCAACTTTTTTGTGGTTTTTACTTCACGCTCATCTCCAGCAGGTGTTGTTTCCCATCTGGGAGATTTGGGTTTCATAGTCACCTCTGCCACAGGGCTGGGTATTTTCCTACACCCGCGTGGGCTTATTGTAATTATTTTCCTTGGGGTCTAGTAGCTGGGGAAAGGTATGGCTTTAGGACTCTCTAGCACATGTGGAGCAGGTTTAGAGTTCTGACTTCTCTTGGGTGTCTCTTCTCTCACTCATGGCCCAGGGAAGTTGGCTCATTTTTATGAGGGGTGGGTGGTGGTTCTTTCATTTTCATTTACTGAAGGGACAGCTTTCCCAGGTTCTTGGCTCTAAGCAAAAAGATCATTCTTAGCCTCTTTTGTGCACAGGACCCGTTGCCTCACCTCCTCATCCCTCATGGGTACTAAAACATAGCATTTTGTCCAGTTCTTATACCTCTGATACCATTAGCTCCTTCTCACTGCTCTGGCTCTGAATTTTCTTGTGTTTCTGGCATGGGAGAATGTTCGTTTCTTGCTTTTGAATTCATTGATGTGGTGGTAAATTTGCTTGTGTTACGTTTTAGCCCTAGTTTTTCCATATTTGTAGTGGGCATGCTGGTTTTGTCCTGCATAAAGAGCAGAGGTAATGGTGATTCTGTTTGGAGAGACTGGCACGTGGGCCTGGGCAGCTAGAAAGAGCACTAAAGGCAAAAGTCCTGGAGGCGCCCGAGAAGGGAAGCCTGGGAGAAGACCCCAGCGGACACAGGTGAGCTGCATGGGCCACTGTGAGTTGAGCTGGGGGCAGCTAAAACGCAAACCCAGCCCCTGTTCTAGTACTTTCTGGGTGCTGTTGTCATCTCACTACATAGATGTGGAAATTGAGATGTAGGAAAAGGTCAGTGACTCACCCACTGTCACAAGGGTGCAGGGGTACAGTCAGGAAGCTCACGTAGGTGGAATTTTCCAGAGTCTGTGCTCTCAACCACTGGGCTGCACTTCTTGGAAGGGCTCGGGTGAGGATCTAGGTTTCCCATTTATCCTAAGCTCTCCTTTGTACCTCATCTCTTTTCATAAGTTTATAGCCCAAGGGCACCTGGGTGGCACAGTTGGTTAAGCCCTTAAGCATCCGACTCTTGGTTTCAGCTCAGGTTGTGATCACAGGATCATGAGATTGAGCCCCACTCCAAGATACAGGCCCAAGATACAGGCTCAAGAATAGATTAAAAAATGTTTACACGACAGCTTGAGCATAAATCAAAGATATTTGTTAATGTGCCAAAAGAGATTAACCTTGTCTAGAGGAAGCCATCAAGAACACGGGGGACTGATACCACAGCTGGGCTCATGCACCTCCATCCCAGCTCCCCCAGGCTTGGGCTCTGAGGCAGTGTGGTCCTGGAGGGGGCACTGGGGCAGCGGCTTCCTGATCTCCAGGTCACACAGAGACAATATGGTTCTTTGAGACTGCAGCTGGGGCCTCCAGCTTTCTGATGAGGGTGCAGGGAGCAGCTCCTTCAGTAAGTGGTTTGGTAGGGGCATTCTGGGACTCATTCCTGGAAGCTGAGCCTGCAGCCTCCTCCTCTGGCCCTTTCAGGGACATTGTAAGCATCCAATTCCCTGTACTAAGTCACTTTTTGTTTGAGGTGTCCACGGTGGAGTCAACGATCTGCTGATGCACATTGACTGATACCTACCTGGTGGGGGCAGGGGTGGGGTGTGTGGGGAAGCGGTTAGAGGAGGTCCCTTTGCAGCCCAGGAGTGGGTGACAGTCAGGGATCCTGGGGAGAGAGTGGGAGTGGCACTAGTATATCATTTGAGGCCACGATGAGAGACAAGAAAAGATACGGAGCTCGAAGGTGGAAGATCTGTGTTCCTAACTGCACCTCTCCTCTTTGCTTGATATGTGAGCTTTGGCAAGTCTGTTCCTCTTTCTTGGACTCAGGCATCTCCATCAGTCCTGCTCTCAACTCGGGCATTCTGTGGCATCGGGCCTAGGATAACCAAGGGAGCTCGTAGGGGGTGGGAACGCAGGCTGGGATTTACAGCAGAGTCCTCTTTAAATGTCACTGTGCACGGCTTTCCCATTTACAGGGAGACTGACAGCCACAAGCAACCTAACGAGATTGCTGCTCTGCTCCTTCTCTTAGCACACAGAGCATCTCACAGGCTGGAAATCAAGAGGTGCCTTGGGGAAAGGAGGCAGGAGCAAATGGCCCCATTTACCAACAAGTCACAGGTCTGGGCTCTGACAAGAAGCAATTATTCATGACAAGGCTTCTGAAGAAAGGGGCAGTTGGGTTCCAGGGGCCCCAGTGGAGCTCCCCCGGCTCCCAGTGGGAAGGGGGTGGATTTCTATGGTGGCCCCTGCAGGCTGCCTCCCCTCAGCTCTGGACCATGGTGATTCTCAGAAAACAGCCAGAGGAGAGGGCGGCTGCTGGAAGTAGCAGAGAGATCTCGGGACTGGGGGCACAACCTGGTCGTAATGTCCGCTCTGCTGCTGGTGTGCTGTGTGGCTTTGGGCAGCCTGTTCGTCTCTCTGGGCTTCTGTTGCTTTTATACAATAAGGGAGTGGGTTTTCATTCTGTAAAGGGCAGGGTCTGTCTGCTGTGTTTAACCCCTATGTCTAGCACCTGGAACAGTCCCTGGCCCATGGTAGGTTTTCGATCAGTGTTATTAGACAGAATGAAATGGGTCTTGGAGCAGTGGCAACACCTGGAAATGGTTTTAAGCAGAAGGGAAGGTTAAGTTCTAGTGGTGCTTTAGATAACCACCTTGGCTGTCTTGAGGATGACAAGACAAGGGGAAGACCACAGTCAGGAAAACTAGGAGGGGGGCTACTGCAACAAAACGATGAATGTAAAATGAAAGACGGATAAGCTCAGTGCTTCGAGAGCTGGCGACTTTGAGGTCTATGCCTTGCAAACACTTGTGTGCACTTCAGGATACACACACATCCTCTGATGCCATCTTTACAAAGGTCTGGGGACGGGGACAGGGCAGGGGTTGGTGCTCAGCTTGTCCAGACATGGAAAGTAGAATGCAGAGAGGTGAAACGCGTGGTCCCAGGCGGGAGCTGGAGAGCGGCACACTCAGACCTGGAAGCAGACCCAGAGGACACAGTTACCGTAGTCACTGGGGAAGTGCAAATTAAAACCACAGCGAGACACACCCAGTAGTATGGCTACAAGGAGGAAGACTGATCACAACAAGCACTGGCAAGGAACGTGGAGGAATGGTGACCCGATGTGCTGCTGGGGGGATTTCAGATGGTACAACCACTTACGAAAACAGCTCAGCAGTTCCTCATAAAGCGAAACAGCTGTTTACCGTATGATCGAGAAACTCCCCTCCCAATTATTTACCCAAGAAAAATAAATATGTGCTCACAAAAAGCCTTGTTCATGAATGTTCATAGCCACCTTATTAAAAAAAAAAAAAGCCAAAAAACTATAAACAACCCAAGTGTCTATCAACAGGTGAACGGATCAACAGATCATATGACCGTACAATGGAGTACTTAGTGCTCGGCGCTAAAAGAGAGATCATGGAAAGGAGTATGGGCATCAAGGTGGATCTTGAAAACAAACTCCTGAGCATAAGAAGCCAGACACAAAAGGATAGAAACTATATCCTATGTAGGAAACTCTGGAAAAGTCTGAGCCAAAGTGACAGAAAGCAGAATGTGGTGGCCTGTTGCTAGAGGTGGAGAGAGAGGTTCTTCCTCAGGGCTTGCTCTCCTGCAGCCTCAGAACCAGGGAGGGGCGCAGGGGCCTGCAGCCACATCCCTAACTGGGGCCAAGGGCCTAGAGCACCTGCAGGACTCTCCGTGTGTGTGAGGATCAATCACTGAGTCAGGGAGGCACTGAGGTCATACCTGGGGTAACCTTCCCAGCCTGTCCCCATATGTACTTCCATGTCCATGTGACCACCTTAGTGAAGGGAACGTGGAGAAAAGAGCTCAAAGATAGTGCGTGGGCTCCGGGCTCTGAGGTGGCCACCCATCCCCTGACTAGCCCAGGGCTCTTAGCTGTGGCTGGCCCTCACCCCAGCAGGCCCCAGTAATGCAGAGGCAGGCACAACTCTCTCCATCTTCCTTGGCTCCTGGAGGTCCGAGGCCAAGTCAAAGGGCAGCCTTGGGGTCTGTTTCCCTGCAGAAATCTGAGAGCGTACCTACAAGGCTGGCTTTGAACCACTGGGCCAGTGGAGATTCTGGGCATTCTTTCTTCTTTCCTACCTCAAGCAAATGCCCCTCAAGGAGGGGTTACAGTTCCTAACATTCGCACTGAGCAGCGTTTGGTCTCTGGGGAATACACTTCACGGGAGGGAAAAAAACAGGAAAGAGAGAGGAGAGCAACCGGGCACCCATTTTAGTGGGGAGGGAGATCCCTGGGCGGTAGCAAAGACTCAGTTATGGCTGGTATGATGGTCCAAGGGGAGGGCAGGGTTTATGGAGAGGCTATCTGGACCTTGCAGAGCCTCCTCTTGAAACTCAGCTTTGCTTTCTCTGACCCTGACCTGGAGGACAGATGTATTCCCTACTCTGGGATCCAAGGTTACTCAGGATCTGGCTCCAGCTGCCCTTCAAGGCGCTCTTGTTTACATTGACTTTGCTCTTTCCTGCCTCCACACCTTGGCTCCTGCCGTCCCTTCCATCTGGAATGCCCTTCCCTCACATCTTGATGTGGCATCTTTTAATTTGCATTCTAGTCTCAACTCCAGAGACTACTGAAGAGCCTTCCTTGATCCTCCCAGCAGAAGTAATTGTTCTCTCCTCTGAGCTCAGAGAATACTTGGCTGGTTCTGCTGTTTATTTCTGGGTTTTGTTTTCATGACCAGCTTCTTCCAAACTGGGATCTTCCCAAAGGCAGAGTCTGTGTCTTTTTAAGCTCCCATCCTTGTGCCTGATGTGGACCAGGAACCCAGAAAATGCTTGTTGAGGGAAGGAGTGGCCTTGGTCTGCACTTGGGCATCTCTGGATGTTGGCACGCTGGGCAGACAGGCTCTGTCTGTGTATGGGCAGCTGAACCCTGACATTTGGGGCAGGATCCTGGGGCTCAGTCCCATAAGCCAGGCTGGGCAGCCAAAAAGGGGCAGGCTGGGAAGCTGGAAATAGGCTGCTAAGCTCATGATATTTACCAGGCTGACAGTTTCCCAGCCGAAGCAGCCCGGAGACAGGGAATAGCTGGAGAAAGTGGGTCATCTTGACTCTTATTCAAGGCACCAGGGAGAGCCCTGGGGTTTAGCCATGGCAGTGATGGAGACTGATCCTGTCATTTGCTTGGATCCAAATGAAAGGGATTAGTGACTGCACCAATGTACTAATTTTCCACACAGCACAGGGCAAGGAGAGCCAGTGGAGATTTAGAAAATCAGTGTGTGTGTGTGTGTGTGTGTGCAAGGGTGCTCATGTGTGTGCATATACGTGTGTTTGTATGCTACAAATGCGTAACTGCTGTCCATGCCCCCATCACGTGGCAATGTTCAAGTGCAAATATCTACACGTGTCTGACAGGGTGGAGTAAAGGCATAAACCTTACAGCTTGGAGATTGTGGTCTGGGTCCCAGCATTCAGTAGGACCTCTGCTCTCCTCGAGAGCCTCAGTCCCCTCATCTGGGATGCAGGCATGGTGACTGTCCTCACAGACCAAAGTGTCCATGAGAGTGCGGGTGAAGGGGGCCTCTGGAGGCCTGAGGGCTGGGCTTCAGAAGCTGTTCTGCTTCTGCACACTTGGATTTCCCAGACCCGCCCCCCTCCCGCGCAGTCGGGGGTGGGGGTGGGGATGACATCCTGCTCCCCCCGCTGCTGCTCCGGATCCACCTGTAGGCCACACACCTCCCATCCCCCGAGGAAGTCGAGAGTGGCCCTCTGCCTGAAGTGGACGGATGCACAGATGCATCACAGGGCCGAGAGCCCTGACTCAGCCAGCTCTAGCATATTTCGTGACCTGTGGCAAGCACCTTCCTCCATCTTGTCCTCAGCTTTCCCACCTGACAGCTTTGGATATCTATTCGTTCTTCTAGTCTCAGAGCACTTTTGGAGCAGGGAGGGAGAGAGGCACTGGGTGCACGCTGGGGCAGGGAGAGGTGTGGCAGGGGGGCTCCTGACCCTGACGTGGGTGTGCCGCCAGATGACCAGAGGCACCACTTCTATTTCATTCTTCACCCATAGTCTCTCCCTTGGCCTCACAGCTGCTGCCTCTGCCCAAGTAGAGAAGAAGTCACGTTAAAATGAAGTTCTGCTCTTAGCTTGGCAACTAAGCCCCCAGGGCGGGGTCCACCGCCACCTTCCTTATGTGTGCACCTGGCTAATCATGATGTCCTTTCCCAACACCGGGAGTCAAGCAGACCTCCCCCCTCCCCATTTCGGCACCTCCATGTCCCCTTCTCCGCAGAAGGCAAGGGAGAGGGAAGGATCACTTTCCCAATTCCACCGAAGGACAGGGGCCTCCCCACCCTCCTATGGCTTCTGGCATTCGACCCTGGCTTGGGAAACTTCCTGCATGCCATGACTTTACCCCCTTCTCCGCCTGGACTCTGCCACATCCCTGCCCTCCTCTTGTACTGAGGCTGGAGCAAGCCTACTGCTTCCCAGATGCACCCTCTAGCATGTCCTCCCTCCTCCGTACCCTGGAAAGCTCGAAGTCATTCTAGGCTCGGCTCCGACTTCGCCTCTCAATGAGCGCTGGTGGCTGGACCCCCGTGCCGGCCCTCCCCTTTGGACACCCCTTGGCTACAGGTGCATGGGATCATGCAGCGGCTTATCTACTCCTCTCCCCACGGGCACAGGGAGCTCGGTCACAGGGAGCTCCGTCAGAGCAGGGTCACTGCCTCATTCCTCCTCACCCACTCCCCCACCCCCCACCCCAGGCCAGGCTCGGGACCTAAGGGAAGGCGAAGTGCCTTTGCTGACTTGGGGATCCTGGTGGTGTCAGTGAGAAGTGACCACGGGCCTTCCCTGGCCCTGGGAGCACCGAGTGGGGCCCTGGCTTTATTCTGGGAGGATGCCTAAAAAGACCCATGGGCCCACAGTGCCCCCAATCCCAAATTCAGCCTGCTCCCAGGGTCCCCACTCCCTGCCTCTGAGTCCTGTATGGGATGGAGTGAGATCCCTGCTCTGTTTTGTCTGGGATTCCTCTTGGGCCCTGCCTCTTCCCCTCTCCCCCACCCTTAACTTGAGAGACAGAGAGAGCAGGAAACACAGAAAGGAAGGAAACACACAAAAAAGAGAGCCTCAGGCTGAGGCTGAGACAGATGCACGAGGGACACAAAGAGATCAGGAGAGAAGGAACACCAGAGAGAGAGAGAGAGAGAGAGGGATTCAGGCGGAGGCAAGGGAGAGGCGGGTGGGGGGGGAGGGGGGGGAGGGAAGAGCAGGCTGGAGATGGCAGACCTCCTCAGGTCGGAGCGGTTCGCAGCTGCAGAGGGGAGCCTGCCAGCCTGGCAGCAAGGCTCTGGCCCCAGTGTAGGGCGCAGCACGGGGTGGTGGCAGCTGGGCCGGGCATTTGGCTGTCTCTGCTGAGCCCGGGCCCCAGTGCCTGACCTGAGTCCAGCTGCTCAAGCCCCTTTGTTTTTTTGCCTGCAGCCACCAGGCCCCTTCATGCTCTGAGATCTATAGCCTGGGGAGCGGGTGGCCAAGCCTGCCCTCCTTGCTCATCTCTGCCAGGGAGGGAGGCAACGCCTCATCTTCCACCAGTGGGGCCCATCCAGAAACCCATTCCATTTGGCTTGGGGCGGAGACATGTGGTTTTTGTGACAGTGGATCTCCTTCCTAATTAGGGACTTACTGAGGCGTGTGTTGAAATCAGCGGCATTTCCTGAGCTCAACAAATAAGAGCACCACACATCGAGCAGAGCTTTCCAGGGTTTGACGTACCTCCCAGTGCTGTTTCTCTGATGTACTTTCTATAACATTCCTGCCCATCAGGAGTCAATGCAGCAGAAAGTGGGGTCCCGGGAGGGTGAGTGATTCGTTCAGGCACGGACCCCTAATGCCAGGACCTGAATCCAATTTGTGGGTGCCATGCTTCAGCTGGGCCCCTGAACACTGTGGTCCTGTTCTGGCTGACCGGCTGGTGGCCACACCGTGGGTGGGCCATGGAGCCAGGCTGGACCGTGTTTCCAGTAGGGTGCAAGGTCAGGATGCAAGGTTAGGCGCCCTGTTTGCCTGTTTTGCAGAGTCTGTAGTCATACATTTAGGGATGCGGGGTGAGTCAGACCATGTAATTTTTTAAAAAGATTTTGTTTATTTATTTGACACAGAGAGAGAGAGAGATCACAAGCAGGCAGACAGGCAGGCAGAGGGAGAAGGAGAAGCAGGCTCCCCCGGAGCAGGGATTCTGATGCAGGGCTCGATCCCAGGACCCCGGGATCATGACCTGAGCTGAAGGCAGATGCCTAACCAACTAAGCCACCCAGTCGCCCCAGCCCACATAAGTTTTAAGACGATGAAGACCTTTTAGATTTTTCCCCTTGAAGCCGTACTCATTCTTTTAAGTGGGATCAGCGCCTGCATTTAAGTGGGATCAGCGCCTAGACACTTGCTGGGTGGCTGGGGAAAGATAGAGAGCCCTGGGACCTAAAACCCGGTCAGAAATTATTGATATGTAATGAGACGGGGGGAACATTCCCCCACATTCCTCTAGAGGCAAAAGCTAAGCTCCCCATGGATCCCCATGGAGGTAGAAGGACCCAACAGGAGGTGCGGGATGGAGTTTTATGCAGAGGGCAGGGTATGAGGGGGAGCAGGTATAGGCCTGTGATATGAGCCACCCAGCCCCAGGATGCCCTCATCAGTCACCAACTTATGACATGTTGCTTGTTTGTGACTTGTGGGCACCAGGTTGGTTTGCAGATGTTTGTATGAGGCCTCTGGGAGTGGGAGCAAGCCAAGGGCAGGGATCTGTGGGCTCAAAGCCTTTGGGGGTTAGGGGCTCCAGCCAAGTGTGCCTAGATATTCAGGGCCTGGGGGCCTTTGCTGCCATCTGGGTTATGGATGTACAAAAATTATGGCCTAGGATGCAGAGCCGAAGGTGGTAGGGAATGTATTGGTTGGTGGATCAGGATCTAAGAGATCCTGCCAGGCTGAATCTAGACTAAGTTTATTGGCACAGGAGATGTCTGGTCAGGATGGCTGGCGAGGCTGATGCAAGAGCATCCCTGTCTTTCCAGATGCTTGATGAAAGAGGAAGAAAAGGAGGGGAAGGAGGAGGGAGCCGAGTCACAGAGACAATGGGGCACCCAAGCAGACGTGTACTTTAGGAGCTGGATGGGGACTGGAGTTGAGAAGGTCTCAGGCCCTGGAACTGGGCTCCCTGGGGAAAGTGGGCAGCCAGGAAGGAATTAGGTCATCTGTGTTTGGGAGCCAGAATCTCACTGCCTGTGGGGAGTGGAATGACTGGCCCAATTATGCGCCCCTCTCTGAATCCACACGCCAGCCACTGCCTCTCATCAGGGGAAGGGCATTTTTTCATGGCCCTTAGCTTTGGGCTCAGCTGTGCGGCTTGTTTTGGCCAATGTACCAGATGCCTGAATAAAGAACCAGAAAGATGGTGACAGCCTGCAGTGAGGCTAAATCTAATAGGATGAAGTTTAATTAGCACCGGCGACTTCTAGCCAACATGTCTAACAAAGCTGATGTGCGATGGAAAGCAATGGCATTCCAGCTTGTGCCTAGGTCTCTATTTTTCTAGCTTCTTGAGTCTCTGCCCATGTCTTGAAGGATCCATGCCCCAGCGGTCCCGCTGCCTAAGGAGGAGGAGGAGAGAACAGGGAGCAGAGCTGCCCGAGGTGACCACAGATGGGGTATGCAGCCATTCCAGTTTTCCCAGGACTCTGAGGTTGGCTGGGATATGGGACTTGCAGTGCTAAGGTCAGGATAGTCCTGGGAAAACTAGGACAAGCTGGCTGCCCGATCCACACGCTTGCAAACAGAAGCAGGGCTAACCCAGCTCTACAGTCTGAAGAGACCCACCATGTCACAACAGCTGAGATGAGGCAACACAGGGACAGACAGAGCTGCCCCAGCTGACCCACAGATGTGTCCTCTACATGAATGCTTCTGCTTGCACCCTCTCTGATTTTGTGGTTGTTTGTTACACAGCAATATTATGGCAGTAGCTCACAGATACATTGCCATGAGCTCAGAGTCACTGTGAGACATGAGTTGCCTACACCAACAGACCCTGGAGACTGAAGTTGACACCCCTCTTAAGAAAAAAATCCACTTTTAATAGATGTGTTAAACCACTGGTGCGGGGCACCTGCATGGCTCAGTCGTTAAGCGTCTGCCTTCGGCTCAGGTCATGATCCCAGGGTCCTGGGATCGAGCCCCGCATTGGGCTCCCCGCTCCACGGGAAGCCTGCTTCTCCCTCTCCCACTCCCCCTGCTTGTGTTCCCTCTCTCGCTGTGTCTCTCTCTGTCAAATAAATAAAATCTTAAAAAACAAAACAAAACACTGGTGCTCTCTCCTGATTGCATATTAGAATTGCCTGGGGAGCATAATAAACAAAACCAGACATCCACAGCACCCTCCAGAGAGTCTATTGAATTCTTCTGGGATGGGGTCTTGACATCAGAGATTTTCACAAAGTCCACCAGGTAATCCTAATGTGTAGGCAGATTTTAAAAACGGGTGGATTAACTAGTAGATCAGACACAGTTGAGAGAACAATGATGTCTAATTTGGCTAAATGTTAAGTTTCCACACCGGAATTGGCATATGTCCACTTTTCTTCCCACCAGGAGGAGGAAATGCAGCTTGGGAGAAGTTTCTGTGAAGGAGACTCAGGTGTCTGAGTGGACCCGGGATTGTTTTTGTTATCAGGGTCCTGCAGCTGTAAAGAAGGCTCAGAAAGAGAGAGTTGAGAGTCCTGTCCTGCACACTTAAATTTTGGGTCTTCCACTCCCAGGGGTATATGGACAGTGTAAGGTGTGTGTAAGCCAGAGCTTCCCAAACTTAAAAGTACCTGGGGATCTTGTTAAAATGTAAGTTCCAACTCAGTAGGGCTGGAGGGGGCCCGATGCTGGCATTTCTACACACTCCCAGGTGATGCCCCTACTGCTGAGAACACTGAGCTGCCACAGCCCTGGAGGAGAGGGGGTAGGACACCAAGCTCCATGATAGCCTTGGGCTGTTCATACTAGAGAGAAGATTCACAAGAGCCTTCTCATTCTAGAAGGGCTGCCATCAGATGGAGGTTCAGCATGGCCCCACAGGGCAGATCTGGAGCAGAGGGCGACAGCCCATCAGACCCTGAGACAATGTCCAGGATGGAACCACAGTGCGAGAGGCAGTGTGCTCCATCCCAGTGGGACTTCACCCCAGGCAGTGAGATTCTGGCTCCCAAACACAGATGACCTAATTCCTTCCTGGCTGCCCACTTTCCCCAGGGAGCCCAGTTCCAGGGCCTGAGACCTTCTGGCCCTGGGGTGAAGTCCCACTGGGATGGCAGAGTGGGCCGTGAGGAGCTGGCCCGGTCATGGTCATCCGTCCACCGGCTTCAGGGCCCCTTCTGGCCTCAGATGCTTTGATGCTTGGGTTCTCTCATGGCTGCCCTGAGCTCAGAGCCTGGGTGGAGGCTGATGGGAGGTGAGGGCCGCAGACCCGGGTGCATGGAAATCTCATGCCCTGCGGTGGACTCAGGCAGGCACAGCCATGCAGGTGGCCCCTCTGGATTCTCTATCTTGGAGGAGACTGTGGTCTCTGAGAATGGACATCCCTGGTGGGTGGAGGCTGCCTCCTTGGCCAGACCACTTAGCAGTGGGCAGCAGACCTCAGATTCCAAAATGCTCCAATGTGGTGATGTTTGTGCTCAGTGATTAAACTGACAGTAAGATGCTGTCCCACGGCCGTCACTGCCTTGCTGGACCACTGGGCACGCTCCGTGCTTTCTCTGGTCCTCAGTTTCCTGCTCTGCACAATGCAATTCATGGGGGTGTTTCCTGGAGCTACAGCCCTATGGAAAATTCTTCCTGTTTCAGCTTCCAGATCCCATCAAAATAGTGAAAGCCTGGCTGATTCAGAGGAAGCACGATGTTGGGGTGACCCTTCACTGCATCTCCCTGGAAAGGATTTCAGGCTGTGGAATGGGGGGAGGGGCCGGGGTGCTGCGGCTGCCACCAGCCCTGGGCTGCCCTGGGCTTGGAGTCAAGCCGAGTCCGTCGGGCCCCCGAGGAGGCAGATCCTTCTGGAGCTCCAGACAACTCTCCCCCTCCCTGGCTTCTCCTACTGCCCCTGACTGGTCCAGGCCAAGGCTCCGGCCTCAGCAGTGTGAGTCAGCAGGGAGGTGGGGGGCTGAGGGTGGGGGCAGCTGGGAGCCACCGCTCACTGTCAGGAGAGCGGGAGAGAGAAGATGCAGGGCACCCAAAATCCAAACTCTATGTCCAAGATGCAGAACAAAGACCACAGGTCCAGTGCTGATTTGGGGGTGGGGGGAGTTGGGTGACGTATTTGTCGAGATGCGCTGAGTTACGCCAAGGTGGCCCATCTCAGTGGCTTAAAGGTTTATTTCTGGTTCACATGTCAGGCCCTGTGGGGGCTGCTCCACAGACTCTCTTAGAGACCCAGGCTGGTGAAGGCCCACCATCTAGTGAGGCTGCCCTCACAGCAGGTGGCTGCAGGGCTCACTCACAAAGGGGAGAGACTGTGCTAAAAGCATGCCTGTTCCTACATGTCCTACACTAACAGTGACAAGGGTTACTTCTGCTCCCTACCAACTGGCCAGTAGTCATTGGCCACAAGGGGCAGGAACGTCCTCCTTGTCCCTTCCCCTGGAAGGGAGAGGAGAACCAGATTTAGTACCACTGAGAGAGACCCACGATGGCTGCCATGTGTGGAGGCTTCCTATTGCTAGGCAACGTGCAGAATGCTCTACACAAACCATTTCATTTACTTCTCAGTTAGGGGCTGTTATCATTATACCCATTTTCCAGATGGGCAGACTGAGGCACAGAGAAGTGAAGTGATTTCCTGATGTCACACAGCCAGAATATGCCAGGAATGAGACTTGAACTCCATTTTGGTCAAGCCTGCGTTCTCAAACATTAAATTCCCTGTCAGATAGGGGAGGCATCGGGTTCCTGATGGTTTGTGACAGTTCCTGATCCTCCAGCAGTGGGCGGCAGAGACACAGCCACTCATTCAGGTTGGGTTCAAGGTGGGACCTCACTCCCTAACCCAGAGATATAGAATATAGAGAAGCCCCACTGCTTATGGGTGGGGCTGACTCCGGGTATAAAGTCAGACTCCGAAGTCTCAGCTTACTTCTGCCAGGCTGTCAGGTTTGAGGTCAAGGCCTCCTGGGACAGAGTTATGGATGTACTTTCTGCACTGGTCATGGCTGGCCCAGGGATGGGGGCCTGGTGGGAATTCTGGCTGGCACGGGCTGGCAACAAGAGAGGAGGATGATAGTTCGGTATGGCAGGAAACCTCTAGATGGAGGTTTGGAGAATCCTGGGTCCAGTGGGAGAGGCTTCTGTGGTCCCCTTCCTTGGCACATCACATTCTGGGCCCTGAAGCCACCAGGAGGACTCCTGAGGCTTCCTGGACCCTGGGCCCAACCTCTTCTGGAATTTTCTTCTGGAGTTCCACAGCTGAGCCTGATGGGAAAGCAAGGTGAGGCCAGTTTCTACATTATGGAGCATTTCTATCAAAATAAAAGGAGCTGGAAAAAAGTGAATACCATTGAAGCCCAGGCAGAGATGGAGAAAACTGTGCCTTTTATGGCTAAAGCTATGAAAAGTCCACTTAGGAACATGATGGCTGGCCGCGCCTTGAGCTCCTGCCAGGATTCCTCCCAGCCTTCCCTCTGCTGTTGGCCGAGCGCACTGGCCCTCTGACTTTGCTCGGCGCTTGTTACAGTTTTAGGGGGCTCCTGACAACTTTATGCACGCTGTTTGGCGAGCGCCCATCTATCTGCACGGATCTCAGAGTGTATCGGGGGGTCACTTCCAAAGACCAGTCATATTTCATGGTTTGCGTGGACTTTGCCATATTGGAAACCGCCGGCTGTGGAGGAACCATTAAAAACAAATGTTCTGTGTTTTCAGTTTCTCTCACCTGCCAAGAGTTTTCCTTGATGGCGCTGGCCCAGGAAACCATGGCAGATGAAGATTAGATTAGAATAAATTGATTTAGAAGTGACACCCGGCTCCTTGGGAGAGGCTTAAATATTTCATACATGTGTATGACATAGATTTCAGCTGGGCCCCGCAGGAAGCGGGCGGGAAATGGAAATCTTATACCTGCATTCAGTGCCGCCTTGGGATGTGGCGGATGGAAGCCAGGGGACTTAGGCTGGCTGGTCTTACATGCTGCTGCATAACCCCCTGCCCCGCCTCAGCTTCCTTAGCTGTAAAATGGGAACAAAGTATATTTATATCTAACCTCCTAGAGTTTTTTGGGGGGTCCTCAAATCAGCCTGGATTGGAGGCCCTTCCCAGATTCCCAGGGGTTGTGGGCAGTGTCTGGAAGCTGAGGGCAGAGTGGGGTCCAAGTGGGTAGTGAAGTTGCCTGGGGTTCATAAACCAGATTCTCTGAGGCCCAGATTCGCCAAGCCTCAAGCACCACTAGGATGGAATAGTGCCTCTCTTTCCACCCCACCTTCTCCATACCCTCATCTGGCTACTATCTGGCACTTTCTTCCCCTTCCAGCTGCTCTGGCTCTTTTCCAAGGACTGATATTCCTGGGGCACAGAGGTTGGGGGATTTTTTCCAGGGTCTGCACCCCTGGGCCTAGCTGTACCCCAACAATCTTCCAGTGAAGTTACTTATCTGGGAAACCAGAGGGATTCACGTATTGAGCTTGGAAACCACAGGTTCCTGGGAACTGTAACTTGGCCTTGATTTGCACGGGGGACCCTAAGACAAAGTGATACAAAAAGGAATTGGGGGTTGTTGCCGGTTCCAAGAACAACTGGGTAGAATCTCTTTCGGAGGAGGTGGGTGAGTAAATCTGGGGCCAGTGAGAACTTCTGGAGCAGAGACAGTGAAGAGCACAGAGGGGTTCCTGTAGGCTGTGGAGCCAGCAAGATTTCTTGGCAAAAAGGGAAGGTGAGGGCAAGAGTTCTGGCCTCCGTTGGACCCGTGTGTCCAATTGCAGGGAGGACGCCACCGCACCACCAGGGGAAAGAGGGACCCAGTTTCTTACTGCCTTAGAGGAAGATCATCTTCACAAACAAGTTTCTTAGAATGTGTGAGGTCTCTTTGTGAAATTTTGCCCCTTCAGGGAGAAGAAGTTTCATATGGAATTTGAATGTCTGGCAAATGAAGTAATCCAAAGGCATAGAGAGTAAGCCTTGGGACAATGGGTGGAGCCTCAGGACTCCCTGGACTTTTGGCGCTGACCCTGATCTGGCTGATGATTGGCCTGGGCAGGTCCTCACCACTGTAGTCTTCTTCCCCCCAGTCCTTCCTTCTCAGCTCCCAGGAGGCAGGTGGGATCGTGGCAACTCCCCCACCACACACAGGTTAGGAGAGTCCTATGCCGAGAGCGCAGGCTAGTAGGATGGCACTTTGTGCATTGTCCCAAGACACACTGTGGGCGTGAGGAGTCACTACCCTGTGCAAGTACCAGTGGTTAGGCGGATGCTGGAGGTGAGCCAGGCTTTCATTTTCCCCACAAATCTTGAGCGCTTTCCCTGTGACAGGCAGTCCTGGGCACCGAAGAGGCAGCAGGGAACGAGAAGGGGCAGGACCTTAGGGACAGGGAAGAAGAGAGAGAAAAACAGACAGGCTTGGACCAGGAGGGTGACAATGGAGATGGGGGGAGTGGACAGATAGGGGATGGGTTTCAGAATCATAACTGACAAGATTGTTGATAGATGAATCTACAGCGGGCACAGGGAAGGGTGAGTGAAAGGTGAAGTCAGAGAAAGGTCTCAGTGAGTATGAGTATATGTATTTACTTCCTCTATGCCTTTCCCCCTGGTGATTTGCAACTTCTTACAAAAGAACATGGTAGGGTGCCTGGGTGGCTCAGTCGGTTAAGTGACTGCCTTTGGCTCAGGTCATGATCCTGGAGTCCCGGGATCGAGTCCCGCATCGGGCTCCCTGCTCGGCGGGGAGTCTGCTTCTCCCTCTGACCCTCCCCCCTCTCATGTGCTCTGTCTCTCTCTCATTCTCTCTCTCAAATAAATAAATAAAATCTTAAAAAAAAAAGAACATGGTAACACCAGGAAAATCAAATATTTTATTTCAAGCATCAGAACCAAAGAAGAAGAAAAAAAAGCACCCAAATAGCCCTAACCTAGGGACCAACAGAGCTATCATATTTGAGCTTCAAATTTGGCTGAGTTTCTTAGCAGGGAGAGAAAAAGGGAAATAATATATCATAAAGATAATATTTGTGATTTTTTTTAGAGTAAAAAACCAAAACATGCCATTTTCTCTCAAAGGAAAGTGAAGATTCTCTTAGCATTGGAGTCTAAATAATTTTTCCCAGGGGTACTTTTTCCATAGGCCTCTGCTTGCAGCTCAGGGTAGCATCTGAAACGTGCCTGTGGCACCTTAGATTTCCATCTAAGAAGTGGAGGTGGGAACGGATTAGGAGGACTTTCTGAAGAGACGTTGGCTGAAAACCAAGGGCATCCCACTAAAATGCAGCAGAGTGGGGACAGCATTATGGAAGCCTTCTAATGGTTCACGGAAGATGGAATGTTAAACTGTGCTTAGAAACCAGAGGGGACTCAGATCTGTACCTCTGAGACAAATAATGCAAGATATGTTAAGAAAAAAAAAAGAAGAAGAAGAAGGTAGCGGGAGGGGAGGAATGAAGCGGGGGA
>NC_138374.1:43689205-43733643 GCF_054177405.1 Leptonychotes weddellii | reverse complement strand
AGCCCAAAAGTCAGGTGCGTTTCTCTTATATTTGCTTTTAATGTTCTATATGCAAAGTTTGTTTTTTTCTGATTATAAAATTAATATATACACATCAGAGACAACACTGAAATATACTTAAAAGAATGGATAAAATAAAAATAAAAATCTCTCCTCAGAAATAACCACTACTAATATTTAAGGTACTTCTTGGTCTAATGTTTCCGCACATGCACCCACACGTGCTCACGCACGCACACACGAGACATTTGTGTGATAAATTTATGTCATATTTCCTTTCTTCTTGAATGCACATTTTTCATCTTTAATGTTTCTGAAACCAGTATGCTTCTTAGAGTTGCTCTAATATTTCCCTTTTTGGAAATATTATTAAGTCCGTGGTGCATCTTAAAATCACTGCCATTATAGAGGAAACAATGTATAGAGGGTGGTATTAGGGTTTATTGTGCATATATAATTTGGCCCCTGTTCCTTTCATTTAACATTGCCTCATGAACATTGCCACCCACCTTGAAATAGGCTCTGAATATATGAATTCTACTGGCTACTTAATATTCCACACTAATGATGTCCCCCAAATGGACTCAATCCTTTCCTTACTGAAGAACACAATTTCTCAGCCACCTGCCAGTGAGAGAAGTTACATAACTTGCAGTGGAAATAGGTAGCAGATGAACTTTGAAACGGGGAGCGTCTAATGTGTCCTGGTGACCTTCAATGCAGCAGTGGACCAGTGGCCCAAGGTCTAAGTTCTTGTCACTTCCACTGCTCCAGCTGCACCCCAGGAGGACATCCGTTTCCTTCTCTGTAAGAGAATAAGTCTTGCTGAAGTTCCTTCCACTTAATGTAGACTGATAGCTAACCCTTGGTTTCCCAAACAGGTCACAGGGCGGAGGTGAGTTCAATGGAGCTATGTCGATATCCCCAAGTCCCAAGGAGTCCTATCTAGCCAGGCTGACCTCCTGAAGAGCCTGTCACCACCTTGGCACTTGGGTCCCACCTTCTCCTGCAAAAACCTGGTAGAAACTGTGACACAGCTTGTGTCCCTCTGTGGGGTTGCGCATCTTGGGCCAGATAGAGCTTCTTGGTCAAAATAGCCTACCTGGAAAATCAGAGCCCAAGGAGGGACAGAATAGCCACTGGTTGGTGGGACTCCTGTGTCGGGCCTGGGTAGAGCTACGGGCAAGTCGCCAAACCCCAGTGGGATTTCCATCTAAGAAGCGGAGGTGGGAAGGGATTGGGAGGTCAGAGATCTTGCATTACTTAACTTTCTGCTTTTTATAAAATAAGCAGTCCTCAAATCTGTGTTGAATGACGAGTGACTGAAAATGCTGGAGCTGCTGCCAAGAAAAGTAGCCGTGGAAAGGCAAGGACTGCGCAGGCTGTTGGGGAAGAATGTGCTCTGTGCAGGTCTGTTTGTTTTGCCTGTCCTAGGATTCTACAACGTGAGTGCCGGAGATAGGAGGGGGGAAGAAGCAGTTTCATCCCTGAGTTCTTGCCACCTGGTCCCTGGGGTTCTTGAGAAAGTCAGGTCACCCGCTGGGACTCATGCATTCATTCATTCATTCATTCATTCAACAAATGCTCTAACTCAGCTGCAGAATTTATCGGGGAGCCACTGTGGGCCAGGCACAGTTCCAGGCTCTTGAAATCACCACAGATCCAGAGTTGAAGGTGCCTGCCTTGTGGTGTGAGAGAAAGAGGGGACTTAAGGACCAAGCTTCCTTACCTGGAACCAGGACTGTGGGCTCAAGTTCTCCCAGGCAGGTTCACCATGGGGGCAGGCTGGACAGTATGGACTGCCCTTCTGTATCGCTCCTCAAGATGGTAACCTCCTGTGACAAGTCACTCAGGTGAATGTTAACGAGCTGTGAGTGGAGGCTTCAAGACTGGCTCTGTCCCCCTTGGGTTGCATTTGTACATGGATTTTTAAAATCAACATTTTAGTAACGTCTTATTTCATCTCCCAGAACTGCCTTTGGTTCCCTCAAATGAACATTTTTTTGAAGGTACGTGACTGGGAGAGCAGTTTGGGATGGGGGTGTCAGGAGGCCTTGGCACCATCTTCCACCCCCTCGTGGGGTGATTCTCGACGCATCCCTGCCCCCTTGGGACACAGGCTTTCTCGTCTCTCGGGACCGGGAGCTAGGCTGACTCTCAAGGGGACCAAATTCAAGGATTCGAGAACAAATTCCTTTTGTCTCAGGCTGCAGCACCACTGGTTAGATCGCTTCACACCTCATCATGTTTGTAAGCACTCTAGAGAGACTACCCTCTCCCCTACACCAAAGAGGAAGAACACAATTTAGTGGTAACAATGGTAACACCAACAAGTTAGCTCTCCTGCGGCGGTCCTTTGGCTCACAAGGCATGTTGCCATTCCCTGACTCACTGAACTTTATTATAAACACCCTTGGGGGTGGGGGGAGCAGGGTGTACTATGTCCACTGACAGGTGAAGGATTTCAGGATTTGGAAAGATTAAGTGACAATGTTTAAGGTTACGCAGGTAATAAGCGGTAAAGTGAGGACTCTAATCCCTGACTTTGAATATCAATTCTGATACCCGTTGTCTCACCTTGCAGCCCAGGTGGGGTTAGCTAACGTGTACTTACAATCAGGTCAAAGGTGGCTGTGAGCAAGGCCCTTGGAAGATGCTGGTTGGGGAGAGAGGAAGCGGGGGTTCTGGGCAGGGGGAACCTAGGGAAGCCCATGTTGCCATGCCAGGCGGAGTGGAGGAACTTTCTCTCGGAGAAGCACTGTCCCTTTCTCCCCTTTCTAGTTGTCCTGGTGGACTTCTGTAAGACATCAGGCAGTAACTTTCACAGTGACCGGGTGGACAACAAGGAGGAACGTGTCCTATCCTAGTTAAATAAAGCAGACTTATAGCAGACTGAGCAACTCTGATTGCTGTTTAATGGGTTGGCAACAATGTGGAAGGAGGTGTCTGGTGGCCTGCCACAGGGTTCCGTCCTCAGCCGTGTCCTGGGAAGGTGGATGATGATGGCACAGGAAGCAGGTTGACTCCTGTCATTCGCAGATGACACTAGGCTGGGAGAAGCTGGGGCTGTTTTGAATGACAGGGCTAGAATCCAAATGATTGAGAGAGTGGTGGGCTGATTCAACCAAGAATAAATGGTGGGTTCTGCTCAGGGATCCCCAAAACTTTTAGCCATGCAGAGGAAGGAGGCTATGGGTATGTAAATTTACAGCATCGTTGGTGGAGGGAGAAAAGGAGATATTCCAGTATCAGTTTGCAGTTCACCATGGGTGACTTGTGAAACTCCCAGAAAAAGCTGACGTGGATTAGCGGCATGGATTCTATGAATAGAGGTAGATGTGCCGTCAGAGGGAGGTGATGGTATTAGTTTATTCTGCATATTCATAGAAGTGGGATTACTGAGTTAAAGATTATGAATATGTGTATAATTCTCCGTATGTGTTACCAGATTGATTTCCAGCTGGTGTGGACCCATTTACGTGCCCACCAGCAATATGCAGAGTGCTCCTCCCACTGCACTCACACCAGCATTAAGTGGTATTCTTTTAAAACATGAGTAAAGATGTGTCATATTGTAATTTGCATTTGTTTATTAATAGTAAAGATACATGTCATTTTTAGCGTAGTGACCACGTGTGGTTCTTTACGACTTATTGGGTTCATGTTATTTTCTGATTTTCTTTTGGGGCTTTCACCTTTTTCTTAAATGATTCAAATGAGCTCCTTAGGTTACAGATATGAACTCTTCTCTGTCACATTTGTTGTAAACATTTTATTTAATTTTTAAAAAGATTTATTTATTTGAGAGAGAGAGAAAGAAAGAGATAGAGAGAAGGAGGAGGAGAGGGGGAGAGAGAGAGAGAGAGAGAGAGAGAGAATCCCAAACAGACTCTGTGCTGAGTGCAGAGCCCGAAGCAGGGCCTGATCTCACAACCCTGAGATCATGACCTGAGCAGAAACCAAGTGTCAGATGCTTAACCAACTGAGCCACCCAGGCATCCCGTGTTGTAAACATTTTAAAAGAAAATATTTTTCTCCAGTTTCTCTTTTTCTCTCTCTGGATGCAGGTTCCCGAATGCCTCGGTCTCAACTTGCATGAAATGTCCCGTGAAATGCCTGGAGAGTCTTCCAGGCCATATGCTCGCAGCTCTGGTGCTCGCTCACATGTCAGAACCGATGTGGCTCATTCTCCCCTGCCTTTGCCACCATATGCGCGTGCCCCTAATCCGACGGGCAGATCGGCAGCTGGGGGGAGGATGTGCCCGAGCTGGCAGACGCCTGCCTGGCAAATCTTGACATCCTGGCGGGGGGGAGGACGGCACGGGAGACTCCCTTTCTAAAAATGCATCCTTTCGTTCTGAAAGAAAGTCACGAATTTGGTTTTTCTTTTTTTTGTTTGTTTTTTTCTTTTGTTTTTTTGGAAATAGGGGCATTTAAATGCACCTCTGAATCAAGCTGAGATTCGATTTCTCTCCCACCTGCGAATGTGGAGCAAGATGGAAGGGGCCGGGGGCTGCAGCTAAGGCGCCAGACGGTACAGGGCTCTGCCTCAGTGCCGCTGTGTCACTTCCTTCCCGTGTCACCGGGGCCAGGCCCTCTCACCTGCCCTTCTCCCGTCCCTTTATCTGGCTCCTGTCCTTTGATGCCCATGAGGTGGGCTCTGGTCACTGTGCTTCAGGACTGCCCTTCCAGGGAAGGTTTGATGACTTTGTCATCTCCCACACCCCTCAGGTGCCTTAAAGGCAGCCTCGATGTCCCCCTGCAGGCGAGCCAGCTTCTGGAGCAGATTTTCCTGAGCCTCTTGCCAGGGAAATGGTAACGCTGGCCATCTCGGCAGCTGCAGAGCCTGTGCTGCCCGGGCGGAAGGGGCCTCTCCCTAGCTCCCCATACACCCCGACCCAGCTTTCTAGATAAGGGGTCGGCAAGTCTGGCCACCACGAGTGTTTGTGAGTTACCATATTGCATACATGCGTATTCATCCATGCACCACCCAGGGCTGCTTTCACACGGGTGGGCAGAGCCCAGGAGCTGCTACAGAGACCTCAAGGCCTGCAGAGCCCGAAGCCTTTCCTATCTGGTCCTTCCCAGAATGGCTTGCTGAGCCCTTCCGTAGGCTGATGGCGCAGGGCAGAGCATCCGCTAGCTCATGGCAAAGCAGGAAAGACAAGGGCCAGAAGGCAAGCTTTCCAAAAAGCTACATTTATTCAATAGACAGGCTGTCCTTGATACCAAGATTGCGTCTTTTTTTTTTTTAATGTTAAAATGTCTTGACTTTTACAAAATAATGGCAAAGGTAGACTTGTTATTTTTTTAAATGTCCTTGACCAAATAAAAAGTTGACCACTCTATGTGAGTTCCCAAAATAGTTAGAAAATTTTTGTCCATCTGTGAAATCCTCAAATGAGGGACCAATAACTCTCCTACCTCGGATGACCCTTGGGAAGCCTTCCACATCAACCTGTCCTTTTTTTTTCACCATTCATAACCATATGTTTTTTGCCAGCAACATCTTTATTCATTCATTCGTACATTCATCCATTCATCCATTCATCCATTCATTTACTTATTAAGACGTGTATTCAAGACTTTATGTTAGATCAGAGGATCTCAAAGTCACTGATCTGAGGACCCATTTTCATTCCCCCAAATGACTGAGGCCAAAGAGCTTTTGCTTATGCAGGCTACATCTTTTAATATGAAAAATTAATACCGTGAAATGTTAGTAATACTTAATAATGCATTTAACAATAGCAATAAAAATCTACTTCATGTTAACATAAATATTTTTAATTAGAAGTAACTATTTTCCAAAACAAAAAACAATTAGTGAGAAGAATGGCATTGGCTCCTTGCAAATCTCTTTGCTATCTGGCTTAATAGGAGACAGTTGGATTCTTATATCTGTTTCTGCGTTCTTCTGTTGTGATATGTTATTTTTATTTTATTTTTAAAGATTTATTTATTTTAAAGAGAGAGAGCACAGGCAGGAGTGGAGTAGGAGCAGAGGGAGAGAATCTTCAAGCGGACTCCCTGCTGAGCATGGGGCCCAACTTGGGGCTCAATCTCACGACCCACAAGAGCATGACCTGAGCCGAAACTAAGAGTCAGATGTTTAACTGACTGAGCCACCCAGGTGCCCCACGATATGTTATTTTGATTGAAGTATATGAAGAAAGTCCTGCCTCACTCAGATTTGTGGTTGGAAAGAAAGAAGAGCATTGACTTTTCAGACAATTGTGGATAGTTTTCTTTGATACTACACCAAAACTCAACAAGTCCTAGTCTCTTACAATTTAGTGGTGATGTGGAATCTGAAACTGGATCAGGGAACTTTCAGTATCTGCTACATTAAAATACACTGGTCTTTCTCATGTAAACAGATGTCTTACCCACACCTGATTCTGGAGTATGATGCCTTGGTCATGTGGAAAATACTGACGCACTGAATCATGCAAACCTTTTGAAATGTTGATCTAGTTATACGACATCAAAAAATCACATGAATTTATATCACCACGGCTCTCAGCAGAAAATCAACCAAGTATTGGGAAACTCTCACGCTCATGGTGGTGGAAGCCTCATGGTCTGAAGTCCCATTTCTTTTGAAAGCCTGGGTCTTAGCTTTGGCAAGCATACTGTCAGTTGTTTTTCCTGAAGTAACAGGTTTGCTTCACTCCTTCTCAGGACAATGTCCACCAGATACCCCCATCTGAATGACTTGTCTGTCAGCCATGCTTGCAAGTAAAAACGATCCTCCATGAATAAAAAAGGCTCTTTCAGCTCGACACTCAAGCAATCACACGGTGCTTTTCTTTGAGACAGCTTGTATTCCGGTACACAGTAGAAGTGCTTTCTAAAGACTTCCCCTTTTGTCACACAAAATATTAAAAAGATGAATGCTCAAGAGTTGAAATTTAATTAAATTAATAACTCGTATGGCTTCATCAAGGACATTCTAATGTACAATTTTTTTTTTTTCATTTGAAAGTGCATCAGAATAAAATGGGGTTTGGTGCCACGGCCTGACTCATGGTAAGGTCCCAGCAAGGTTACCTACCACGGGTGTTGCAGGATCGGTGCAGGTCATAACACTGTCGTACCGAATGGCAAATCGTGGCCAGTAACATCACGGAAAGAGTTCGATTTTGTGGACATCCTGAAAGGGTCTTGGAGACCCCCAGTGACCGACAGACCACACTTTGAGAACCACAGTGTTAGATGCAGAGAAGGATTCATAGATAAATAAGATCCAGTTCCTGACATCAAGTTGCTCATCATCTAATGGGGCAGATGAACACCCTGGCAACTCAAGTTGGAATAGGACAAATGCTAAAAGACATTAATTTGTTTTTATTGTGATAGAGTGTGCATAACATAAAATTTATCATTTGCACCATTTTTAAGTGTTCAGTAGCACTAAGTACGTTCACAGTGTTGTACAAACGTCTCCACCATCCATCTCTAGGACTTTCTCATTTTCCCAAGTTGAAGCTCTGGACTCATTAAACAGTAACTCCCCATTTCCCTTACCTACAGCTCCTGGTTACCATAATTCTGCTTTCTGTCTCTATGGATTTGGCTACTCTGTGAATTTAATGCCTCTTATATGTGGGATCAGATGATACATGGCCTTTTGTGACTGGCTTATTTCACTTAGTATGTTTTTGAGGGTCATCCATGTTGTAGCACCTGCCAGGATTCCTTTCCTTTTTAGGGCTGAATAATATTCCATTTTATGGATGTACCACATCTCATTTATCTGTTCATCCATCACCCACTTGGGTGGCTTCCATCTTTGGGTCATTGTGAATTAAGATGTGAATTTTTGCAAAGTGTGGTTTTCTTTCTAATCAGTTCCTGGTTATCTTTCTTTCCTTTGGTAATAAGGCACTGGATGCCTCCAGGTAGGGCCTTCGTTGAGAACAGCCTGCTCCACTCTCAGCCCAAATGGCCTGGATTGGTCAAGAATACCAGCATTCTCTTTCTAAAACACCTCACCCCCCACCTGCCCTGTGTTTTCCTCGTTCAGTCTGCATACTCTCCACCCTAGGCTAGATGTTCAGCAAACAGCTTGTTTCTGTTCATTACATTTCGACAAGTCTTTATTGATCATGCATTATTTGCTCATCAAACAGATTTGCCTTTTCAAACACTTACAGTCCTGGGCTTGGCTGCACGTTTGCCTGTTAAATCTGTATTTGCACATGTTGGAGTTGGCAGCTCTGCTCAATAAAGACAAAAAGGTCTGCGTGTTGGATGTGGGTATCTGGGGGAGAGTTTTTGAAGCACAGGGATTTCGTTAGACTAGCCATGTGCCGCCTTACCTACCAAAGCCTCCCTAAACCGTATTTATAAACCATTTAGATATTTTATTACTAGAGTTACCATTTCACCCAGCATTTTAGCTGTTGTGCTGCAGCATCCAATAAATCTAGTGCTAAATGAGAAATGGCTAAATTGGACCTTCACTGAGGAGAGATGTACATCAGGTGAAACATACAGGAAAAGAAATTGCCTCACCTTCTGTCCTCCTTGTTATTTCTCACCAAGGCTCTAGAAAGGGAGCTTACCACTGGTACTCACCTTTTTTTTCAGATGGCCTTGGATGCAATGCCACTCTTGCCATTTTCTGGTCTCTGTGCTTGACCTTCTGGTTGGAAAAGCCCTTCCTGTTTTCACAGTGGGAAGAAAAAGCTCTGGTGACCCCTGAGAATGGTGGAATTGAAATGTCCGCCTCGTGTTTCCCTGTTTAAAAAGGCCTTTCAGGGGACGCCTGGGTGGCTCAGTCGGTTAAGTGTCTGCCTTGGGCTCGGATCATGATCCCGGGGTCCTGGGATCAAGTCCCGCGTCGGGCTCCCTGCTCAGCGGGAAGCCCGCTTCTCCCTCTCCCTCTGCCCCTGCCCCGCTTGTGTGCACGAGGGCGCGCACGCTTTCTCTCTCAAATAAATAAATAAATAAAATCTTAAACAACAACAACAGCAAAAGGTCTTCCAAGTAGGTTATTACCCATCAACCTCACAACAGCCCTGCTGTTCATGATGTACTACATGCCCAGTGTCGAGTACGGTGCCGGGCAGTGAGGAGGAACTCTCCCAGTGGGTGGTTGTTAGGGACACATTATCATCTTCATTAGCAGATGGGGGGCCCAGAGAGGTCAGGCCAATTAACCAAAGTCACACAGTTTGGGAAGGGTTGCTTCTTGCAATGTAAATTCAGCTCTTGGCGGCCACCTCTAGTGTTCTTTTCTCTGTGAGCACACTGTTATGTAATCATACCTTCCCCTAGACCTGCCCAGATACCTAAATAAGCTGATGTACTCACTGCTTTTCTGCTCCTGTTTTATGAGGAACTTAATACCCATCAGGGGTCATGGGAGGAAGAGGGAGAGGGTGGGAAGGCAAAAATGAATCAAGCATATTCTAGGTGTCATACCATATGTAATTTAATGCCTAGAACTAACTTTGTATGAATATTATGTCACTGTTTCATAAACAGAGAAAACATGGCTTGGAAAGGTTAGAAAACTTGCCGAATGTCATAGAGCCAGTGAGAGAAGGAGCTGGGGTTCTAAACCGGATGTGTTTACAATTCACGTCCTGTCTGTCATAGCATGTGACTCTACCGTGAACTTGGGCTACCACGGAGTAGGGGCAAGAAAGGGATGGCTCCTTAGGTGCCGTCTGGTCCTGTGGCCTTGCACTGGACTTAGTGCTTAGGGAGGGCTCCAAGAACCTTCATGCATTGTATGAAATTATGTGTCTATGTGAGCGTGGCCAAAGGCATATTCTTGGGAGTGGGTTCAGATGAACATAAGTTTAAGACTCACTGGTCTGTTCCAGTTTGTAAGCAGGTAAGTGACCCTGAGGAGGGAAAAGGTGTTGCTGAGCTTCATCTATTAGTGGCAAGGCTGGGACCCACCTCCAGTCCCCTGACTCCCAGTCTACACCAAATACTGTCCCCCAGCCCCCTTTAGCCTAAGCTGTTCCTCCAGCATTGGCAAAACACAGAGGTCAAAAGCCAGAACTACCTATTTGGAACTGGACTAACCAGGCTGCCTTCGGTGGATCTATGCCTAAATGTTCTCAGAAAGCCCCGAAGTGAGCAAAACCTGCCCTAGAAGGGAGGAAAAAATGTCAGTTAGTTGGTGTTTTATCAAAGTTCAAAGAGGTTTCAATTTGAAGTGTGAGAAAGGGTCGGAGCTTGGCTTTGTCTGAAAGGGCAGCTTCGGAGCCTTCATATCTCGGAGGTTTATAATTTCACCTTGTTTCACCTCCCAACCCAGCTAAGCTGGTCATTACAGCAGAAAGAGGACTTGATGGAAGAAAGACAGGTTTGTCTCTGCAAGAACAATTTCTCTGTTGTCTGTAGAATGCCACCCAATATGATAAGTGAAATGCCGATACTCCAGACAGACTCCACTGGTCTGGATATTTACTCACTTTCCTTACTTATCGTCAAGTTTACCCAGCTGGCCAAGAAGCAGATTTGAACTCCTTTGACGAGGAAAGACCCACTGTGAGGTGGGAACAGGTCTTCCAATGTCATCTTGGTGCCACTCTTCGGATTTCTTCAAGCTTCTTCCCATTGGGATGAGGACCTGAGAGGAAGATAGTGTAAGGGAGGGCTCAGAGGGCTCAGGGAAAAGTGGAGGAGGGGGTCAGGTGAAGGGTCCCAAACCCTCTGACTTCTGACTTACTGCCTCACGGAACAATACAGACTCAACCACCAATCTGTTCATGGCCACTGGTTCTCAATCACTAAATCAGTTTATCGTGGTGGTTTTACCTTCTAGGGACAATTTTGTTGTGTTTGGAGGCATTTGTCGTAAGTAGGGGGCTGCAGCTGGTATCTGGTGGGTAGAGGCCAAGGATGCTGATAAACATCCTACAATGCTCAGGACAGTCCCTGCAACAAAGAATTACCCAGTTTAAGATATCAGTAGTTGCCGAGGTTGGGAAACCCAGTGTAGAGGCTTAGGCTACATCGGGGCACCGACATGACCCACCCTTCACTGGTTACCTGCCACGCTGGCTGCAGATCAGATGTCTACAGC
Source organism: Leptonychotes weddellii (assembly GCF_054177405.1). Lineage (NCBI taxonomy): Eukaryota > Metazoa > Chordata > Mammalia > Carnivora > Phocidae > Leptonychotes > Leptonychotes weddellii. Next base: position 43,722,590 of record NC_138374.1, on the reverse strand, counting down.
AAAGAACTCTCCAGCCCAAAGTGTCCAGTGTCGAGGTTGAGAAAGCCCGATTTCAGGTGCTTGGGTTCTAAGCAACAGAAACCAGCCCAGTCAACCTAAGTATTAAGGGAACTTGGAAGGTGATGGGGTAGCAGGCAGAAGAGAGAAAGACACGGATGCACCAGGTTCCAGAAAGAGCAGGAATGGGGCTGCTCCAGCGTGGAGCATGCAGGACCTAAGGATGATTTCCTCCAAGTGCCACTGCATTTGTCACTGGTCCCTGTCCTTGCGTCTTTAGCAAGGGGATGTACATCCCGGGGTGAGAGGGCCTGACTGGCTGTCCTGGGGCTGGGCTCACACTGGCCAGAGGCTGGGACCCTCCAGACCTCCATGTGAGGGGCAGGGGGCTAGTTTCAGGAACACCGAGGCGTTCTGAGCAGAAGGGTGCTGGGGACTGGGTGGGCAGAGCCAACAGATATCCCCTCCACCAGCCACCCCGTGCTGTTAATAGCAGTGTAAGAACTTCCCCGGGCTCTGTCTCTCAGGACTCCGCTCAGAAGAGCCAGGCGTGGCTGGGATCGTCATGAAATGCCCGGGGGACTGAAGCAGAGACATCCAAAGCTGCAAAGCGCACTGGGATCAATCTTGAAAAGAATATACAGGTGTCTGGTAAGGAGGCCTCTAGCTTCCTATTTTTTTTCAACAGGCACTGTGTTTTCCATTTCAGGTATTGATTCGACAAACATTTCTCGGGCACCTCCTGTGTCTGGGCACTCTGCCAGGATACTGAGCATAAGCAGGTGTGGGCCTCGCCCCGGAAGAGCTAACAGTTTGAGGCGGGCGAGAGAGCTGTAAGAGCAGGGAAATGGGAGTGGACAGAAGTAAAAGCCATCAAAGGCGGTGTTGCCAGCCGGAGGGAATGGCTCTAGGTGGAAAGGAAGTCAGCTAGTCAGGGAATATTGAGATGCCACTTTGAGCCAAGGTGCCCCTCCATCAGCAACAATGGAGGAGGGCAGGCAGGGAGCACCCAGGAAGGAAGTGTTGCCATTGACTAAAGGCATTTGGGTGTCCCCAGGGTGGCATTCTGGGAACGGGGTGCTGTCCCCCTGTCGCCCGTGGATACTAGTTAAGTGTGAGAATGATGCCTCTCCTGTGACTCTTCTTGGGTCCTCCCGAGGGGCCCCTGCTGTGTTGGCACCAGAAGCCCTACATCTGTTCCTTTTATTTGTTCTGTTAAAGAAAAAGGCCCATTGAGGGTGCACGGGGGGATCCAATCCTCCGGTCACAGGGCAATTATTTATTATGAGCCTTGAATACCTTCCTGATTGTATAATGTTTTATTATGTTTTTACATGGAGGGTGGACTTGGGGAGTCAGTTTGGCAGCTGAGAGAGGGAGGGGAAAAGAGCTTTCAGGGCTCATTCTGGGAGTTAAAAGTTCACCTTGAGATAGAGGGTCAGAGGCTTAGCGGGATTCTAGGGACTTCAGCAGAATCCCCATTGGCACTTAGCCCTCTGCGGGAAGTCATGAAGAAAGGCATTTCCCCCTTTCTCCTAACAAGATGCCATTTCCCCTCCAAATAGCTCAAGAGTTAGACTCCAGGAGACCTGAGAGAAAGGGGCAATCCATTCCAAAAATGCCGAGCTGTCCCTCCAGCCTTGAGGTTGCCTGTAGCCCCCCTCCCCCAAGGCCCCGGGGGCCCTGGGGCAGATGAGGACCCTAGTGCTAGGAGCAAACACCTCCCATCCCCCCTCTGTGAAGAGCAGGGGTCTGGCCACACCAGCCCTGAGTGCCTCAGTCCTCCCAGGTTGGAAACACCACGGTTCCTTGGCCTTATGGACCAACTGCCATGACCTTCCCTGAAGCCTTGCTGGGTGGGACAGAATGTTTCATTCTTGGGTTGTGTTTGAGCACACGCACTTGAACTCCACCCATCCTTCAGATGTCGGCCTTGCCCAGACTCATGAGGCCTATAATCTATAATCACCACCACTAGCTCCTGCTCCCCCATCCCCAGTACGTATTGAGTGCCTACTGTGTGCCAGGAAATGGGCTAAAGTACTCTAAAGGCATGTTCTCAATTCATCCCCACAAAAATCTTACTATCACCTGAACTCTATGGAGACAAATCCTAGGGCTCAGAGATGTTTTGCAACTCATCCAGGGTCACAGTGGTAGCAGCTCACAGAGGGAAGCCTCAAACCCAGGTAAGAGTGAGGTGGTCATCTCTGAGCCTCCAGGCTCTCTGCCACGGCTCACGCTTCCCCTCACTCCTCTGGACTCAGCGCACGCAGGTGGTGCTAGCCGTCGCTACGGGCAAGCCGCCCCACCCATCTCCTTCTAGCTCTAGGGGTACTGTATTGTGGCCTTGGGCAAATTACGCTCTGCTTTAGCTTTCTGAACTGGAAAATGGAAATAAAAATTCTTACCTTGCACGGTTGCTGTGACGCTCAATGACCTATACCATTTGGAAGTTCTTGATAAAAAGAGATAAAGTGTTGCTATTTTTATTCTGTCCAATGTCTCTAAGTAGGGTCATGAGCTCCTTGGAGGTAGGCTCGGTGCATGTGCCTCATTATTCCCATAGAGTTTCTAGCCAGTGCTGGATATGTAACCAACACGCAAAACCCAGCGGCTGACCTCGTAAGAGAATCTTGTTCGTGGATCTATGACATCGCCAAATTGCCCTCCACAGGTCCTATGTCATTGTCCACCCCCACAGAGCAGTGAGTGAGCATGCGGGAGTCTGCACACTTTCCCCAATACAGTGTAGTAGCCACTGTTTGGATTTTTGCCAATCTGAGAGCTAAAAACGAGTATCTTGACATAGTTTAAATTTGCATTTATCTTACTGTGAATCAGGTTAAGCACAGTTTCCTGTGTTAATAGCCGTTTGTATATCCTTCTCTATAAATGGGGGTAGATGCTATTGAGTTAGTTGTCTTGCTTCCTCACTGATTTATAGGATATATATTTGGGAGATCAAGGCATTCTGATTTGCAAACATTTTTTCCCAGCGTGTCATTTGTTTTTAACTTTGCTCATGGTGTAACTCATTTTAAAAACAAAAGCAAAGAGGAGCCAGGTCATAAGGCTTGGAGAAATGCAGACGATTCCATGTGAGCTGGGAATGTGCTTCCCCTCCTGTGGATTCCCAAGAGTGCATGTTTGTGTGCCCAAAAGAAATACAGAGGTGCAGGATCAACGAGGTGGAAACTTACAACATATATGTGTGTGTGTGTATAAGGTAATTTACACCATTACTTTATAATAAAACAAATGCAGATGTGTGATATGGTATAGAATCCAACATTTGTATGAATTTTTAAAGTCAAATATTGGAATGTCAAGGAAATTTCTCTCTTGTATCTGGCTGCTCTGGGCTCTGCCTCCAGGTGCCCTGGGAAAGTTTCCTCAAGGGGAAGTTTGGAAAGCATGGCTCTCAGGGGAGCTAGTAAACCCACATCCTAGTCTCAGTGCTGCCACTGGTTAACTGTGTGACCTGGATGCATCCCAGGGCAGTCCTAAAGTTCAGATCTGCCAGAAAATAAACTCTATGAGGGCAGGGGTGCTGTCGACTGACGAATCTTCAGCACCTAGGACAAATACCCGGTACATAGTAGGGGCTTGATACATGTGGAATATCAGTAGAGTGACATGCTTGCAATTTACTCTGTCCCTCACTCTCCCCAAGATCTAGTTTTAAGTTCTGTTAACACCTAAGGACCTATTCTCTGTAGGACTCAGGGATACAGACGTGATGAAAGTAGGTCCCTGCCCTCCCCTGCCCAGCAGAGGCAGAAATACACGCCTTGGTGTGATGATGCGGAAGCAACGTTGTTTCTGGCTGCATGCTTCTCTCTGCTCCTTTTTTGTCTGGGTATCGAAGAACATCAAGGCCAAGAATACACACTTCATCATGGGTCTCCAAAGACCACCTTAGCCACTGCTGTGCCACCTCCAAACACTACCGCATTCCTTGGGGGTCCCTTGGGTGGTCCAGGCCCCGTGAGACTGTTAGCGAAGGCAGTCCTTCCACGTCACGGTGGTCCCAGGCCCCTCTCCCACACCCTGCTCGAAAGAAACATGATCTGGGCTGTTTATGGGGTGTGGGCTCTGATATGTGGGTGGCAGGCTGCTGAGCCATCGGCAGGCAGTAAAGTCTTAAACCTAGGCCTGTTTTCCAGCTACAGCTGCCACATCAAAGGGCCAAACTCCCTACAAACTTTGCCTTAATTAAAAAGTTACAGTAATCCTCAGGATGGAGGCAGCCCTGGAGACAAAAGTTCTCTCTGTGGCCACAGACCAGGCCTTTCCTCCCACCCCAGGTGCTATTAAAAGCGGACAACTCTGTAGGTGTCACAAGTTCTGGTAAAATAGGAACGAAATAGGAACAGAAATGCTTCCCCACCCCCTGCCCGCCTGCCCCTGCCCCCCCAACTCATAACTTGCTGTGGAGGGATCTAGAGCCAAACGTTGGAAAAGGGGCTCTGGCCTCTTGGACAGATTTCTCTTTTTCACATATTCCCAAATTCTTTGGGGTCTTTCACAGCGGTGCTTTCAAATGCTTCAAGCCCGCGGGGCCACGTGTTAGAGAACTAGAGATGGTGGAACCCCCAAGCCCTATTCCCTATCTGTAGCCAGCATGATAATTAATGTCTTTGTCTTGCTGATGGGCAGACTGAGCCTTGGCAATGGGAAGGGTGCAGCCAGCCGACATCCTGGTGACAGGACCCAGACCAGCACCAGGGCCTGAGGAGGGCACTCTGTTCAAGATCCCAGCCGGATCAGCCCAGAGTTACGAAAGTCACAGACACAGCAATACTTACCCACACTTCCTGGACCCCTTGTAGGTGGGCAGGGTCATGTGATTGACTCATGAAAAGTCCCCTGGCGTGAAATGTGTCCCTTCCTGGCTGCAGCAGGGAAAAGCCGGTGTAGGACTGTAGTCTTCTTTCCTGCTGCTGTGACTAATAACAGTGGCCCAGAGAGTGGCGCCTTCATGGGTCTGGCCCTTGCAATGGTATCTTTCTATCCTGCTCCAAGAGTGTGCACACACGCATGCACGCATACAGGCCAACTCTTAGTGTACAAGAGAAATACATTGTTGCTGTGTTAATCCACAAAGATTATTCTTTCTGCAGCATAATGCACCCTAACCTAACCTGACATAACCTGACCTAATCAATATGCTAAATTAGCTCAGTGAGCCCACAGTTATTTACCAATTCACCTGTTCCTTAGGGCCCCAAAGACCACCCAGGAGAAAAGTTACATGAAGGAAGATTTCAGCTCAAACCCAAGATGATATTCTTTCACGCATGGGCCTCAGTTCTGACAGCCAGTGGGCAGATCCCCAGCCCCCTGCTGGGCCAGGTATCGGTCTGTTGCCTCTCCACACCAAATGGAGCTGAACTCTTTAAAAGATATATTTGAATATTTTTTTAAAAAGCTAAATTTTTATTATTTTAAATGATGGTAAAATACACACACTATAAGGTTCACCATGTTAACATCCGTTGGTGTGTGGTTGAGTGGCATTAAGTACCTTCTCAGTGCTGCACAACATCACCACCATCCATCTCCAGGGCTCTTCGTTTTCCAAACCTGAAACTCTTGCAAAACTGAAACTCTAAGATGATACCGAGACATTCGAAGATGAGCTGGGCAGCTTCAGGACATGGTGTGATCTCTGCTTTTGCACTGATTTGTAGCTGAGGCAGGATGGTCTCCGGCAGGAGGATGTGGAGCAGAAACCAGTGGAGGGGAGTGAAAGAGTCACCCGCTCATTCTCAGGGATCCCTCTCCTAAACATTGCACCTTTGTGCAAATTGCAAACAGGCTCCCAGGGAGGGGGTGCTTGTGGTGGTGAATCATTCAGAAGTTCTCTGGGGCCAGGGAGGGATGAATTTTTTTCAATAATCCCTGTAAGACTGACAAACAAGTTGAAAAAAGCCGAGGCAGAATGTCAGCTGTATGTGCCCCTTGGCCAGGCATCTTTGTGCAGTGCGGAAACCATGCAACTGTATGTAGCTGCCCTACTTGCTGGGAGTGATTGCAGTACCTTACATGTCTCATTCTTGTACTTTCTGCAGTAATCCTGTGGGTGGGTATTCTTATCCCTATTTAATGAAATCAGAAACTTAGGCTCAAAAAAATAAGTCAATTGTCTCAAGTCACATAGCTAATAAACAGGAGAGTTGTGGTTCTAATCCAGTCTCTTTATTTCCAGGTCTAGTGTTCTTTCTACCTCCCTAAAGCTGCCCCCATTCAATCTGGGAATCTATGTTCAAGGTCACACCATGCACAAAGCCAGGACTCAGACCAACAGTATTGGACTACCGGGCCGAGGCTCCCTGCTTCCTGCGCTAGCAAGAAATTTCCACAGGAGTGATAGGCAGGGGCTACTTGCAATGTGCTCAGTCATGCCTTAATGAAAATATTTAAGGTAGTGTCAAAAGCAAAGGTATTATTTCTTCTACAAAGATGTTCATAGGGGCTGAAGGATACTGTGAAATATTTACTTCTTTTTTTTTTTTTTTTTAAATATTTACTTCTGTGACCAACCAACATTCTCCCATTTTAGTCCCAGACTCTCCTTGAGGATCTGGGCTCTGAATACCGAACACAGCATACACTGTCTTCTCAAATACACTCGTTAGGAGAAAAGCAAAAGAAAAACAGAGTAATTTCCTTTCTCATCTCCCGCACAGGTGATTATATTCTAGGACTGTATGGAGGGAGAAGTGATTTTGTTTCTTGGATAATGGAATTAAGTGGGTGCCTCCGGATTTATTCCTAAAAACACGAAGAGGCGGTGTTTATGTTCCTGAAACATGAAATCAGTAGAAACACAACGAGGTAAAGAAAGGGAAATTATAAAGAAAATCACCAATCATTTGATTATACGACAACCCGTGAACATTCACATGCGCGATTGTCCTCTGCGAGTCTGTAGAAAAGATGATTATTAAAAAAGAAAAAAGGTGTTGGTTTCAGCATGTTTTTCATGAGGATTGGCTCTGGCGGCTGGAAAGGAGAGTGTTCTGGAACCAAGGGAGGCTGTCACATTTATGCAAAGTCTATGGAGTCCACGAAACACTTTGTCCTCCCGGTTCTGGCAAGTGCCAGGCCCTCCGGCTCCCTCTCCCGCTCCCTCTGCCCGCTCCAGGCTTTATGTCCTCGAAACAGCACACTGCGGCTGTCCCATCCCCTGGCTCAGGCATTTGCACCTGTAGACGGCCATCTGCGCACGCGTCTGCCCTGTGTTACTCGGCCCCACTGCTGGATCGCCTCCATCACACCTCCTTGGCTTCCTCTTCCCGGTCCTTTAAGATTTCCTGCAGTTCCAGTGCCACCACCTCCTGAGGCCTTCCCTGAGTGCTGCTGGCCTTGGTGGCTGCCCTGTTTGTCTGTTCTCCTGTGTCCTCTGTAACGTCTCAGTGGATCCAATGGCCATCTTCTTGCAGGGGGTCTGATGACAGACCTTGCTTCTCTCTAGGCCGAGAGGTAGGTCCCTGTGAGCAGGGAAGTGTCTCCCCAGGCATGCACTGGACCCAGCGTAGATCATGGCTCAGAGTCTGCACCCAAGAAATACTGGGTGAGCGAATCCCATGAGGGTGGTGTCACATTGTCCCTATTGTACAGATGAAGAAACCGAGGGTCACAGAGGCCAGGTGGTGTGTCCTGTGTCCCCAGCGAGTTAGAGGTGGTACCTAGGCTACAGCCCGAGTTAGCTAACTGCCCACACCTCCACCCGCTGTGGAGCTTGAGTCCTGCATGGACCAGGAGACTGGGGCGTGTTTGAGGCCATGCCCTTTGGAGTTCAGGCTTTCTGTCTTAGAAACAGAGTCTTGGGGGTTAAGAAGCCATGTGATGTGGTGTCACCGCTGGGTGGTGTTCTCTGCTCAGGGGCAAGTGTGGAAGAAGTGGCACGAGGATTTGGGAGGAAGAGTCTCCACCTTTGATTGACTTCGGAGTGAACAGATTAACCAGGGCCAGGTTGGGACCCCACATTGAAGGAAGAAAGTTGTGTCAACTCCTTCAATTAATGTGTGCCTACATAGTCTCAATTATACTGGTGCTTTCCATCTCCTATTTAAAAGGTGAGGTTGAAAGGGGAGATGAAATTATGAAAAGAGATCACATGAAAGCAAAAAAGAAGGTACTATTCTAAAAGGACCTGCATGAAATAGCAAGAGCTATCTGTGGTGGTAAGAGGAATCACACGAGAGTAAAATAACACAGCCCTAATTATACCTGCCAGAGCCTGCAAGGGAACGTTCGTGTCAGCAGCGAGGCGGGCCTTCTCCCCTCCTAGGCACCCCTTTTTTTTTTTAAGATTTTATTTATTTATTTGACAGAGAGAGACACAGCAAGAGAGGGAACACAAGCAGGGGGAATGGGAGAGGGAGAAGCAGGCTTCCCGTGGAGCAAGGAGCCCGATGCGGGGCTCGATCCCAGGACCCTGGGATCATGACCTGAGCCGAAGGCAGAGGCTTAACGACTGAGCCACCCAGGCGCCCCGTCCTCCTAGGCACCCTTACAAAAGGCCAAGAGCGCCATTCACTTAATACACTTCTCCGACATGCCTACTATGTGCGCGTCCCCGAGGACATGAGGACTCTTGCAGTCCCAGAAAAACTGTAATAAAATGTAATAAAGAAACACTGGGACAAATCTTCAATGCATGCTGGGAGCCCAGAAGAAGGACTGATCATCTGCCTGCAGGAAGTGGGGACGGAGCCAAGGAGGCAGGTGAGTAAGCCTGGATGGGTGAGGGGATCGGTAGAAAGGTGGAGGAAAGAGTCTCCAGCAAAGGAGCCACACAGAGCATCTGCAAGTAAGCTTGTGCTTGAGGGGAGGAGAGGCTGAAAAAGTAGGGATGGTGTGTAGTCCTGGTTACTGAACCTTTAGTACATGGTACTAACTATACTGGGCCAACTGCACTCCACCTCCTCTGAACTGATTTATTCATCAGAACAACTTGGAAGTAGGCACTGTTATTGCCCCATTTTAAGGAGAAGATTGGGTCACTGAGGTTAAATAACTTGATCAAGGTCACAAGGCTGGTGTGAACTCAGATCCAGGTCTCCCTCTAAACCCATGCTCTAGATATTTCCATTCTTCAAAGTGTATTAGTTACCTATTGCTGTGTAACAAATTACCCCCAAACTTCCTGAGGGTCAGGAGTCTGGGAGTGGCTTTGCAGGGCAGCTCTGGGTCAGGTTCTTTCAGGATGTTGCAGTCCCAATGTTGGCTCACTCACGTGGCTGTCGGCAGTAGGCTTCGGTCCCTCATGATGTGGGCTCTCCATAGGGCTGCTCCTGATGTGATGACTTGCTTCCCCGGAACACGTGATCCGAGACAGAACGAGCATGACAAGGCACACGTGTCTTTTATAGCCTGTCTTGAAGGTGACCTGCCATCCCTTCCATTGGATGCGATGGCTCACACAGCCCAACCCTGCTACCACGTGGCGGGAACCACACATAGGGGTGAATACCATGAGGCAGGGATCTGAGAAGTCATCTCACATATGGCACTCTAAATCATCGGGACTTTCTGTCCTGGAAGGAAGTGGGTGAGGGGGGTGGGGACCCAATGCGTGGATACCTCTAGTGGGAGTGCCATGGCCAGAGTTTATGATCACATGCATGTCAAGAAGCCCAGTTGGATCCCCAGTGAGAAGCTGAGCTCTTCCCTCCCAGCCACAGATGGCCTCTTCCTCTGCCCCAGGGTTCCCTGGGCTTCTAGCAGTTTGTCAAAAGGTCTCTACACACAGTAAGTGCTCTCTGCCATGTGGGTGGAGTTGAATCTGGCTGCAGCCACAGCTCTGCGGACCCTGGGTGATGCAGTCATGTCCAGAATGCCCTTGACCCCATGTGCCCACTTCCTCAGGCCAGCTCATATTCCGACCCCTCTGAAGTCATCACCCCCACGCATCCCAATCAGGCACTTCCCACAGACCCAGAGCACTCCAGGCAGGCATGAAGAGATACTCTGAAAACCCTGGTTTCTCTTTTTGAGGATTTTATCCACACACAACAATAAACAGAGCTCATGGGGTCCTTGATGTCTCAGAGATGCATTTTAATTTCTGTTTCTTTCCAAGAAGACAGACTGGCCCCGTTTCCTGGTAGATATCCACACTCGTACGAGCAGAGCTGAACCTGGCGTCTTGGGGACGGAGCATCCCAGAGTGTGATTGATCAGTTTGCAATTAACACTTCATTAGAGGGACACCTTTTGTCCACAGAAGCAAGACTGGTTCCCAGAGCCAGGACAGAGATTCCTCAGAAGACAAGGATCAACATCCTACCCACTCACAGGCTGATCTTTCTAGAACCCACTCTTGAGCACACCGCTCCTTGCTCAAAACTCTTTTTACACCTCCCTGCCTTCAGGACCATGCTCAGACTCCTCAGCCTGACTTGCAAGCTCTGTCACAGTCTGGCCTCTGCTCGCTCCCCTGTCTCCCCGACAGCTTCTACCCCCCCACCCCCCGCCTCCAGCCCTCTTCTCTTTAATTTCTACCAGTCAGATTCAACTAGTTGTAGTCCGTGAATGATTGATGCCGTCTTTTACCTCATCTCTGCCTCGAATGCCCTTCCCTTCCTAAATAGCTTCTATTCCTGCTTCAGAATTAACGGGCACCCTCCTGTCACCTGGGCAATCTTCCATTACCCACCCCCAAGCTGAATTACATTCTCCCTTTCTACCTTCCATAGCAGCGAGATGGTGATGCTGTGCCTTGACCCTTGGCCGCTTCCTGGGTGTCCCAGGCAGCGCCCCCACTTTCTGTGAGCGCTCTCACCCAGGTTCAGGAAAGCTGGCTCGTGGAGCTAGGCACATGGAATGTCACCATGGGAGGGAGGAGAGACCTGCCCGGCACAGCCCTCAGCCACTCAGACGACACAGCACGGCCCTCCTGTCCCGCATCACTGTGGTCCCTGGGAGCACATGGCAAAAGCTCCTGAAATCCTTGCTGAGAAACAGGTGGTCGGGCCAATCCGAGACCCTGACCTTTGTCAGCACAAGACTCCCGGGGCTTGGTTGACACTTGGCCTCCTCATTGCTTAAGGCTCCTTACTGCTCACACGTGGCAGTCTTCATCCATGCTCCTGGACGGCTGGATGAGAGCGTGCAAGGAACAGCAAGGGCTGTGAGTAGATGTGGCATCTGATCCCAGCACCACAGCGAGGAGTGTGGTGTTCAGCCAGTAATGTAAACTCACCAAGCGTCCGTGAGCTTACTGGTCCAGCACAGGCAGCATCCCCATGGGCTGGTGTGAGGGTCACTTGAGATAACAAATGGAGGACGTCATGTAGCCTTAAGTCTGTCCTTCCTCTCTCCCTCCCTGCATTCAAAATATGCTAAACGCCAACTGCATGCTGGGCTCTAGGAGGAAGAAACACGAAGAAAACTCAGCCTGTCTTCAAGAGCTCCCAGTCTAGTGTAAGAAGTAACACGTGGGGTGCAAACTTCAGATTCAAATGACCTGTCCTGCAGGGAGGTGCAGCCCATGGCTTTGGGAGACTTTTCTGGGGAGCAGGCTTCCAGAAAGCTTCAAACCTGAGGGGGTTTGGGTCTGGAAGGGCTGGTGCAGGCTTGGAGCAACACTCACCCTGCAGAGTGCCAGGATCCCGCCCCCTTGCCATGAACCGGAACCCTGTTCTGGGGGAGATGAACATTCGGCTGCCAGGGCTGCCGGGTGGGGGTGGGGTGGGATGGCAGGAACAGCCAGTAACTCACGGGGACGATTGCATTCTCTGAGTCCTTTTTGCCAGGATCTGAGGATGCCTGTTTACATGGGTCCCCCCTGCGGTCTCTGCTGCCTAATATGCCTTTTGAAAATGATGCTCAGTGGGATGTGTGCACATTTGTAATTACAAAGACGGGGCTGGTTTTTCACGATCTGTGCCTGCTAATTTCTCAGGCGCAGGAAGAGAAATAGCAAAGTGTCCAAAATACTCCTTGTTGAGTGGGTTCCCTGATAGCACTGTAGAGCTTCCTATTTACCAAGCACTTTAGTCCTCCCCGCGAGGGAGGCAGACCGGCTACTATTAGCCCAGAGGGGAAACCAAGACCCACAGAGGAGAAATGACTTGTCCAAGGTCGCAGGACACATAAGCAGGGCAGGGAGTGCTGTACCCCAGCTCTTCTGATGGCATATCTGGTGCCCTTCCGTATCAAGCTGTGGTGTAGAAAGGAGGAGGGATGAGCCAAGAAATTCCCAGAACCAAGTCTGCTTTCCCTACGCGGTGGGCATCCTGCCACAAGAAATGGTTCATCGGGAGGCACTGGGTGAAAACCCACATTCAGCAAGAGCCTTCCCAGTAACTGAGATCCAGCCGGAGGCTTCCAGGAGCAGAGCTGGGCATGGAACAAGGGCGGGCTAAGATTTCAGCCAACGCTTTGAAACTGAGCCTGCGGTTGAAGTCAGGTCAACACATTCACAGGCGTTTTGGGCCCTATCGACGTCTGGGGTGGGAAACCCACCCAAAAGCTGTTGAAATGCAGGGGCCAGCATGGGTCCTGCAAAACAGTGGCTCTTTGAGTGGAAGGTGTTCGAGAATTAAGTTTCCCCAGTATTCCCAGGACTCAGACTTAAAGCCAAGGGGGGCTGGGGCCCCCAGTGCCTGATGGAGCCACTGATAGGTCCCTGTTGGCTTAAAGTGATGACATTGGCAAGAAACTGATCTTTCTGGGGAGCAGAAACTCAAGAGCACTCAAGTGCAGAACACAAGGCAAGTTGTGTTACCTGCCACAAAACCCCGGCTTTCATGCCTACGGGAGGGGCCAGAGGACCACTGGTGTTGGGTAGCAGGAGTCCCAGACCACCCTGATCCCGAAGGAGGAAGCTGCAGCAGTGAGACCCCTTATCTTGTCCTGTACCCTCCTTCTTCACATAGGATCAAGGCAGAGACCGTGTCATGTACTTCGTCCCTCAGTTTTATGGACAGGGACCCTGAGCACCTGCAGCATCGGGACACTTGTCCTGGGGCGACAGAGAGTGTCAGCCATGGGACTCAGAACCACCTCTCCAGATTCTCCACCGCGCATCTGGACTGGGAGAGGAATCAAACATCAAAGCCCCCAGCCTTCTGTCACCATGTCGCACACCGGCAACAGCTGCAGCACACCTACCTCCGGCCTCCCTCACCCTCCTTTTGTGAGCCCGCTGAGTGCTGGGAGCCCGCCTGTAAGCTGATGCTTGTGCACAAAGGTCTGGCCAGAGCAGGTTTCAGCTGCGGGGCGATGTTTGTTTAAAAGCTAGGTCAGTATGTGAGAAGCAATCCCTGCTTGGCTTGGCTCCCCAAGTGCAAGTCAGCCACATTTTTCTCCCTGCTAGTCAGTGCCTGGTGGAATCTGAAGACCAAGGACATCCAAGGTGAGCGTCCCGTGTGCACAGCTTGAGATCGTCCTGGGGGGACGACTGCTGACCCGTGCCTAGAAGTCAGGTCAAGTCCGACAGGGCTGGCTGTGGATGCAAGACATGGCCAGCCTGAGGCAGGGCGGTCCTCAGGTAGATTCTGGAGTTGGATTAGGATGGGCTCGAGCTGCCAAGACTGCGGGGAGCGCTTTTTTCATGTTTGTGTGCACTGGCGTCTGTCTGGGACGTCCCTAGCTTTCCGTTAGATATTCCATTTGGAATCCCTGAAAGTTTAAGAAGCCATAAAGCAGCCATCGAAAGGCATCTCCCAGCCCCATCTGCAGCCTCCCCAGATGTCTCATGGTGTCTTGCTCACACGTAGCCCAGTCTAAGCTGGAACGTCCTCTTCTGACTTCAAAACCTCATGTGTTGAAAGTCTTGGCCGTGGTTGGGTGACCCCAGCTGCTGAAAAAATGCTGCATCATCTTTTCTAGTAATTGTGTTCTTTCTGTAGGACAGTCACTCTGAAGGCAGGAGTTTCCGGAAAGGAATGTATAAACTCTCCGTGGTATAAAGAAGCCTTTCTCCTTAAGTGCAACTTGGAAAACGATCCCCCATTGAGGAGTGCCATGACACTTCACGTGTAACACGCACAAGCGTCCCCCGGCAACTGGGGCCTGGGGGAACCCAATACGGCCTGAGCCATAGATGTGCATATAGACGTGGTGGAGGTAGCGATATTTTGTCCTCTTTCCAAGCCTCTTTCAGTTAAGAAGGGACTTAGGGTTAAAAATAAAATAATAATTAGGTTGGAGTCATTGAATACCAGATCGAAGAATTTTAGTTTTCTCAGCTGTGAAATGAGACTTGAATGAGCATGTCCTCAGTGGCCTAGTGAGATCTTACCCACAGAAGTAATGTCAAAGCCCAGCCCTTTGGCCCCCAGTCAGATGCCCACAAAGCCTCCTTGAGAATGAAACCTCCTCATATTCTTGTGGGAGGGTCATGACTTGGGAATGGTATCACAGAATCAATTACATAAATGAAATAGGAAAACATCCCATTTTTTCTTGGATATGTTTTGTTGTTACTTCACCAATTGGAGACAATAGCCCCAAATGCAATCCCTTTGAGTAAATGTCTTCCCCAGGGACCAGGGTATAGGTGTTTTTCTAAAGCACTTGGTTGCAAAGTACCTTAGAGTCCCAGGGAATCAGTGCTTGGGAGTGCCCAAAACAGCACCTAGTCAAGTCTTGCCATTTTGTTGCAGGGGTTTCTGAGGCCCGGAGTAGAAAAGAGACTCAAGCAGTTGATCTGTATCCATTAGATTCTCCTTTACAGAAAGGAGACAAGTTGCAGAGAGAAAAGTTCCCAGCTATCAAGGTCCTGGGGTTTCAAAGTCACACACATGTTTGTTCATGTTTGCTGGGATGAATAAGCTGTTGAGTACATCAGTCTTCAGAGAGTGGGGAGTGGAGCAGATGAGTAGGGAGGCATTTTCCTGCCATGATTTCCCTGCAATCTTTTAAACCTGATTTTAGTGGCGTGACCTAAGATGGTTCGTTAAAATGTAGAAAAGCTGTGACCAGAGTGAGAGGACTCAGGCATGCAGAGGAACCTCCGAGAAACCTGCAACTGGAGGCACTCTGTTCTCAAGAGTCTTGGGTTTTTGGGCTACTGGAGTCTCACTGAGGTTGCAGGTGGTCTCTGGGAAAAGGTCTCCGAGCTCCTTGGTGCTCATAACGTGGTGCTCCGAGCTCCTTGGTGCTCATAACGTTAGTCCATGGACTAACAGCATCCACATCACTGGGAGCTCGTTGGAGATGTGGAACCTCAACCCCACCCAGTACTCCTGAATCAGAATCTATATTTGTACAAGCTCACCAGTGATTCCTGTGCAGATTAAGTTTGAGAAGCAGTGGCTTAGGAAATAGTCTTAAAAAAAAAAAAAAAAAGTGAAGGACACCATGGAGAAAAGGCTGTGAGCAGAGCCAGGAGGGTTGGGTGGCAATCCCATCTCTAGAACAAACTTGCTGCATGGCCTTGGGAAAACCACGGCCAGGCTCAGAATGGCAGCTCTCTCATCTGAAAACGAGAGGGTTGGACTGGGTGATCTTTATTCTCTAGCCTCGCAGGCATCTCTGATATGAGCTGGGAGGGGGAGCCCCACTCAGCTGAAGATCAGAGAGCTTCTTGCTGTGTAAAACACTCCCTAATCAGCCTTATGTCAAGTCCTCCACCCCCCGACTAACCACAGTGACAAGTCCCAGGAGTGCACCTTGTCAGGCTGTGAATAAAGTTCAGGCAGCTTGGTTAATTACCCTGACACCGACTAGAGTTAGCTACCCAGCAGCTTGGGAACTCGTCTTAATGATTATAGGAACGCACACGTCATGGCTTCCGGCACAGACACCACCTTTGCAGCCTACAGCTTTGTTTTAGAGCCTCGGATTCACGCAGAAGGTCCCCAAGGGCACCAGGAGTCCAGGTAGGTTCCCCTTGCCCATTGCACGGTCATTTTCCAAATGTGTCATTAGTGAAGTCTTATAACCATAACAGACAACTCGGTTTCCTTCTCTCGCACCTCTGCTCGTAACCTGCTCCAAGTTCTCCACTGCTGACAAGAAAAAGCTGTGCCGGATGTGCTCCTCATAGTTCTCCAGTCACGTCTCCATTAATCTCTACCTCAAGCCCTCTGCCCGACCCCAGAGGGCCACCCCAGTTCCCTGCAGCTTTGTTTCCATCGATGTATGGAGACACATTCTTTCTTCTATTTGTGCACATTGCTTCCGCTCAGAACACTCTTCTCTGCTCTTGACCGTAATCCTTACTCATCCTTCAGATTTTACGGTCTATATCACCCCCCCTCCAGAAAGATATAGTGTCTATATCATGTGCCCATGTTCAGCTTGAGCGCAGACATTTCTGTAGTGTTCTGTGCTATGTCAGTTATACTAGACATGACATTGAATTTGAAGAGTTTCCCTACCAAACGGTGAACTCTGGACTGTCTGAGACCATGCCTGACTTACTTAGCATCTAAGCTCCATTAAGATGGGAACTGTTTTCTGTGTCATTGGCAGCTCTATTGGGAGTGCCTTGTACATTGCCTGGCACACAGCAGAGGCTGTGAATGAATGAAGAAATGAATTCCCTGCGCTTAGGACAGTGTCTGGGGTGTGATGAGCAATCAATGTTGGTTCAAAGTGAATGAAAGGAGGAATGGAGATTTTTCTATTTTCAGCATAAAGTCTGGCGAGTAGAAAGCTCATTAGGACAGACTGTCTGATAAACTGAAGCACAAAGGTGCCCACAGCCCAGTCAGCTCTGAAGAGGCGTGACACCAGACAAGGAGGTGAGACGTGTCTCATGACTTGGGACCTGCGGTGAGAGGTGCAGAGAGAGGACATCTTTAAGAAGATTACTCTGAATGACTGATCATGGGGAAGCGTGAGGGTTCTGCTTCCTCAGCTGGTGTGCACATCCTTTCTTGAGTGTGGGCTATCTGAGAGCCTAGAAGGCAGGTCCCAAGCCCGGTCTTTTATTTGGACCAAGAGGTAGAGGCAAAGAAGGGATTATTCTAGGCAGGCTCTCTGGAGAGGACAAGACATACTCAATTTTTTTACAGCCAGCAAGTAATGTAACTGACATTGGGAGCCACATCCTTATAGGCCTCAAGCCCAGGGCTCTTTCTAAGCATCATGCTCTGAAAAAAAGCTGGGGACTTGATTTTATTTATTTTTTTAAAGCAAAGGCCATTTAAAAATATTTCTTTACATGTGGTGGCAGCAGTGGGATAAAAGTCCAATGTCCACATGCAAAAATAATTGGGGGAAAAGAATCAGAGAATCGGAGCATTTCTGGAAGGCTCTCCTTTTTTTTCTAAGCCACTTTGGATCAGGTTGCTCAGCACATCTCACAAGGTCTGGGGTTGGAGAGGAAAGGTTCTATTTTATTTATTTTTTAAAAATTTTATTTATTTATTTATTAGAGAGAGAGAGAGAGTGCAAGCACTAGCAGGGGGAGTGGCAGACAGAGGGAGAGGGAGAAGAGAAACAGGCTCCCCATGGAGCAGGGAGCCTGATGTGGGGCTCAATCCCAGGACCCTGGGACCATGACCTGAGCTGAAGGCAGCCACTTAACTGACTGAGCCACCCAGGCACCCCTATTTTATTTATTTTTAAAAGAAGATTTCTCTCTCTCCCTCCCCTCTTTTTCCCTAGCAATCCCTCATCCTAACCAAGTAGCTTCCCAGGGAGCTTTGTTGAAAGGTTTTTTCTTGCATGACCCAGGGCGCACAGTGGAGGAGACAGGATAAGATGATGATTAGAGATCCAGATTTGGAAGTCAGACACCTGCGGGCTTAAACTCCGCTTTACCACTGATGAGCCACATGACATTCACCAAGTGACCTGCTGTCTCTGAGCCCCCATTTTCTCATCTGTACATGGGGGATAACTGTAGTCTTAAGACTGAGTTGGTGAGATAAGTACAAGCAAGATATTGAGTATGGGATAACAAACCCCAGCCACCTTCCCAAATTAGAGAGTTCTGAACATTGAAAGTATTTCCCATAACTCATTTGGCAGTGAAATCTGATCTTAGTTGAACTCACTTGGCAACAAAGTCTGACTTGAACTCATATAACTTAACTTGGAGCTGTGATTGTAACTAGCCATGTGTTTTGCTGCATGTGTTTGCTATTCATGTGTTTGATTACAGGGTAATGTCTCAGTATCCACAAGGAGAGCTAGACCACATAAGGCACATGCTATATGTACCCTATTACCTTTCTAAAGTCTAGAATGGTTTGATTTCCACCATACGTGTGGCTCCAAAGATGTCACCCAAGGCATTGTGGACCTGTCGAGTACCTGGCCATGTCGACTGCCCCTTGGTACCCGAGAACTACCATCAGCTCTGCTTCAGGGGTTTTCCCAAGGACACACAGAGACTTGTTTGCCTCTGAGACTGTCCTCAGGTGTTATTTATTCCATAACCATGACCTTGACCAAAAATATCTCTTTGACATTCAACTTGAACTTCCTCCACTAGAAATCCATTTCTTTAGATATTTCAAGCACTTTGGTCATTGAGAGCCCACTTGTAAAGATGAAAATTGAAAATTGGTTGAGGGAGTGTTGAGAGCGAGAGGTACTCATAAATCAGGACCAGAGGAGAACAGGAGCAAGACATAGAATCACAGAAGTGAAAACGTCACCCAAAAGGTAACAACACTAATTCTATACCCAGGACCAGCTCTGGAAGTTAAACAGTACTTTGACACATGGGAAGTTTTAGTTGTACAGAAAGGGTGGAGGAAGGAATAAGATTCCCAACATCCCTCTCTTTTGCTATCAAAAGAATGTGGGAAAGATTTATAATAAAAGACACAAATCTAATCTAATTAATATAGATCAAATGTTAAATAAAGGTCAAACTAAAAATCAAATGTTAAAAGATCAAATGTTGTATACATAAAGTAAGGGGAAGGGATAAGTTAAAGAAGGTTGCTATATTTGACTCAGAAATCTAGCTCTGAGTTTCCTGACAGCCAAGGGAAAAAGAAAAACATGATGCTTACATATTCTCATAGCGTGTGTTTTGAGTACCTATTGCTGCATAATGAACTGCCTCAAAAGTTGGTGGCTTAAAATAATCATTTGCTTTCACTCATGATTTTATGGATTAGGAATTTGGGGAGAGTCTGGCTGGGCAGTTTATCTTTGGTAGGCATGGCACTAGCTGGGGTGGCTGGAGCTATAGGAATGATTTCCAAGAATGGCTTCTGTAGGCTTGTATCTGGTGCCCCACTGTTCTTGGCTTCTCTCCCCATGCATCAGCTCATCCTCCGGGGCCTCTCCATGGGGCTCGGATTTCTTACTGCATGATGGCCTTAGAATATTTGCACTTTTTACATGGCAACTGGTTTCTCAGAGACAGGAGTAGAAACTGTAAGACAAGGTCAGGTCCAGGCCCAGAACCGGCACAGCATCAATCCCATCAGATTCTCTTGATCAAAGCAGTCAGAGGGTCTGCTCACATTCAAGGAGCTGGAGAAAATAGACTCCCACTCCTGACTGAGCCTGGAAGACAAGGTCACCTTGCAGAAGAGCATGTGGAATGAGGAATATTGTTGTGATCATCTCTGGAAAAATAATCTGCTACAACAGGCTAGAAGGAAGCATATACATTTGTCAGGAGGAATGACAGTTTTTTAGCCCTGAACTTGTCAGATGAATTAGGTGGCATCTTTTCTAGAGAACAGTCATTGCACATTGACTGAAACAGACAACGTCATAAAAGCTAATTTGAAGAAGATGCAGAAACAGCTCAGGATTTTATATACTTTTTTTTTTTTAGTTTTTATTTATTTAATTAATCTCTACACCCAACATGGGGCTTAAACTCACGACCCTGAGATCAAGAGTCGCATGCCCTTCTGATGGAGCCAGCCGGGCTCCCCTATCTTCTTAATTCTGAAAGCTGAAAAATTTATTCAAGAGCTCTGGTCCCTGAAATTAGTGCTAGTTCTTGGGAATCAATTGTACCTTTCAACTGACTGATGATCATATAATGTAGCAGCATCATGTACCGTAGGAGCCATTCAGCCCTGTGCCTATCCCTGCCCTCCTGGTAACCTGGCTTGTGGGGAAGACAATACACATAACCATACGGAGTGTTAAGGGTGGACCTGAAATTTTCAGATGTGATCAGAGCGCTGCCTGTGTTAAATTCGTGTTAGACATGGGATGTCTAGACACCTAGACACAGGTGTTTGTTAAAAATCCAGAAGCTTGGCCCCATTTTTCCCTGCAGAGACCTAGGGAGGTGATTCTGAGCATGCTGACACAGCGTTCCACATAGGGACCCACTGTGAGAGTTTAGAGCAGGATCCCTGCTGTCATCCAGTGCTAATTCCTCTGCTCAGGGACCACTCCTAGGTGTTTCACATTACATGAGCTAATCTTCACAATAGCTCAGTGAACTATGATTCTCATTTATCAGATAAGCAATTGGAGACTCAGACCGGTTTCAGAACCCATCCAAAGTCACACCATTTCTAACGGCTGATGCCTGGACTCACTCAAGGAGTCTGGATTGAAGCCCTTGCTGCTGGATTCCGTGAGTTCGGGTGACCAGAGAGGACTTCAAGGACCCTGCATCTGTGCCAGGATGCTATGAATGCCCTGGGGCATGAGACTCCAAGAAGTTTGTCCTGGTATTTGAAAACGTGGACATACTTGACATGATGAGTTTTTTTTTTTTTTAAAGATTTTATTTATTTATTCATGACAGAGAGAGAGAGAGAGAGAGAGGCAGAGGGAGAAGCAGGCTCCCAAGGAGCAGGGAGCCCGATGTGGGACTCGATCCCAGGACCCTGAGATCATGACCTGAGCTGAAGGCAGATGCTTAACCATCTGAGCCACCCAGGCGCCCCGACATGATGAGTTTTGTTAAAGTGCTCTCTTCAGAAGACAGCAGGTTGGAGAACAGCCTCCGGCGTCCTGTTTTGGGGCTGATGCCTGCTGGGTGTGGCACCCCCGGCCCAGAGGTTTCATTTCACATAGCCACAGTGGGGTGGTCTGAGACACGGGGATTGCGTTGGGCCACCTCTAGACCGTTTTCCACTCAAAATGTGTCCCCTGTCCTGGCTGATTGGATATGATAGCCCCACGCCCAGTACTGCTTGTGGATTCACTGATTCACTGATTGTTTCGTTCATTCAACTCATCCGACAAATGACTTCCCTGGACCTGCTCTTGCACTCAATTCTCAGAGAAGTAAATGTGTAAAGTGCCCACTTAATAACATAAAAGCTGATGTTGCCCATCTCATCTCACTGCTCAGTCCCCCAGAGAATTCACCTGTCCGTGTGTGCCTCACTAGCCCCAGACCTGTCCGCAGGAGCGCACTCGCTGTTTGAAGGGAAACCGAGCCAGCTACGACCCCAGCACAGTGCAAGGTTGGGGGGCCAGGGCGGGGAGATGCCCTCACCCCTGCAAGCACAACCCTCACAGTGGGGATGAGAAAGCCATCATTCTGTCACCCTACAGGTGGGGGAACTGAAGGGTTAAGAGAAGGGAGCTCTTTGTCCAGGGTCACAGCAAGTTTATGGGTAAGAGGGAAGGTTGGGGGGCCGTGTAGGAAAGGGAAAGCAAAATAAAGGCCCACAAAAGAGAACCTGGCCCTGCGTTCCACCTGGCCACTGTTCCTTGAAGACCCGCTGGTTCACAAGACACCTGCTCCAGCCTTGCCTGCTCATTAGCCCTGAGGATCATTGTCCGGGCAAGGGTCTGCTGCCCGGGCCGCCCTCCCTCGACCAGCCCCTCCCCTGCTTTGCAGCATTTCTCCTTTTCCTGAGTTGCTTTCCCCTGGCCCTCTGCCAGCCTGCTGTTGGGGAACAGGGGAGCTGTAGACATATTCCTGGGGGGGCCCCGGGGGATAGGTGACTTTGAGTTCTTACCAGCAGAAAAGGAGACGGCAGAGCCCAGAGGTGAGGTCCCTCCCTCTCCAACCCCTGTGCCCTGGCAGCTTCCTTCTCAGTTTCGGTCTTCTGGGGAGTGCTTAGCAAGAGTCTCAGCTTCCAGACCAAGGCCTGCTGTTCTTGGCTCCAGGGGAGATGTTTTCAGTATGGAATGCTCCGTGCAGACATCTCTGCAGGGGTGGGTTAGGAGTGGGTGAGGGCAGACCTCTCTGCTCATCAGGCATTCAGAGTGTGACTTCCCCACTCTGTCCCCTCAGTGACTCTACATGTTCAGGATGCCTCCTGCCTTGCTCCTTGCACTTGGGAATGGGTGGGGGAAGCGGCGCGGGGGACTATATGTGGAATTTGTTGAGATCAGGCAGAAGGAAGCAAGGACACTCTCTTCTGATTCATGACATGTGAGAACGTTCTTTTGACAGGAGCAGCTCCTAGTAATAGTAACAGCTCCCTGGGCCTTCAACAGGCCCCAGCCCAGAACCTTTAGCACCCTGCCAAGTTCGGCAACATCTCTCTGCAGGAGGGGGCAGAGAGTAGGGGGGCAGAGGCTGCCTGGGGAGAGGCAGAGTTAGAGGGGGGCAAAGACCAAGACAGGGGCACGAGGCGGAGGGAGAGCAGGAGAGTGAGGCACAGGGACACAGGAAGTCAGAGGGGGTGGCAGATGGAGACAGGTGCAGGTGGACACACGGAGATTGAGTCCCTGCCTCCCCGCGTCCCTCCCACGCTCCCTGAGGCCCTCCCTGGGTCCTGCAGGCATTTCCCTGCCTGGAAGCCCAGTGGCTAGCCCGGCGGGGAGAAGGGAGAGAGGTGTTCCTCAATACATTTGTGGACCTCTGGAGCCTACAGAGGTTTCCAGGTCCCTTGTAGCTCAGGAAAGCCGCCTTCTCCCTGATGTCACGATCAGGGGGGCTCTGGGTGGTGCTATTTATTCCAAAAAGAATATCTTTTTAAAAATAAAGTGTTGCTTTTTCTCTTTTAAAAATAACTTTTTCCCACCCCTGCTGCTTCGCTACAAAAGAAAACAATGCAGGCTCATCACAGAGAACTTGGAAAACAAAAAGATACAAGAAAAAAATAAAACATGAATTATAATCACATCACCTCATGATAACCACCGCTAGCAATTGGATGGCTTTCTTTTCAGTCTTTTGTCAATGCATGGAGCTATATAATTAGCAGTAATATACCACAAGCACTTTATTAAATAGTATTTGACATCACTATTTTATTAGTGTATATATTCTAATCCATGAGTGAGGCTTTCTTTATTGAGGTAATCTATGCTGGGGTATTTAGTTTGCATCTAACTTTGCTACCATGAATAGTATTTTAATAAATATCTTTCTGCCTACATGTCTGCCTGAGCTTCTGATGATTTCTTCAAGATGTATTTTAAAAAGGTGACTTACGATGGCAAAGGGCACAGGCTTTCTAACAGACACACACTCTAACTCTCTCCATGTACACACATATACACATACACATGCGCATACACACATATGAGAGACAACATAGATATAACATTTTACATATATAACTGCTCAAGAAGGCTGGTGTCCCCATTTCTGGTATGGATTGCCCCCCCTCCCAACCCCCTTTCCTCCAGCTATCACTCATCCTATACCAGCAAGATTGAATCAAACCTCCTGAAAAGACTAATTTGATCACATCAGTTCAACACCTTTATTGATTTCCTTTACCTGTTATCTGCCACCTAAAGAATAAGTACACATTTACAACTATCTTTTCTCCTTATCTGCATCTGCTGTTCTATACAATTATTACATATCATCCGTGTCTGGACTGAGGTTCTATAGGCACAGAGGGGAAC
Source organism: Leptonychotes weddellii (assembly GCF_054177405.1). NCBI lineage: Eukaryota > Metazoa > Chordata > Mammalia > Carnivora > Phocidae > Leptonychotes > Leptonychotes weddellii. The sequence continues at coordinate 43,698,920 of NC_138374.1, read as the reverse complement.
CAACCGTCAACTCTACACTTAATGAACCTATGGTTTGATGGGTTAAAACAACACACAGTTCCTGGCCTCTTGTCCTGCTTTATTTTTCCTTATAGCACTGACAACTACCCGTATTTCATTATTATGTTATTTTATTATTCTTTATTGTCTGTTGCCTCCATCATAATGTGAGCTTCACAAAGGGAGTGGCTTTCTCGGTTTTGTTGACCTCTGTGTCAACAGAGCCTGGTGTAAGAGCCCAGAACATGGCAGTTACAAAACAGATATCTGGGATTGCATAACTATATTCTGTGATATTGAACTTCCAATTCTTTTTGATGAGCTAGAAAAATTGGAAATGAAACAATGCTCAACCTCAGGAGTTTATTTCTCCAGGCTATAATGCTTGAGCTCTGACCTGTCCCCTATCATGATATCCAATGCCAGCACATCCCATCCCTGCAAACAACCACCACTCCCTCCACTGTTGGGATATAGGAAATAGGATAATACAAGATGAATTTTATGGCAACTGTGTGGTGTCCAGAGGAGGCTCCCAGTTGAGACTATTTCCTATTTGAAGAGGTACAACAAGCACTCAATCTTAGCAAGTGACACAGCAGTGAAGCTCAAAGAGAATATTCACGAAGCTCTCTAAAGCGGCAGTTGAAAGAAATGAAATAACCACTTCTCTGCACCTCTTCTGTGGTATTGATTTCTGGGGTGTTTTTAACAACTGTGAGCATTCAGAGTAGTTAGAATTCTTTCCCAGTTACCTGTTCACTTTTGACTTGCATGGCAGCAATGGGGCAAGGAACCATTGAAGGACAGTACTGACAAAGGACTGAAAGGATTCCAGGTCCCAAATGTGTCATAGAGACTCCCCCACCTTTTTCCTGTTTTCCTTCATCTTTACCTTTATTCGGTCTTCCTGTTATAGTCTTTTCATAGATCCTTTTTATTTCCTTCTGTTGATTAAAAACAACAATAACAATTGGAGAATCCCTATCTTTTAATAGGAAACTTTATTCCATTCACTTTTAGTATAGCAGTATTTTCACACAATTTTATTCGTTCAGTTGGCTTTATGTCTACTATTTATTTTGTTTTGTTTCTTCTTTTCCTTTTTTTTTTTTACAGTTTTTGTGATTCTTCCTTCTTCCTTCTTCTTTGTATTTATAATTTTGACTTGATTTTTTTGTTCTACTAATGTTTTCCTTCTGTTTCCCCACACTCATAATTAAATACATGTTTTTCTATCCTATGAAAACAAAATGTCACATACTTTCCCTACTGCACCCCCCACACTCCAATATTGTGTGGCCTTTAAAATCCTTTTAATTATCCATTCTTCCTCTAGATGAGACCTTTACTTGTACCTTCTCTCTCTTTGCCTTTTACTTGTAGCTTTTTTACTTGTACCTTCTCTCTCTTTGCCCCCCACCCAAATCCCACTTTTTCCCAAGATAGTTTTATTATAATTGGTTCCAGACTATTATTAGGTTTTCCTATAATATTGTGTCATTTCTATTTTAAGATCATTATTTAGCACTTTCATTACACATTCCAAGGAACTCTATAATTATCCATTTAAGTTTAACTATATATAGGTTAATTACTCACTGCTGTTTCTCTCTCTCTCTCTTTTTTTTTTTTATGTCTTCCACAGTCTCTGTTCTGATTCAACTTTATGGTCTGAATCTTTCCTTTATTGTTGTCCTTAGATGGTGTGCTGGTTTTAAAATAAGTCCAAGAATTCTTTAATCCTCCTCCCGTCTTGAGATAGAGCTTCATTCCCTCCCCTGTGTGTGGCTGGACGTGCTTCCAACAAGTAGAATGCAGGAGCAACAGCATGTGGCTTCTGAGACTAGGCCATAAAAAACACTGTGGCTTCCTTCTTGCTGTCTTTTTTGGATCACTAGCTATGGAAGAAGCAAGTTGTCATATTCAAGAGCACTCAAGCAGCTCTGTGGAGACATCTGCATAGTGAGAAGTGGAGGCTTCCTTCCATCAGCCACGGAGTGAGTCATCTTGGAAGCAGGTCCCCAGTTGGTTCCAGTCAAATCTTCAGATGACTCCAGCTGCCATATTGTCAGACCCCATGTTGAGGTACCCAGAGGAAGCTTCTTCATCTTCTTGGCCACAGGGATGGTGAGGACCCAGCCCACTTGTTCAACCCACCTGTTCAGGTACCTGGGAAGACCAGCGGGTACTCTCAGGAACATAATCTGGCCTATGAGACCCTTCTTCTTGTTTCTTCAGGGGTTGAGGTCTCTCAGGATCCTTTATTGTTTTGATCTTCTCCTTGGTGTTCTTAGCTGCTGAGACCCCAACTCTTGCTGGGACCAGAGAGGAAACGAAATTCTGTACTCTCTGTCAGACTGTGGGATTTGCTCACAATTGGCAGATCCTGCTGTTAACTGACCCCAGCACTCATAACTTCTGGAGAGGGAACTGTGGTTGGATTAGATGTGGAGGGAAGCCATTTCCTTCCCAGAATACCATCTGTCTCTTGACAATTCCCTGATCCCTGATGAGAGGTGACTCTCCCATCCTCCACATGCTCATTGTCTCTGATCACATCCTCCTTTGACATAGGTTATTTTGGCTTGGGTGGCCTCCCCCAGCACACTGTGAGCACCTGGAAGACAGTGATCATACTTTACTCTCCCCTGTTCTCCCAGCACCTGGAGCAGCATGAATGCTTGTTAGAAACTTGTGAGATAGAACTCATCATTTCTCCCTGGTGACTTGGGTAAAACACTGGTCTTCCCTTTCACAGAGATGGTACTGGTGTGCCCACTGAGGGTCCCAAAGACATATGTACTTGGAGTAGTTGGAAATTGGGATGGGAAGTTGGGAGGGGATGGGAAGTTACACCTTAATATCCCTACTATCTTGCCTGAATTCTTCTGCAATTACAGTATGTGCTTCAGGGAGTTGTAGAAGTTGTGATGTGTGATCCATTGGGCTGGAGAAGATGGGTAGAGTCTTTGTTTTGTGCAACCCATATGGGTTCTGGCCCACTTCTTGGGAATCTACCTGAAAAGCTGTCTTAGTAAACCCAAAAGAGTCAGTTTGGACTCTAAGCCACCCACAGAAGGCCTCTGTGGCCTCCCCACACTGGAATGGAGAGCTCTGGCCTGGGCCATTTTTTCCTCAAGGGTGTTCTAGAGAGCACATTTCCCATGAGTCACTTTGTGAAAAAAGGATACTGAGGTCAAAAATGTTTAGAAAACTTGCCTAACTATGTCATAAAGTACATTTGAATAAACAAATACAGAGCAGAAAACCAGTAAAGAAACCTGTTTAGATCTATCAAATCCAAATTTCTCAGACATATTTGACTGTGGCCTCATTCCCCTTTTATCATATAATGCCAACCAGCAACTTGTGGGAGTATTTCCTGTGGATAATACTTTGGAACAGACTGGGATCCAGGATCCCCAAGGGAACTTGAGGTTCATAAGAAGTTCAGTTTCCCTTTAACTCTGAGTCAATATGGTTTAAACCAGTAGCATTCAGAGCGTGGTCCCCAGACTGGTATCACCTGGGAGATTTGGGGAAATGTAAATTCTCATGTCCTACCCAGTCCTAGGGAATCAGGGCTAGGTCTCCAGGGCTCCAGGGCTAGGGCCTAGCACTCTGCATTCTAACCATCCACCAGGTGGTTCTGATGCATGGTTTAGTTTGAGAACATAATGGTTAAGAAACAAACTCAAGCCACATTCTCCGGGTTTTAATTCTACCTCCTCTACTTAACACCTTGGTGATCTTGGGTAAGTTTTTTAAACTCTCTCTGTGAAATAGTACCCATCTCATGAGGTTATCATAAGCATTAAGTGAATGAAAATATATGAAGCACCTGGAAAAGTAACTGCGATGTGTTAGTTACCTGTAAGTAATTATTATTCTCATTACCAAGTAGTTCTCTAAGTTTCCACTAAAGGGCAAAGTAGGGCAACAGGTATTGAGACCTACGACGTGACAGGGCTGGACTAAGGTTTGGCAGGAGAGGACATGCTGGTGTCATACATAACACTGTGACGTCTGATTCCTGACCTTACAGAACATAAGACATTCCCATGCAAGGAGATGTTCTGCACTGCGACATTCCAAGAAACATCTTTTTTGTATTGTTCGTGGTGATTAATTAGGAACCATTAGTCTGGTGAAATGAGGAGCTTGGAGGAAGTAGAATCACTTCCAGCTGGATTTCTGCATTGGCTTCAGGTAGCGAATGAAAGCCCAGATTAAGCAAATGTCCTTTGACTCCACAGATGAGGCCCTTGCAGCAGTAGTCTAATTTCAATTTGTGTCACAACAAATCTGCTGACATAGGAGCCTCAGCAAACTGACAAAGATTGTCCTGCAGCAGAGTCAGGATTTGAACCCAAGACCTCAGACTCTCTGCCTGGCGCTCCTACCGTATCACTGTTGTATGTTCCATCTGGAGGACCCTTGAAGAACATCAAGTCCAACCAGAAAGAAGATTGAGGTTCACGGGGGCCTGGGCTGGTTCAAAGTTGTCCAGCATTGGTGTGACTGAGATACTCCTAGAACCTGAGTCTCCTCCTCTAAATTTGATGTCCTTTATTAAGATGTGGCTGAATCCCCAGCATGACCCCTTCTGGGGCTAGATGTGTGTGGGTTGGATCTTGAGGGTCTTCCTATTTTTCTTTTCCAAGCATCTGAGTAAGGAGTCCCCTGTGGTGGATGGGTGTGGCTCAGCTGTCAGCGGCCCCGTCTGACCCCAGAGGCCCCAGTCTAAGGTCTGAGGCACGCTTGGCTGGCAATCTGCAGGAAGCTCTGAGAAAGCCAAACAAAAGGTAACTAGAATGTGCCACAGGGGGCCCATTATCTTCCTGGAGCCTCCCGGAGCATTCCCAGGAGGGATCATCTCTGGGAGTGTGTGATCAGCGGCAGGCAGAGTCATAGGCAGCTGACATATTAATATTCTAGATAAATGGCTTTTGGCTCAGGCAAATGATCCTGCTTGGAAGCAGGTTTCTCTTTGAAGCTCCTAAGAGGGGCAACTTGCAGAAAAAGGCACTTTGCAGAGTGATTTCACTGGAAACCCTCTGCCCCAATCCTTCTCTGTTTGTTTCTCTGTCTCTCTTGATTCATGGCAGGCTCAGAAGAAAGGAAGAGAGAGGTAGCTCAGCTCTACACATCCTCAGGGAGGAACTGTCAACAATTAGCTGGGACAACAAAGCAGCAGTGTGGGCTCGCAGGACACGCAGCCCCACACGAGACCCCATCTCGCTCTGCCACTTTCCAGCTGGGTGACCTTAGGCAGGTTGCTTCACCTTGTTGAGCCTCAGTTTTCTCAGCTGTCATATGGGGGAGTAATACCTTTCCCACATAGTGGTTGAAGATTAAATGTGGCCAGACATATAAAATCCTTGACACAATGCCTGAGGGTAGTTGAAGATGGAAGCCATTATTACGAAGGGGGAGGCTCAGAGCAAGTGGAGATACTGAAGGGGCGACATTAATTTGTCCCCAGTGACTCTACTCACTGACTGCTGAGGTGCCTCCCTTTGGAGCTGGAGTCACAGGGAATGTGTCCAGATATTTCAAACTTAGGGAAACTCCAGCCTACAGCTCTTCAAACCCAAATATTATAGATGGGGAAACAAAGGCCCAGAGAGGAGAAGCAACTTGCTGAAATTCACAAAGCAGATCAGATGCTAGAATGTAGCCTTGCTTTTCTCCATCTCCCTCAGCACAAAAGAGGTATTCCCAGAAGGGGCCACATTGCTCAGGCACTGGCTCTCTTTCCCTGCACTTGGAAGGGGGCCCATGTTTGTTATTGGAGGCCCATCACCAGTGGACCAGACCTGGCCAGACTGGCAGTGGGCCATGTGGTGTGGTCATTCCCAGATCTCAGTTGCATTGGGATGGCTTGGGGAACTGTTCAGAATGGGTGGCAGATCTGACCCCCCAGAACCCCTGGTACTGGGGTCCAGGCATCTGAGTGTCTACATACTCCCTTATATGTTCTGCAGAGGAACAGGCTGAACGTCTGCTGGGCTAGGAGACCCAAACCCCTCACCACTGGGAGGGGCACTGGTTACTGATCTCTCGGTGACCCTGAGCAAGTTACTTGTCTGAGTCTTGGCTTCCTCAACTGTGAAATGGAGAAAAAAATGCTTCTGTTCTCAGGGGTGCCATGGGGGAAGCAGAGACTGTATGGTAGCACACCTCCCCCAGTGCCTGGCTGTATGCACTGCTCAGGGCAGTCCAGGGGTGCTCAGCACAGCCCGGGGACCAGGGCTAGGGTAAAGACTCACCAATGGAGGGACACCACCACATTGCCCATGGAGATCAGAGGCTGGCCCAAGGGTAGATGAAGACTTGGGCTGGGTCCCTAGCAGGGTGGCCAAGGGGGGTGTTCTGACCATTGAGTCTTGAGATATGGGATGCAGGGAATGATAAACATGCACAACAATGACAACAACAATAGCACGTTGGTGTGTGCTTTGGCATAGAGTATAGCCAGTCTTTCCTCTTCATGTGGGACACAGCGGGTTGCACCGTTTGACAGCTGCAGGCAGTGACCTGAGGGCCCCACCCATGGTCACTCAGCAGGACAGCACCCAGCCCCTCAAGCCTTGACAGCTCCTGCCTCTGGCAGTGGAGGGAAGGGCTACCCAGGCATTCGAGAGATCCCCAAGGTGGTGGCCAGCTTCCCAGGCTGCAATGTGTTCAAGGTTTGGCACCAGACCAGGGTCTGGGCTGGCAAATCTCACAGCTTGCACCCTTGATCCACAGCTGTCTTCTTGACCAGAAGAGGATTGTGCTCCCGACTCTAACTTCCACACAGGACTATTAGGAGAACCTTAGGAGCATGTGAACTCGGCAGCCCATGGGGAATGCCAAAGCCATTTTCAGTGGTAAGAAGGAAGATGATGGTGATGTAGGAGGGGAGGGAGGAGAAAACCACATTGACCCAAGTCCAAGGAAATCATCATCATAGAAACCCTAACCCTGAGCTTTTCTATGAGCCCAGCATGTCCAGGGCTGGTGACACAGTCCATTCCCTAACACCATCCCCTCATCCCTCTCTACTCCCTCTGCTGCCACTGTCCTTCCCCTTGGGGGCAGTCCAGTGCCTTGAGCACCCGTGCACCATGGATCCCCAGCCATCAGGGGCCACAGTGCTTCCTGACTGAGGATATCTCATTATGCCTGGGTCGAGCTCAAGAGGTATATCCTGGCCCCTGGGGGCAGAAGGCCACCAACTGGAGGGCCAATGCCTTGTTTCCATGAGACCTATAAGAAATGCTAAGGGGCTGCTGTATAAATCATAGTCTAAGCCTTCTGGAATTGTCAGAATGGAAGGAGCCTCAAAAGGACCAAAGTGAGGTCAGGCAAGAGCATGTGCTACACTGAGCACTATGGGGTCTTTTATGGTTTCATCCATGAGGTCATATTACTATACCCCCCAAGTTGGATAGATATCATGCAATTCTGACAGTCTATGGTCTCTGGGCATTCTGTCTCAACATCCATTGAATGCACACTGTCAGTTAGAACATCCTTGGGCAGCGGACATGGAGCCCCACTTGCATGCTTCTTAGGATGGGCAATTATTATCTCCCCTCTGTACCCATTCTATCTCCCTATGGCTCTGGCTTTGTTGGAAAGCGTACCTGCTCTCCCTGCCCCACGACCAGCCTTTAGAGATCTTGGAGGTGAAGTCTTCCCCTCACTCTGAGTCCTCATGAGGCAGGTGGTGACAGGAGAATGAGATGCCTTGTCTTCATCCCACTTCTAGGGATCATAAGGCAAGCTGCTCTTTACTCTCCCCCGTAGAAAGGCAACACCTCTTAGCAAATGAAAGCACGTCTGCGCTATTATGCTCATCTTATTGATGAACACAGTGAAGCACAGAGAGGGTAATTGGCTGTCAAAGGCCACATGGTTGAGAAGGTGAAGAAGCTGAGCTGATAGTCAAGGAACTGCCCTCCAGTTTGAGGTTCTCCAGAGCTCAGGGTCTGAGTCATGGGGGGTTCTGGGATTACCTATGGCCCTTCATGGAACTTGACCCTATCATACCTTTTTCGAACAGCACTCAGCCTCCTGCCCTGCCTGACCTTTGGAGGAGGGGACATTTCATTCTTCAGAATGGGACCAGACAGCCCAGGCAGCTGGCTTTCCTCCAGCAGTTCCTCGGGCAGCTTCAAGAAGAAATGTCTGGAAATTTGTGGAGTTCATGGAAGTGTCTGTTAAAATTTCCTCTGCTAGAGACTGAAGTAGACAGAGCCAAAGCCAGTGGGCCTCCCACCTCCCCCACAGTACTCCTGGGTCTCATTCTCTTTCCATGCCACCCCAGCCCTGGAAAACCCATACCCTTGTCTGAACATCAGCACCAAGCAGACCCATGCAGAGGCCATATGTGTTAGATTATATTATTGTTTAAAATATTTGCTGGTCTTTTTCATGGAAGATTATTCCTCCCTACCCATTAGACTTGGCCATTTGATTTGATTTAGCCAATGAAATGTGAACAGAAGTGAAGTGCGCCACTTCTGAACAAAAGTGTTAAGAGCTATTGAGTTCTACTGTTTTCCCTCAGACATGAGGCTAATGATGCTCCAGATAGAGTGCTCTCGTAGCCTGGTACTGAAAGGAAGATGGCCTGGAACATAGCCACAGATGATCTTAAAAGACTTATAATGTGAATAAGCAGTGAGCCTTTGTTGCTGTAGGCCACTGAGTGCGGGGGTTTGTTAGTGCAGCATGGCTGAGACTACACCAGACATGGCAGGAGGTGGTGTGTCATCAAGACAGATGGGCCCAGAGGCTCCCCCAGATCAAATATCCTATGATATATGGGGCACGAGAGAAAATACCTGCAAATAAACTCGGAGATAAGGGAGATTTATTCTTCCAACTTCCCTCTGCAGCCTTCAATGACTTAAAATGGGGAAGGTAGATTTAGCATTTGCCTCAATTTCCCCACAGTCCCCCTGGTCATAAAATGTGTTTGGGGCCTCTGATGGGGATGGTGTGAGGCCCAATTTTACCTCAAGTATTGATTTTTATCTTCAGGAGAAAATAGTTCGTGTTCTTTAAATAAGAAAGGGAAACAGCTTTGGAATTGATTCCTGAGTAATGGAATGACCTTCTGTCCGGACTCTTCAGAGCTGACTCACGGAGTATCTACATGTTGACTCAAGTACTGAATTTCCAGCAACATCCAGGATAGAGGGACATAGGGAGCTTCACTGCCCCTCCTTCTCTTCTCCCTTCTCTCCTTAAAGATGCATTAGGTGGAGAACTGCTTCTAGACCACAGCACCTTCCGGATCATCCCAGACAACTGAGAGGGAGGGCCATTGATAGTGGCCCTATGCCTATGAACCTATGAATATACAGTAGTGCCTCCTTATGTGGGGGGAGAGGGTGTGAGAGCCCCAGTGGATGCCCGAGACCACAGATAGTACTGAACCCTGTATACACTATGTTTTTTCCTATACACACACATCTAGGATAGTTTAATTTATAAATTAGGCACAGTAAGAGATTAGCAATAATGACTAATAATAACATAGAACAATGATAACCATGACTATAATGGAAGTTATGTGAATGTGGTCTCTCACTTTCAAAATATCTTCTTGTACAGCACTCACCCTTCTTCTTCTTGAGATGATATGAGATGATAAAATGGCTCCATGATGAGTGAGGTGAATGACGTAGGCGCTGTGATGTAGCGTTAAGCTGCT
>NC_138374.1:43625205-43688705 GCF_054177405.1 Leptonychotes weddellii | reverse complement strand
GGACTGGAGGTCAGGAGACGGGTCTGGGTCGTGCTTCTACTACCAAATTGAAGTGATGTCTTGGGCAAGTCATGTCGTGCTTTGGAGCCTCAGTTTTACTCTCAGAGGACTAGTTTCTCTCATTCATTCATTCGCTTACTCAATAACTACTTTCTAAACACCTACTCTGTAGGTGTGGACACGGTATGTAGATAGATAAAACTAGTGAAAGGAAAATGGGGTGTAGTAGATTGGAAAAACATCCATAGATTATTTCCATCTCTGAATGTATGCCCTTTTGCAGTGTGACTTTGCACTGAGAAGTGGAGTGTATCTAGGGTCAGTCATGTGACTTCTTTGGCCAATGGGACAATAGTAAATGTGACCTAAGCAGAGACTTGTAAAGCACTTGCACATTGGGACTTGCCTTCTCTTTCTGTGCTTGGATCCCAAAGCCACCATGTGCACAGGCCCAGGCTAGTCTTTGCTAGAGAATGAGATTCATGTGGCCCAATTGCCCCTCTGACCTGTGCTGACAGCCTGCAACCACCAGCATGTGTGTGAGGCATCCCTAGACCACCCAGCCACCAGCCAGTTCATTGACTGACCACAGATACAAGAGAAAGTCCAACAGAGATCAGCTAAAGCAACCCAGACCAGAAAAAACACATAGATGAGCTAAATAAAATAATTGGTATTTTAAACCAGTAACTTTGGGGATATTTTGTTACACAGCAAGAGCTAACTGATACAGAAAAGAAGGCATTTATTGAGCATCTCTTTATGAATGGCCTCTTGTATAGATTTCCTTATTGCTTCATTGCTGTGACCCCATGAGGTAGATACTATGCTCTCCATTTTACAGTTGAGGAAACTGAGTCTCAAGAGAAATAAATCCACTGGCCAGATTAGAGAGGTGTTGGAGCCAGGAATGGAGTCTGAGGCTAGGATGGACTTAACCTGCCAGGAGAAGGGTTTGTTAGCAAGATCTGAGTGGAGTCTGTGGTTTGGCAACCTCAGAATTCTTGGTCTGTGGGATGCACAACCCATCTTGAGGCTTCACTATTGGACGCCTGGAGAGCTGTGTGCTTGCATGGGGAAAGGAGTGCACTGGGTCCAGAAAGCCTTAAAGAAGAGGGGGTCATGATGAAAGGTGGGAGAAGAAGGGGTCAAGGCAGTGCTTTATAGCTGAAATACCTCATAAGACCAGCTTATGGGAGCCCGCTTCTAAATGATCAATTCCAATCTCATTATGACTGCAGCTGCCATTAACTCAGGAGCTAATTGCTATTAGCTTATAGAAACTCAAGAGGGTTTAGCTGCAAAAATTCCATGACATGGGGCCATCTTACTGCTTAAATGGCCACATTCCTATTATTAATTCCATTTGACTATTAGCTTATTACTCTTAAGTTATTATAACTTTGTATAAAGTCCTTGAACCGGATGCACGTCCTCCATGCACATTTCATTACGGGCAGCAGAGTGCACCCAGAGGTTCAATATTTTAATTTTCATTTTTCTTTAAGGTATAGGCTTATTAAGAAGCATGGGGAAGGTCCTTGATTTGGAAGACGGCTCTGTAAGCAAAGGCCCTAATAAAAACCAGACTTTGCTCAGCGTTTTTAGGCAATTAAGGTCTTGGCAAGTGTAGAGCGAGTCTGAACAACAGCAAAACTTAGCACTAGAAGTGCCCTTGGAGACTCTAATCCATTCTCGTGGTATGGCTGGGGAAACTGAGGACTCGAGACGGGGCAGGACGCAGGTGAGACAAAATGCTGTGTCTGCATCAGGCAGATGGCATTACCTGAAATAGCCAGGTCTGTGCTTTAGAGAAATTAAAAGTCTGCTGAAGATGCCAATTATGCAAGATTGCCAATGCTAGATAAATTACAGCAGATTCCCTAATATTTCCTGCGAAAAATACCTGTGTGCTAAGAAAGGGCCAGGATGCAATATCATTTACTCCTTGTCAGTGGTGAGCCAGCTGGATGGACAGCTACATGACAGTGTGTGAAATCAGGCATATTTAACGGGTGATGAGAAGGTTCTCTGCCTACATTCAGAAGCCTCCCTTAACAAAAGCCAGTTGGTTTGTTGAGAAAATAGGAGCGTGAGCAATCCCCAAGTTCACCGTTTGTTTTTAACTTTGTAGCTTCTTCCCAAGAGGCCTTGGGGCACATCTGGGAAAATGTTAGACTTGTTGATGAGCAGAGGCTGGTCCTGTGAGGCGTTCCTTTCATGGCCCGCAGAATCCCTCTGTGGCCAGGGCCAGCGGGCAGCAGAGGGCTTGGGGAACTGGGGCTCTGTCCTGGTCCCTCTCAGAGTCCCCGTGTTCTCATCTGCAGGAATGAAGAAGAGGAGGCGAGATATGGCTTCAGCCCTTTCCTCTTCCATATGTCTATTCTCAATCTCTTTTATTGGAGTTTTGCTCTTTGAGGCACAGAGGAGAGAGGTGATGAGACACAGGAGAAGGAAACAGGGGGCTTGAGTACAGGGCTTTCTCTGGGGTCAGGGGCTTCTGAAAGGATCCTAATTAAAGCCAATGAGCTCTTCTGAGTGGAGATCTCCACAGAGGTGCCTGTTGACCTTGAAAGCGAGGGACTGCTGAATGAAAGAGAAGGGGAAAGGAGAAACGAGAGGGAAGAGAAGAAAAAGGAGTCAGAAGAGAGAGAGGAGGGAAAGGAGAGGACGTAGGGCAGGCAGTGGGGCCGAGGAGACATGCAGACCAGGGACAAGAGGAGGGATTCCAAGCAAAGCCCCCAAGCGGTGAAGACCAAAAGGGAGGCAGGCAGAGCAAAGAAGAATAAAAGGTGAGGAGGGACACCGGTGAAGATGGGGAAACAGAAATGCGTGCATCAGTTGGTTAACTTCTAGAGCACACAGACTACAAGAGATGGTCCCTTGTGGTCTGGACGGGACGGGGAAATGGGAGGAGGTACCTGAAAGCAGGAAGCACTTTTCTTGATGTAGAGACCTGGACAAAGTTTGGTTATTGACTGATTGTGTATATGTGTCTGTGTGTGTGCGCACACACACACTTGTGCAGGAGCAGGTGATTTTTGTCCAGGCATTGTGACACATGAATGCTACCCAATCTACCGCCCGTGGTCAACACATCCTCAACATTGTGAGAATCCAACCACCATGCTTGTTTCTACTCTGAGGCTGTAACTCACACCAGAAGTCAATAGCTTTATGGAATCCCTGCAAATCTGTTCCCTCTTCCTGCCACCCTGGAGAGACACAGTTGTGTTTTACCTGGAAGCAAAGCAGCTGCGCCCCCGGGGTAGACACAGGCGGAGGGCACCACCAGCTAATCTCTCCGAGCCCATTTTCCCAGAGACATACCTGCAAGGGGTGCGTGGTTTGCAGGCTTTCCCCGTCCTCACATGCAGGGCGGCGGGAGCTGGGGGAGGCTGAGGGAGGCAATCTGGCTCTGTGGCTTTACCCCTCCCCGTTTTCTTGTTTTTGGGTCAGGCTCTTTGGCTGCAAACACCACACAGAAATGAAACATTTTGTTCCCTCACGGCTTGGTGGCTCACCCCCAGGTTCCAGAGATCTGTAAGCTGTAAAAACAATATAAAACAAGAGAAAACAGAGTCCAACTCAGGGATTTTGCTGAGGTCCTTCTGCCAGCTTCGTTTGTCCTGATTTTGTCAGGTCCACCCAGAGGACAGGACCAGATGGGCTAGGTCGAGTTGGGAAGACAGGAAAAAAGATGGGAGTGGAGACAAAGGTTGACAAAGAGTTGATCAAGTCCTGCAGGTCCGAAGGGAGCACCCCGGCTCCCCCCCAGTTCCTGCTGGGTGTCCACCTTTCCTCCTGAGCACTGGGGCTAACCCGGGGTGTAGGGGTGAGCCGGAATGCTGAGATAGAAAAGCTCTAATTTGTACACTTGCCAATCTGCATGGTGTGAGTTCTCCCCCAGTGGCTGTTTTCAAGCTGTCAGTGGTGGCGTCCCTGAAGGAGGGGTTGGGATGGGACGGCGTATTCAGCTCTGGAATGTCTGGTAGGAAGTTGCTCCCTTCCCCCGTTCTTAACCCTCATCCATACAGGGCCCATCCTGCTACCAGAGGGTTTCTCTGGCATGCAGGGATGATTATGATGCTTCCCTGGTATAAACCATCATTGGGTCTCCAATGTCTGCAAGAGAAAACTCAAAGTCCTTCACCTAGCATTCAAGGTCTTTTAAGTTTGGCTTCGCTTAATGTTTTCAGCCAGATGCATGACCCATAAAATAGACATCATATATTTTGATGGTCCCTCTCTCCTGTTGACAATTGGATTGTAAGCTTCTCAAGGAGGGAGAATCTGGGTTACTCTTCCTTGCATCCCTAGTTGCATATCTGTGCTCCACAAATTTGAAGGAGGAAGGAAGAAATCGACTAAGACTGGACCTCTTGCCTATCCCCAGTTAGGGCCTGCTCACTAGCTCCTCTGTGGCTTTTTGCCCCTGCCATTCCTCTATGCCCAGTATGGTCTTCCTCACACTCTCCTCACTTGTCAAAATCTGGACCCATTTCTCCTAGACCCAGAGTCAGTTGTGTGTGGGAGTGTCTTCTTCACCGCATCAATACATCCATTCAACAACAGCAGACAAAAATTGAACTCCTACTATGTGCCAGAGATGGTTTCGTGTGCTGGGTCTACAGCTACAAACAAGGCAGACAATATCCTTGTCCTCCTGCAGCTCACATTGCAGGGGAAAGCCATGATCAAAGGAGTAGCAGTGTGATGGCAAATGGCAAAAGTGATCGCAGGAAATTAAAGCAAGGAGGGAGAGACGGCATTCCAGTGTGATAAGAACAGCCAAGGAGGTGCTCTGTGAGGAGAGAAGCCATGGTTTTTGTATTCTGCGTGGAGTCTGGCCCCTTGCATTCCCTCCAGGCCTTATCTCATTGATTACTTCTTGCCCATCTTACATCTCTTATGTGGGTGTCTTCCCTTAACCCAGTGAACGTGCTTCGGTTTGTTCCATCCTGAGAAAAACAGCCCTCCTTGATCTCACGTCCCTCTTCAGATGGTCCTATCTTTTCTCTCTCCCCTCAACAGCAAAAAAGAACTTGCAGAGTGGGTTTCCACTCCCCGATTCCTGTACCTGCTTTCTCCCCTGCTCTGATAGCCACTCCCAATCCCCAGTAAATCCATTCTTGGCCATCATCCAGAGACCCCGAAGTGCCAAGTCTGGTGGACACTTCTTAGCCCTCACCTTGCAGAAACTCTGCAGAACTTGACCTGTTGAGCGTGTCTCTTCCTGAAAAGCTCCCCCCTCACCTCTCTTGACTAGTCCAGCCCCCTGCCTGCTTTTCTTTCCATGGCATCTGTCTTGGGAGCCATCATTCCTCCAGGATCTTTCCTCCGGCTCGTCTAGTTGCTCTACAATACTCCCACGGTGTCAACCTCCATCTACAAGCTGGTGAGCCCTTGGTCCAAACCTACCGCCAACTCCTCCCTCCTGGGTGGTTGGCCACAGAGCCAGCCCGCTGGACATCCCCAACCTTGGGCGGCCCTCGGGCCTCCAGTATCAGTGGGTCTGAAACACATCATCACCTCATTGCCCAGATCCGCAACTCTCCCTGGGTCCCAGCTCATGAATGTTCTGCTGGGACCCCCAGCAAGGAACCTGGAACGGTCATCAGCTAAGCCCCTCCCCACGCTTCCCTCATCGAATCCAGCAATTCCTGCCATTTTTACCTACTGATTCCCAAGTTTGTGCCTCCATTTCTGTCTCTTCTCCCACATTTCCCATTCAGGCCCTCACCACTTCTCACCTTCCACCTGGTCTCTCTGACCCAGGCTGCTCCCTGATCCACACAAAAATGCCAGAATAAGCCTTCGGAAATGCAAATTTGACCCTATGCTTCCCTGCTTAAAACCTTTTCTGCGGTTCCGTCTTGCCGGCAACACATGGTTCACACTGCCGGACCTGTCCTGCAGCCCTCCATGGTCTTGGGCCTGCCTCTCTGTCCACACCACCCTCACTCTGCCTGGTCCTCAGGATTCCGGGCACACCTAGCTCCTTGTCATTCTGTGCACTCAGCAGGCTCTTTAATGGCTCAGCTGCTTTGCTTACTTGGGGTCCTCTGCCTGGAATATCCTTACTTCCTCCCCCAAGCCGGTCGACTGGCTCACCTTCCCCGATCTGATCTGATTCTTCCCTCTCAGATGGGACATGACCTGGTGCAGGAAACCTCGCACTGCCGCCTCGCCCCTAATACAGACCCTCAGTGGGGAGACAGCTCTCCCTCTTCTGTGCACATTTCTCTCCCCCCCACCACACACACATACACACGCATGTGCACCACATTATCATTACCCATTTGTGCCCATCCCCCAGACCATGAGGGGAATATGCGGCCATGTCCTACTCATCTTTGCATCCTCCGTGCTTGACCCAAACTGCACCTGATAAATGGTTTGTGCTCAACTAGGACAGGGCAAGGCATTTGGTTAAAAGTAAAAAAGGGACAGTAGGCAAGGAGGCAGGATACATTATGGTTCCTGCCTTTCTACTTTAAGGGAAATCTTGAACCTCTCTGTGCCTTGGTGGAGAAAGTTTCCAGCAAGCCCGAGAACACCCTGTACTGATGCCGGGCGTGGTGGAGCTGGGGATCTGGAGGGGGACGGGCTCTCATTGTCCCATGGTAACTTTTATAATGGCCACCGAGCAAATGGGAGACCTCTGGGACCATGAGTCATGAAGGAAAGCTAGAGTATGTGTACTTGAGGGACATCTCTCCTCCCTTTGGGGGTGAGGTCTAAAGCCGACAGCCTAGCCAAGTGCCTCTCGAACAGAGCAACTTCTTTCTCATCGGAGGGGCTCCTGGGTGGGGAGAAGGTCGTGGATGGGCAGGGTGGGAGACAGGGTGGGGGTTGTCTGACAGGGGCCCTTGAGTGGGTCCCCTTAGAGTCCCATCTGCCTCTGCCTTATCCTCACTTATATTTCAGCACCCTGGACTCCTCATGGTGAAATGCAGCTATCCTCCCCGCCCTCAGAGTTCATGTGCAGTGTTGAACACCCCTCTCTTTGGGATCTAGAGGTGCATGGTGGAGATTCAGCCCCTATGGGGTCTCTGGTCCCTCTAGGAGCTATATCCAGTGGATACCCGAGCCTCATGCAGTGCTGGCCTCCCAGCTTGCTGGCCTTGGCAGAGCCTGGACCCTAGAAAATGTTCCCATAGGACTCCGGAGCACTGGGGGCCATAAGACCTCTGAGAAACCCACCATTTGGGGAGTCCTTTTCTTCCCCAAATAGCCAAGGTCAAAGCATGTGTTTTTGACTTGGGAGGAGTGGGCCCATGGAGTGGGGAGAGGTGAAGTTCAGAGTGGCAGGGAGCTGGGAGGAAGCCTCTTGACAGAACGGGAACATAGAGATCATTTTCATATCCGAAGCAAAGGGGAGGAGGGGATTTTCTGGGGGTGCTTCTGGTCCCAGCGGGGGCAGAGTGGTTGATGCCAACGAAAGGGCCCCAGATGAAGGTCCTGGTAACATAGGCTCTGCTGTAATTGGTTCCATGGCCCCAAGACCTTCTTGTTCCTCTCATGCACCTCTGTTCGTCTCATCAATACAATGGGAAGATAGCACTCAATTGATCTATTTACCCTCGTTATTTATGTGTATCCATGGGCCTGGCCTGGAGCCAGATGCTGGGGATACAGAGACGAAAGTCTCTGCCTACAAGAGAGTGCACATCTACCCAGGAAACTAGGCCACAAACGCTAGTCAGGGGGCAGGGAAGTCCCAGAAGGCATCTAACTCAGGTTTGGGGGAATATGGGTGTAAGAAACCCCGTGGATTGATGGTGGCCATCAGAAACTAGGACAGAGGCCTGGGACAGATTCTCCCTCAGAGCCTCCGGAAGGACCCGACCCTGTCCACACCTGGATTTTGGACTTCTGGCTGTCAGAACTGTGAAAGGGTACACGTCTGTTCTTTTAAGCCACTGGGTTGTAATACTTTGTAACCATAGCCCTACAAAACTCACAGGGCACTTGACTACCTGTAGGAAGGTGGTCTGGGGAGGCTTTTGAGGAGGTGACATTGGAACTGTGTCTGGAAGTCTGAGTAGAAGGAAGCTGGGCTGCAGAGGGGAGGCATTTAGAGGAAGGCCCAGCACAGCCCACACGAAGAGGACAGAAATGGCAAGGCAGGGGGACAGAGAACCATAACAGACCCAGTGGGCCCAGAGCTCAGGAGCTGGCGAAAGATGACACCAAAGACGGCCCTGCTTATCAGAAATGTGCTCTGATTTACTCAAGAGTTTGGACGTTGTCCTGGGGTAATAGGGACTCTTTTGGGAATTTCAGCAGGGGAATGATCTGGTCAGTGTGTGCTTTGGAAAGACCACCCAGATACCCAAAGCAGGGACCAAACCAGGAGCTGAGCCCCCGAGGCTGGGAGACTGGTGCCCACCCCCTCCGCAGGGTTGGCAGGGCAAGTATGAAGGGACACCATCAACAGAGCTTGGCTGCCCATTGTGGAGAGATTCTGGGAGGACATCTAGTTTGGGGTCTGGGTGACAGAGTAATTCCACTGAGAGATGGAGAAAGAGTGGCCTTGGGAGGGTATGCTGAGTTTGCACTGGGGACATGTTGCATCCTCATAGAACTGGTAAGAGGATCACCTGACTATAATGTCTGCAAAGCACTGGACACAGTGACCGGCTGGGAGCTGCCCCTTATCTGTGCCAAGACTGGAGAAAGAGGCCCAAGGAAGGGATACAGAGCCTTCTTTTCCTTTCCATTCCCGGCATCATCTACTGCGCTGGGCACAATAGATTTTCAATGAATGCCCATGGGGTCGAAATATGGGCTGAAACCCAGGTGCCACAGGTGAGGCCATCATAAACCCAGCATGCTTTGCAACCAGGGATTCATCCCGCAGGCCTCGCCGCCTTCCACGCCATCACAGGGAGATCAATTGGTCTGGTTCCAGCTGTTGAAACTAGAAGCAGAGAGGAACCTTGGACAAATAGACCTCAGCTCAGCACTTTCTCTGTCTGGGAAGAAAACCAGGTGGGGGAGAGTCCCAGGCCATCAGAAGGTTATGGGGCCATAAATAAGAGATTTGTGGTAAATAAGCCGGCGAACATACCGCTCGCTGCTCTTTTTTATCATTCACCTAGAGAGCAAAATACCCCCGCATCTTTTCTGCAGGTCAATAAATATCCTTCAAGGAGCCTGTATTTACATAGAGAGCAAGGGGGGGATGGCGCTGCTCCCTGGGCCCCATGTCAGGAGGCACAATGTATGGCCCTAAAGAGAAAGGCTGCACAGAGAATCGATGCAAATGCAGTTTCTTTTCCCAGGATAATGCTCCTGAGCAGGGTTCAGCTCGAGTTCAAGGATTGTGCTCAGGCAGGTGGTGCAGGCCCTACTCTAAGCCAAGGAGGTAAGTCTCTCTGCTAGCCTGGGCTCCTGGCCACATGGCCCCACCTGCCCTGGGGCCTGCACTGAAAGTTTCTCTCCAATATGGAGACCTACAGGATACACCAGGGGACCTCCTCATCTGCCAGCAGATATCATTCCACAAAAAGATGCACCAGGGACTTATCCCGTGCCAGGCACAATGGGTAAATAGAGGCAGGCAAGACAGGTAAGGCTTTTGCCCTCCTTGTATACAAGAAGCTGTGATCGGGTACTTGCACCCAGGAGAGGGGAAAGCCTGTCTGAGAGGCTGATGTATAAGCTGACACACTTGCTGTGATTTGAGGATGAGCAGGTGTCAGATGAGAGAAGAGGTGCTCAGCAGAGGGAATGGCTTGCATAAATATGAACCCAGGGTAGAAGTATGAGGAAGCACGGTGCACAGAGGTGGGAGAGCATGGTCGGTGGTGTGGGGGCGGTGAAGCCTGTCATGCAGCAGGTCAGGAAGAGGGAGCAGGGTCGTCCTGGTGTGCAGCCCCTGACTACTTCTCCGGTCCTCAGGGACTGGGCCCCCCTGGGCAATGGAGAGCCACTTCGGGGTCACAGGCAGGGGAAGGATTTCCCAGCAAACCCCCATTTCTGGAAAAGTGATGGACAATTTTTCTCATGAGTCCAATGTCTTGGGTGCTGTACCTTTCATCTTAGAATAATACCCAGCACAAAAAAGGGCTTAATAATTGATCATGGTCAAGCGACTTGCCCAGGGTCACCCAGCTCCTCGACGACTAAGCTGAGACTGAAACCCAAGTAGTCTGTTTCTTTAATGCAGCTTGGAGAGAGAGCCCCAGAAAATATATGGCGATCGAAATAGAGAAGGCAGAGTGGGAGGAGTGAAGGGTAAGAAGGAAAAACAAAGTTTTGGGTGGTGAGATTGTCTCGTCTTCCATCCTTTACCACTTTGGGCTTTATTTCCGGTCCTTGGTATAATCATATAGGACATAACATCTTTTAAACATGAACGTAACCAACAGCATAAGCTTTTAAACACAAACACACACACATTCACATTTGACCACAGTACGTTGTTTTACTTTATAAAGAATGAAGAAAAGTGCTCTCTGAACATCTGGCTGCTATTTTTCCGAACCCAGATGTGGTAAACAAGAAAGACAAGTCACTAGGCTCTATCTGTCATGAACAATTACCAGTGTTGCTTAAACTGCGTACATAGCTCTCCTCTAGACTCAGTGGAGGAGACTCACCACTGCCGCGGGAAGACTTCGATTCTCTAGAAGGCTAGTCTGTGCCGTCAGTGTTTAGTTGTACCCTTGGGGTCTCAGCTGTTGGAGGGGATCTTCTGCACCCACTTTCTCCCGAGAGCTTCTCAGGAGTGCTGAGGGAGAGGGAATGGTGGCAGGAGGGGAGGGTTGCTTTAATGATGGGCTACAGCCCATGACCGTCACTTGGGGCCTCTTTCTCTGTTCCTGCTCTTCAACCTGAGATGCAGGGAAGTCAGGTGGGGTGATGTGCTGTAGGTGTACCCGTCTTGGGCTCAAGGGGACAGAAGCAGCGTGCCTCCTGTTGGCTCTGGCCTAAGGAGCATATTCCAGCCAGGTTGTTAGCGAAGAGCAACATGGAAGATGGTGAGGTGGGGGAGATGTGTGCCTGCTGAGATGAAGGAGGCTTGCCCCCAGCCCTGTGGCTGGCTCTCCGCTGTCCCACCTATGTGCAGCCTGTCCAGCTCCCAGGAAAGGGAATTAGTGGGAGTATTTGGGAATTAGGCATATGTCATATCAGCAAAGTGGAAAACCTCATTACTAGCTTCTGTTTTCTCTCCTGGTGATCAGTGGTGGTTTGTTATGTTCTCAGTAAATGCTTGCTGGGTAGAGGGCCAGTCAGGGAGACAACTGGCCAGATCCAAATGATGACTGGCCATGGCTGCAGGATAAAACATGGCCACTTGAGCCCCAACTAGCTGTGACCAACTTTGAGACTTTGGCCAGGTCACTCACCCCAGTGAGGATTAGAACCTCTGCCTTGTTGTCTTCAGAAAGCAATTGTGTGGTTCCAAAAAGAGGGCATGTGAATATTTGGGAACTATGAAGCACACTGTGTAAGTGTGAAAGGTAGTTGGTGCAACATTAGGCCATAGGCAAACTGACCTCTGCAAGAGGTCTGCAAACATTTCTCTCCCATAGGGATAGAAGCCAGTCAGCACCCTGAGCTTAATCCACACTCTAGGTTGGGTAGGGAGCCTGGGCAAGGAGAGAAGGCACTAACCCCTCATTGGTGCTAGGAGATTTGGGGGGTGCTCATCTACACACAGCCCGCATGTCACCCACCCTCATCACTGGGGGGCATGGGCTGGACACACTCACTTCTTGTCCCTCCACACCTCCCCTATGACAGTCCTTCTGCTCCCGCTTACACTTGATGATGTCATTTGTCACTGGACAGACCTTAGGTAGAAGGACAGTTTGCAAAGTAAGCTTTAGATATGGAAGCCCTGTTAGTTGTCTGGTTACTCGTGATCTTCAGCAAGTCATTGACCCTTTCTGCACCTTCATTTCCTTATTCTTTTGGTGTGTAAAACCCATGCCTTGATCAGCACTCAGACTTGCCTTAAGAATCAAGGAGAGCATGGTTGTGGAAGTGCTTTGTAGGCCTGAAATCTCCTTACACCTGTGAGGGGCTGTAATGTAATGTTGAGTCCCAGCCCATCACAGTCCTTAGACAGAGGCCTGGAGCAAGGAGTTAGGTCTTGTCTCACTCAGGTCCTGGATCCAACCCATGCCTCATGAAGTATCAACCACGGCAGCATATAATAAAGAATTTCACCTTGAACCCAGTAGATGTTGATAGATAAACACTGGCCCTCCAACCCAAAGCTGAGTTCCCATCCCTCAAGACTCTGATGCCAACAACAATCTTCTCAGGTCCCTAAACTTGACAGCCTCTCGGTAGAGCTAAGACACCATAGGTGGCCATACAGGTGTGTTCTAGCTTTGGGAGATGAGGCCAGGATTCATTTAATGCACAGAAGTCTGAGTGGTCTTCCATCCGTGGGGCCCATTCATTCTGTAAGGCAGCAATGGCATTTGAGCATGTTTTGGTTTCCCTTTTCAGGAGGACATTCCCAGAGTCCTTCAATAGGCTCTACTGTCTTCAGTCCCTCATGCTGGATGGGGATGTCTCCTCTTGGGGGATTAATCTCTGTAACATTGTCACTCGCTGGTGGGCCCAGTCACACCTTCATCATAGGGCCCGTCATTACGTGCTCATTTGAGATTCGCTGCAGCAACACTGTTTGTAATATATTTGGGGGACGAAGAGTGTTAAAGAGGCTGTCACAAAATCTCCCTCCAGTAAAATGCAGGCAGTTGGAAAAGGCAAACGCTCCGCTTGGGAACCTGCGTCTTTCTACTCAGCCCTTCTTCAGGGTCCCCCATGTCCAGGACCAGGTGCCAGGATAACGGTGCAAACAGCTGGATTGGGAGCCTTGGGCCTGCGACCTCTTCTCCCTGTGACCTTGGACAAATCCGTGTCCTTAGGGGGCTTGGCTTCAGTATCACACAAATGTCCTTCTCAAGAACGGAGATGACGATTAGCTAAGATAAAGGATGTTAAAGGGCTGATGAGGATTTTAATCAACTATGAGGATAATTAGCATCACTTTTGGCTTCTGGGGAGGACATACCCCTAAGTACCTTACATATGTGGACATATATACTCAGGACCACTCCTCATGGGGGCCACAGTTGGTCCCCATGTCATAGATGAGGAGCAGTTCTCATGGGGCGGTGTGATCTCCTTGGTGAGCAGATGCAGGATGCACTGTGAGGCTCCAGACAGGAGCGCTCCCAGCAGGCTTCCCCGAGCAGGTCACACATGAGAGGGGCCGTAAAGGCTGCAAAGGATGCCACCCATTTGAGAAAGGGGAGGGCACCGTGGCCCAAGTGGAAGGTGCATCATACTCAAAGACAGGAGGTGACAGCGTAGGGGTGTTTGTTGTGGGAACAGAGCGTGAGCGTGTGTGTGTGTGTGTGTGTGTACATGCTGGGGGGAAGGGTGATGAGACCAGAAAGGTATCCCGAGTCTTTATACAGACACATCTTTGCTTGTTGCTAATATCCCCCAGTGTTCCAGAAAGGATCAAAAACAAGATTCTTATATTATCTCATTTGGGTTAAGAAGAGTGGCAGGAAATTTGTATCACATCCAAACCAGTCTGCTTTGTTGCTAAAGGCAGGTCCCACATCCGCAGGGAGAGTTAGCAATTCTCTCATCAGGACAATCCACCCAGAGACCTGGAAGCAGCTCCAACCCCTTCTCAGGCTTGGATACCAGAAGCCGCTGCTGCCGGAAGGGCCCTGGTCACTCCCGGCATGGCTGTCTGTGGCTGAGGCCCACAGCGATGAGGTAGCCGTGCTCTCTGGAAGAGGCGTGGCCCTGCCTCCTGGTGCCAACGGCTGGCAAGCACTGCTCCTTCGGGATGCTGGTGACGTCAGGTGGTTACGCCTGTGACCTGAATCCGGGGATCCAAGAAGATGATAGAAAGGGGTTGTCTAAATGACTTCCCCATTTAGATCTAAACTATTTCGATTGTCCTTCAATCAACAATAGAAGCTATGACACTATGAGCTCTTGCCAAAGAGCTGAGCCTGGAGCCACGCCTGGCACGGAGCCCCGCTAGAACAACGGGGAACAACAGACCCCACGTCCATATCCCTGCATGGCTGAAAGGCTGTTTTCCCACATGGTATCTCTAGGGCGGTCTCTCAAATCATTGTCTAAGTGGTTCGTAGTCTAGCGTTCATAGACGCAAAGGGTTAATAGATTAATACCTGAGATGTAGGGGATCTGCGAACCACCCCATAGCTGTGTGCCAAATGCTGGGTCTAGATCTATTTTGCTGGTAAGAGGATCTTTAGCTTTTTATTATCTTCTCTAAAGACTGTAATATGCTTAAGACTCTAGGAATGCTTCGGTTTGGCTCTTACTTCTTTAGGTCTTGCTTAGACATATACTTCAATATTACGGCCCAGCTGTCAGCCAAGGTCCGATGAAGGGCATTCCTACATCCTCTGGTTTACTGTTATTGAAGGTATGACCCATTATTAGAGTCTTTGACATCCTTTAATCCAAGACCCAAACAATACATTCTTTTTAAACATTGGTACGAGGAAAGAGTTTGCATCCGCTAACAATGAGGTGTGTGTCTTTCCTTTTCTCAGTATGTGAGAATCACATGACTCAAGATATCTGCCTTCCTGCCCTGGCTGCCGTGAAGTTCTGGGTCACGTTCGATATTCCTTTATGGAATGGTTTTATTTAGCATCTATGTTCTAACATCATGCGAAGCAGTGGGGATAGAGGATTGAGCCAGACAGATATGGTTCCTGCTGTCACAAAATGATTTTTTGACCCCAGGTTTCTGTGTGGGTGCTTTAGAAAAACAAAATTGTACTACTGGTTCTAAACGGCATTGGTAGCAAACCCTTACAGGGTGCTCTCAGTCTGCGCTTGAGCTAACTCGTTTGCCGATATTAACCTCTTTAATGGCTCTCATGGCCTTAAGAGGTAGGTGCTATTATGCTCACAGACCTAATATGAGAACACTGAGGAGCTAAGAAGTTAAATAACTGGCCTACGGTCATGATGTGAGCAAGAGGCAGAGCCAACAACCAAAACCCAGTCTTCTGACGGCAAGCTGTGCTCAGACCACACTCTGCCCTCTCGGTGCCTGCTGTCTGGTTGGGATAATGCTGTGTGTTTATGGGGCATGCTCCACTCTATGGAGTCTTTGACACCCATCGCCGATTTTAATCCCTGCCACGTGTTTGACACCCACCGCCAATTTTTTTTTTAAATATTTTATTTATTTATTTGACAGAGAGAGACATAGCGAGAGAGGGAACACAAGCAGGGGGGGTGGGAGAGGGAGAAGCAGGCTTCCCGCAGAGCAGGGAGCCCAATGCGGGGCTCGATCCCAGGACCCTGGAATCATGACCTGAGCCGAAGGCAGATGCTTAACGACTGAGCCACCCAGGCGCCCCCACCGCTGATTTTAATCCCCGCCACGTCCTTGATTAGTAAGCGCTGTTATTCCCATTGCCGAGATGACCACATAGATGCTCAGAAAGGTGGAGGGAGTCTGTGCCTGAGAGGCTGAGCTAGCACTGAAATCCAGTCCCGGGAGCCCAAGTCCTGGAGGGCTTCTCCCCACTGCACTGACTCCTTCTCTCCCAAGGACGGAGGCTGTCCTTGCCATGGCCCCAGGCCTGGGCCGGTAGTAGACAGAATTGCCAGCTGGTGCATTGCATTTGAATACGGAATGGCACGCTGTCCGGTTGGCCTTTGGTGGATGCGTGGCTGGAGACCTCCTAGTGCTGGTTAAAGGTGAGATCAGACCTTGTTAACGCTGAGAGGAGGCTTGAAGATCATCGATCTGGGCATTTCTGACAGGTTTCTGGGGGCTCTGGGCCTCTTCGGATAATCTGATGCAAGTTATGGACATTTTCCTCCAAACCCAGGTGAACCCCAATCCCCAGCCCTATTCTTACGTGACCACCAAGGCATTTTAATGATGATTTCTCAGTGATTTCAGAACCGACTCTAAAGAAGAGGCTCATTGCTTGTTTGTGGCAGAGCTAAGTACCTTTCTCCTTGTTGTTGAATAGAGGAACATTTCTTTCTTTCTTCTTTCTTTCTTTTTTTTTCCTGCAAAGGGAAAGAAAGGGGAGTGTTATTTTCAACTCTCAGCATAACGTGTCTTTGATTAATGTATATTGTAATCATCACAGAATACACAGCTGTCTATTAACGATGAGACCAAATGAGTTGAATAGATTATCAAAGAGCGGCAGCCCCAATTCCACTCTGAGGTACATGCTCGTCTTTAGAACATTAATCTCGTTACAGGTTGGAGTCTGATTCCAATTTCCCTGACAGTAGGCAAGAAGGCGAGGAAGACTGATCAAATACACCAGGGGCGGCAAGTGCTCAGATCTCGATGGGGCCGAGCAAAGAGAGCAGCGTGGTTTTCTTAAAATGATTTTTCCAAAGGGATGAGAAAGGCGGAGAAGGCATGCCAGGCGCTTTGAGAGTGAGAGGCGGGATCCCGGGACAAGCAGGCAGGGGAATTGGAGAGCAGTTTCCAGGACAGAGGGAGGAGGGGCTGCCTGGGGGCTGAGTCTCCTTGTGGGCAGTGCTAATGAGGAGGCGCCAAATAGGCGAGGGGTGAGGGCAAGTGTGCCAAAGTAGCAGGAGCCCCACCTTTGAGGCTCACTGAGCCCCTGGAGGCACATACAGGCAGCATGGAATGGAGCTCTGGACCTGAATCCCCAGCGGCTCAACCCTACCCTGGAAAGAGGGCCCCGGCTCTGCCACCAAGCTGGCCCCTGGGGACAGGGCCCTGGGGAGAGTCTTCCTCTGATTTCCTTGACGCTGAGCCTGAGGCCTTTGGCCTCATTGGTCCCATTGAGCTTGCTTCCACCCCACCCCCATGAGGCCAGAGAACCCCAGTGTTCCCATATACAACCCACAGTTCTCTCTCCACGTGGTATGCTGCCCGGTTGTTCACACCGTCAGACTCTCTTGACTGCCCCAAACAATCTCACACTACGTGCTCAGACACCCATGTTTATATACACCCACGGCCCACGAGTACGTTTTAAAGAAGGAAATTGTACAATTCTTTCCCTAACATGTCAGCGACTCCTTCATCTGTCTGGACACTCACCTTTCTCCCTTTCCCCCAACTAACCCACCTTTTGGCCAAACCCACTTTGTCACGATTCCTCAAGAGTCACCAGATTTTTTCATGCCACCATTCCATTGTCTGTGTTGGGATGCTCTTTTTCTCCTTGTCCATCTGAAAACAGCTTCCGTCAAGTTCAGCCGTCACTCCAGTGGGGAAAGGGCCTTGCTCACACCCTTCTGCTTTTCCAGCTGGACTCCAGCACCTCTCTTCTGACTGTGTGCACACAACAAACCTCCCATTGTGTAGGGGCAGGGTTATAGGCCTGCCTGTCTCCCTTGCCTCCGTGTCTGTGGATGCTTCTGGCCTGAAGCCTCGGGCTCCTAGTGCCGGTCACACGGCATGGCTCGGGTACGTTATTAGAATGAATCAAGGGTTGGGACGCCTGGGTGGCTCAGTTGGTTAAGTGTCTGCCTTTGGCTCAGGTCATGATCCCAAGGTCCTGGGATTGAACTCCACATCGGGCTCCTTGTACAGCAGGAAGCCTGCTTCTCCCTCTCCCGCTGCTTGTGCTTTCTCTCTCTCTCTGACAAATAAATAAAATCTTAAAAAAAAAAAAAAAAAAAAAGAGAATGAATCAAGTATCACATCCAGCTTTAAAACCTTTCCAGGGTCCTGCCTCCCCCTGCCAGACCCCATACCAAGGGTGGTCTCTGATTGACCCTTGCTGGGAAGGGCAGGGTGGGCTCACAGGCCCCTAGAGGGAAGACAAGGGATGCAGGATGACTAACATTGTGTGCAAATCCCAGAGCTAATAGGCAGAACTC
The DNA here is from genome assembly GCF_054177405.1 of Leptonychotes weddellii. Taxonomy (NCBI): domain Eukaryota; kingdom Metazoa; phylum Chordata; class Mammalia; order Carnivora; family Phocidae; genus Leptonychotes; species Leptonychotes weddellii. Next base: position 43,670,831 of record NC_138374.1, on the reverse strand, counting down.
TGAGTGCAGTCTTTCTGAGCCCCACGCCACCCCCGAGAGACTCAGAGCTCACCTGCTGGAGGGCATATGTGTACGTTTTGTTTTAGACAACACTCCAGCTCCCAGGGAGAGAAGTGTGAAATGGAACAAGCCCCCCATTCTCAGGAGCTGTCCTGCACCAGCATCGCCCCGAGGGGGAGTGCCTTCCTTCTTAGACTGGGTGCCCTAGGCACCTCGCCTGCCCACCCTCGTCCTGGCCAGGGCCCACGTTGGCGGAGTCGAGAGGGAGGGACTTTAGTTTTGTCAACCTTTGGATTTCAGAAGTGGCTATTGATCTGCTGGTGCCTGTGACAGGCTTTCTGAGCAGTGGGTGCCAGGCATCGCGTGCAGAGGGAGAGAGGACTGAGGTGCAACAGGTGCAGGGCCATGCCCCTGCTCAGGAGGTCAGAGAGGAGAGGGTGCTCCGGGCACCGGAAGTAGCAGAGGCGGGGCTGCCAAGGGCCCTGCTCTAGGAGCCCCATTTTAGTAAGGTGGCTGTAACAACGATCAGGAGGCAGGTTGGCATTACATCTGGAGGGCAGCAAAATCAGCACCTGGGGGGCCGTGGGGCTGGGTTCCCCAGATGAGGGGCCCTGGCTAAGGGCAGACAGTGCAGGGAAGTCATGTCTAAAGCAACCACCGTCTTCAAAACTGTCACCCTACCCTCAGCCAGGCCCAGTCCCTCCGGGTCAGAAGGAGTTTCCCAGGACCCCATGCTTGTCCCACCCCCCACCCCTACTTTTCTGGACATACTCAGCTCACCCCAGCACTCACCACAGCAGGGCAAGAACTGGCTCTGTAAGGCCACGGCTGGGAAAATCATCATGATGGGGTGGGGGGCAAGATTGGCTGCGATTTCCCCCTTAAAGTTCCTCTGCTCCATCCTCTGCTGTGACCCATAAATTCACTGAGATGAAGTCATTCCCGTCGTGGCTGTAAAAAGTCAGCCGCATAGCTAGGGAGTTTGCAGCCGAGTTAGATTATAAAATAAAACCAGGGGTTCTAGAGGAGGAGGGTCAAACCCGCAGAGCCCTGGGGGAGGGGAGAATGCTGTTCTGTTCTTTTTAACAAAGACCAGCAGGTTTTCAGCTTTGTCAGATTCCTCATCCCACTCCCTCCTGTGCCCCCAACTTTTTTTTTTTTTTTTTTTTTTTGGTAAGGGGTCATTCCTGCAAATCACCGTGGTGCTTCCTCAGTGTTAAAAAATGAAACGAAAATAAAAAATTTAAAAACCAGCCTGATATCTTTTTCTTGCTGAGTTTGAAAGAGGCTTCATCATTCTGAAATCTTCTGAAATTTATCTGGAGTCTGAGGGGTAAGAGAAGCCTCAGACCCAGCAGGCTGCCCCTGGAAAATTGGAGCGAGATGTGGTTCTGGGGAGACTGGCTTGGCCTGGGAGCTAAACAGACACATCCCCTAAATGATGGTAAGACTCAGGTTTTCATCTACAAAATGAGCACACATGAGTTGCTGGGACATCACATTGCCTGAGATCTCCTCCAGCTCAAATAGTCTTCAGTACCTTCGTTCATGCAGAAACTATTTTTGGAGCGCCCACTGCATTTCAGACATTGGGATACACCCTGGCGATTGAGGGCTTAGCACATGAGGCCTTGTTTTTGTCCTCTTTGACAAAGATTGAGGGTCAGGTGTCCTCCAAACTGAAGCTGCTTGGGGCGCCTGGGTGGCTCAGTCGGTTAAGTGTCTGCCTTTGGCTTGGGTCTTGATCTCAGGGTCCTGGGATTGAGCTCTGCATCAGGCGTCCAGCTCAGCTTGGAGTCTGCTTCTCCTTCTCTGTGCTCTCTCTCTCTCACATAAATAATAAACCTGTCACCCTTGACAATAAGAATGACAATAAAGGTGAGGCTGGTTGGTGGCGTGTCACACGTGCCATGGCCTCATAGCTCAGCAGATGCTCCTGTGGTCTCATTTCACGTGGCCTCCTAACAAGAGGAAACGAGCTAGCTCAGAGAGGACAGGGCAAGACACAGATGCTGACGTTTGTGGTCTGGACATAGCCATCACCCCCTCTTCCCTTGCCAGACCCCAAACCTAGCTCTCTCTTGCAATGGGAGGAGATGGGAATGAGCTCCTAAGTGTGTGCTAAATGCTTACAATATGCCAGGCACGGTATTGAGAACTTGTGCATGCATTTGGTCTTTAATAACCCCAGGAGGGGGTAACAGTCTTGCTTTGCAGATGAGGAAACCAGCAGAGGTTAGATCACCCAAGAGCAATCAGCTAGGGAGAGTCAGAGCCAGGATTTGAACCCAGATTTGTGTTGCTCCAAAGACAAGGTCCTTGGATGTGTTTGAGTTCTGAAATGTTTATAGCACTGTGGAATATGGAGCTAGAAGGGACCTCAAAAGCCCGTGTTACCTGCAGCCTATGTCCCAAGCCTTCTGTCTTCTCCAAGCAGGAAGGATCGTTTTACTTTCGAATTTCTTTGGAATTCTTAGAATGATGACCTCTGAGGGTAATGAACTCTGAGGGTTAACTTCAGTGGTTTAAATATTTAACATTGCTCCCAACAAACCCCAAAGCCTTGATTTGTAGCATTTGCTGATTTCCATGGTGTTGTACTTTAACCAAAGTCAATCTCACCTCCTAAGGTGAAGGCAGGGTTACACAGTATTTCCACCGCACAGACACAGATGGTGTCATATGGTTACACAGTGTCTCTGCCGTTCAGCTGCAGTGTGAAGACACATCCCTGCCGTCTAGGGGTCTCCCCTGGACAAGCTAGCCGCACTACGCATGTGTCCGGAGCTCCATAAATGCTTCCTTATGGATAGGTCGCAGTTTTCACTGGGTGTCCCCAGATGTCTTGGAAAGAAGCTGAGTTTGGGAATTGCCTCAGGCAGACAGTGTGGGGGAGCTAGAAGAAGCTTGCGCTAGTTAGCCATTTCTGAGTAACAATGACCCCAGACCTGAGTGGCTTAGAACCGTAACCATATTACGTCTGGGTTCCTATGGGTCAGGAATTCAGGCCCGGCTGGGCTGGGTCCTCTGGCTCAGGGACCCAGTGCTGTCACACACTGTATGTAAGGTGGACGTCAGGCCTGCAGCCATTTCATATTGACCGGGGAGGCCCCTCTTCCATGCACTCTCAGGTAGCTGTTAGAAAGGTGTGCTACCTGGGGCGCCTGGGAGGCTCAGTGGTTAAGCATCTGCCTTCAGCTCAGGTCATGATCCCAGGGTCCTGGGATCGAGCCCCACATCAGGCTCCCTGCTCCGCCGGAAGCCTGCTTCTCCCTCTCCCACTCCCCCTGCTTGTGGTCCCCCTCTCACTGTGTCTCTCTCTGTCAAATAAATAAATAAAATCTTAAAAAAAAAAAAAAGAAAGGTGTGTTTCCTTGGGGGTTGTTGCACGGGAGGGCTCAGTCCCTCCCTAGCTGTTGGCTGGAGGGTGCCCTCAGTTTCTCGTTGTATGGCCTTGCTGTGGGGAGGGCCACAACGTGGCAGCCGGCTTCTTCAGAGGGAGCGGGTGAGAAAGCCAGAGAGGATAAACAAGAGGGAAAGCGTAATCTTTTTAGAACCTTGTCTTGGATGTGACATCTTTTTGCTTCTACTGTGTTCTGTTCATGAAGAGAAATTGCAGGGTCCAGCCCACACTCAAGGGGGAGGCATTTCACAAGGGTATGAATACCAGGAGGGGAGGATCATTGGAAACCATTTTGGAGGCTACCTACCACAGAAGCTGGGTGATAACAGTCATAACCACGAACGTTTATTGAGCACTTATTATGCTCTGGGAACCATTTTGAGTGCTTTCCATTTGCCTTATACAGTCCTTCTTTAGCTCTCACACAACACAGGAGGTTGGTTCTGTGGATCCTATTTTACTGATGAGGAAATAGACTTCAAGAGGTGATGCAGATGCCCCCAAAGCCCCAGCTAGGGAGCTGGAAGAGCTGTGTCACTGGCAGAGGGAGAGGGAGAGAGAGAATCCCGAGCAGGCCGCACGCTCAGCGCAGAGCCTGACGTGGGGGTCAATCTCATGACCCTGAGATCATGCATGTCCTGAGCCAAAACCAAGAATTTGACTCTTAACTGACTGAGCCACCAGGCACCCCGGCTTCTATTCCCTTCCTGCAGATGAGCAGTCTGAGACCCAGAGAGCTCAAGTAACTGTCTGAGGTCATACAGAAGTTAGGAACAGGGCTAAAATTCAAGTCTGAATGTCTCTTGGGTGCCCTGGTTTCTGAAGAGACTAAAGAGGTGGGCAACAAATCAAAAAAGCGGCATCACACTCTCGTCTCCCCCCTTTAGGCTCCCTAGAAGCTCAGAGGTGACTGATGTCCGACCCTTGGCCCCATCACACTGCCCTCCACCCCAGCTTCTGACATGAAGCTGACAGCGCTCAGTTGTACCTGTGGTTAATCTGCGTCTCTTTCCTAGGATACTTAAGCCTCCCTTGGCTGGGGGGAAAAAACACAACAAACCCAGGCCCATCCCAGACATCAGAGTAATGGACTGGTTTTAAGTTCTCCTAGGGGCTTAATAAAAGGTGGTAGTTTGGGTAATGTTTCTGTGATACACCCGTCTGTTAATACTTATCTAGCTAATGTATCTTCCAAATGGCCTAAGCACAGCGTTCAGGACATTACGGAGATTTTGTGATGTTGTTCTGCATATGGTATTTCTGTACTGGATTTTTTTCCCCCCCTTTTCCACTTGCATAAATTATTTCACTATGAAGGTGGTGATGGTGAGGGAATAGAGGTGGGAGGAAAGGTTAGGATTTCACAGGACCCAGCCTAAGGCATTTTTAGAGCCCAGAGGGAGCCGGGCCTCACATTCTTGAACACAAGGGGAAACAAGAGGATTGGAAGTTCAGCGAGACGCCAAGACCTGTGGCTGACATACACCAGCTGCGCAGAGTGCACATCACAGCCTGGCCTGGCAGATGTCTCCTTCAAAATGACACAGGCCATTAGCAGACTCACCCCAAAAGGATGCAGCAGGAGTAGATGCACGGAACTCCTGCTGATCCACAGGGACCCCCAGATTGAAGCTGTCCTCCATGCCCTTATCAGACCAGCAGAGATAGCTGGAGTGAGGGGGGTGGATCTCAACACCAGGAAGAAGTTCTGCCTTACAAATACTGGGCGCCAGATCCGGGCCCTGCATTTTATGAATGTATTCATTCCACGTAGCCAAGTGCTTGCTTGGTGCCAGGAAGAGTGCCAGGTGCCCTAGACACAGGATGAATAAAATGGAGTCAGTGCTGTAAGGACACTCCCAGCCTAATGGAAGATGCAGATGGCCCCTAAAGCAACTGCAGATATAGGATGTGATCAGCGTGGAGACAGAATGCAGCCAAGAACGGGAAAGCAGCACGGAGGAAGGGCACAGAATCAATCACGAGAGTGGAAAAGACGTCTGGGGACTCCAGCTCGAGTTGCATCCTAGAGGATGTGTGAGGGTAAGCCCAGCAGAGACAGGCGGGCATGCAAATCATGGAACTTGTTTCTTGGTGGACATGCATGAGATTTTTCTCTGAGGTTTATACATAGCAGCAGGATTGTAGGGCCCATAAGGTATAAACACCTCCCTTTCACTAAATATGTCTGTATGACTCTCTCAAACAACTACGGCCTAATTCTTACAGCCATACTTGCATGAGGGTACCCATTTCCACCCCCATCTGCACCAAGAATTAATGTTTTCCAACTTTCTAATGTTTGCCAGTCAGGTGGAGTACGAAGTGGTACCTCACCTTAATGGGTATTTCTGTGCTTTCTTGATAGTGTGAGCACCTCTTCAGACATTTTTTAGCCATTTGGGCTTCTCCTGTGAATTGCCTATTCATATCATTGCTCATTTGCTATTTATTTTCCTTGCTAATTTATAGGAATTGCTTGAACAATCTCCTTATTAATTATTTGCTGGTTTTAGACTTTGCCCAAGTCTTCCTCCCAAATTGTCGTGCATCTGTTAAGGTTTTTAATGCTGCATTTTGATGAACACAATTCTGATATAAGTCCATTTGTTTTTCCTCATATGGTTTGTGCTTTTGGGGTCTTATTTCAAAAATAATTCATGGCTCCAAAGCAAACAAAACAAAACACTACACTTTTTTTTTTCTATTAGTTTTTAGTCTTATTTTCCCATCTAGGTCTTTAAAGCACTGGAGCTTATTTTTATACAGATAATAAGGTAAGGATTCCACTTTATTTTTCTCTGCACAGGAAGTTACCACTCCTAACATAATTTATTAAATAATTCATCCTTTTCCCCAGCGATTTGTGATGCTTACTCTACCATATACCTGTTGAGAGACAAATTCTTCCTGTGGCTCTTGCATTTCTACACATCTTGTGATCACAGGCTGTGGCAGATTTTGTTTGCAATTATCTCTTTGAGGATATTTATATAGCAAACAACCTTAGACATAGAGACAGTGTCTCCAATGCAGAGCCAAGAGTAGATTTGTTTACTGCCCAGTGTAATAAAGATAGCATCTTCCTCTGGGGCAGACCACACTAGGCTTATTGATCATTATGAAGATTTGGGTTCCTTAAGCCAGAAGTTCCTCTCCTGTGGCCTCACCCAGAATGTGTCCAGGTGTCACTTAGATCTCTTAACGTGGCCTGCAGGAATTGGGACTTGGGGGACCTGCATAAATACTGGTGCTATTGGTGTGAGCAACAAAGTATCCTTTGCCTTTGATTCAGGGATCTCATGTGTTCTGCCAACAGCCATGAAATTGTGGCAGGCTAACTTGTTAACTTGTAAGTAGCATAAAATCATGACTTTGTAATAAGTCTAGATGGCTGGTAGGCCAAGCTCCCAACTGTGGTCTCTGTCAATATTGACTTCATTATTTGTTAGGATTCATTCTCTTATATAATTTTTGGAATCAGTTTGTTAAGTTGTCCCTAAAATCTTGGGGTTTTGATCAAAATTATTCTGAAGGTACAGATTAGTTTGGGGGAGAATTGACATCTTTATAACGTTGTCACCTCATTCATGAACATGGACTACATTTCATTTCCTCAGACTTAAATTTGCTCTATAAGTATCTTGTACATTCTTTGGTAAGGTAATTGCTACTTTGTAGTTCTTGCTGCTATTGTAAATGATATCTTACTTTATATTACATGTTCTTGCTTCTAATGGAAGAAGAAGAACATTATTATTTTACACATATTCATCTTGCATGTGGTAAAATTGTTGACTTTTTTTTCCCTTTAGTTCTTAGAGTTTGCTCATTGCTTTAGGTTTTGTAGGTAAATTATCGTATCGTCTGTAAATAATGAGGAAAAGATCTCTACCTTTTCACTCTATCACTATTTTATTTTTATTTCTGTGTAAACAAGAACTTCTAGAATTATGTGGTACAGTAGTGATAGCGGGTCCTACTGAAAAGAAATTCCCCTTGAGTGTAATGTTTTCTCTATATGTTTAGTATATAGCCTTTCTCGACTTAACGATGTTCTCATCTATTCATTTTTGTAAGAGGATTTTTTTAATTATAAGTTAGTATTGTCCTTTATATTTCAGCACTGACTGAAATGATGTCTTTTTTTTTTCCTTTTTGTCATCCATATGCTAAATTGCATGAATAGATGTCCCTTGCATTCCTGGGACAGGTCCCTTAATCATAATGTGTTTTTAAAAAATATACCATTATATTCGGTATCTTGTCATATATATAGGAGCTTTACATCCACACGGACCACTGTGCAGATTTTGGTGTTTACTCTGAATGTAATAGAGAGCATCTAAATGCTTTCCAGTGGAAGGATGACAAAATCTGATTAACGTTTGTAGAAGGATCTTTCTGGTTGCAGTTTTGAAACTAGAGGATAGCATACAAGGATGGAAGCAGGGAGAAAAGTTAATTAGCCATTATCTTTTCAAATCCAGATACAGAATGGCGGTCTGGAGCAGGGTGACAACATTGAAGGGGATGAGGAGACTGGATGCTGGGCTTATTTTAAAGGTCAGGCCAACGGCATATTCTGCTAGATTGAGTGCTACATATGAGAGGGAGGAAAGGAGTCAGACTTTTGACTTGAACATATCAAAGAACAGTCACCATCAAATGAAATGAAGAGCAATGCAGGTACAGCAGATGGTGGGGGGATAAAAGTGGGGGGGTGGTTTCTGAAATGAGGGGTTTCCTTTGGGCCCTGGTAATCACATTGGGAAGCCAATGGACTTATTGCAAGGACTTGAGACCTGTCTTGAGGGTAAGCTTGCATAAGTACAGCCTGAAACCTTGCTCCAGAAAGGGTATGAAGGTGGGGGTGGGGGGGAACACCTGCCATGCCACCAATGTCCCTGTGTAACAGGATTTCTTATTTGCTGCTATAAGCTCCATGCCCCTTCTGTATTCAAGTGCAACTGTGAAAGCACTGTTGCTTCCAGAATCTTCTAAGACCTCTCAGTCCATACCCTCATCAGCAAACACAGATTCTGTGTTCTTTCCTCCAGTTGCTCAGCTCTGAATCCCACTCTCCCTCAGGTACACCTGAACGGGGGAGGTGGTCGTCACATGCTTGTGCTAGCTGCAAAGGAGGCTGGGTAAGTGTTCTGACTTCTCCCATGGGAGGACAAAGCTCATAAAATCATACGTTTATGAGACACAAAGGTGTTTAAAGGTTCTAGGCAGCTAGTAAGCATGATAAATATCTATTAGAATTCTTGGATCACCTTTACTTCCCCAGTCTTGTTGCTTTCATCCCTTACTTTTGGTCTCTTTAGTGCAAATTATTTTTTTGGGGAGTAGGGATTCTTCCAAATTTTGTACATATCCATGGAGGGTCCCTTTTCATTGCTGAGTATTATTCCATTGTATGGATATACTACAATTGTTTCTTTGTTTGTCTAGATTGATAGACATTTAGGCTTTTCCAGTTTGAGGCTATTGTGAATAAAGTTGATTTGAGCACCCTCGTACAAGAGTTTGTGTAGACATATTTTTATTTCTCTTAGGTAAATTCCTAAGAGAGGAAACACTAAGTTTTGGTTAGGTGTATGTTTAGTTTTATGACAGATCCTTTTCCACACTGGTTGTACCATTTTATATTCCCACCAGGAGTGTATGATCGTCCCAGTTGCTCTACATCCCCCCAAACACTTGATATTCCCAAGATTCAAACCAAGGTCTGTATCATTCCAGAACACACCTGCCTGACACTCTTCCTGCCCGTCGGCGTCAGGATCTGTGTGCCCTTTGCCTTAAGAGCACCTGCTTATTTCTGAGCAAGAGGAAGTTTACTTAATGCTTCTTCTTCGGCTGACCTTGGTCAAGTCTCTTCCTTACCCTGGACCTCAGTTTCCTTTTCGATGACAAGAAGCCTTGGAGAAGGCGATTGTTCAGCTTCCTTCCAGGGGTGACATCTCCTGGCAGCCTTTCCAGTCTATGCTCTCTCTTGATTTCCTTTTCTCTCTGTCACTAGACACCGTGTGATTGATTACATTTCTACAACTGCCTTGGAAAACAGCTTGTATTTTTTTTTTTTACAAATGGCTTTAAATAAAATAAAGCTTCATTTTGTTAACAAATTTGAGAAGAGAAGGGGAAGGGAAGGGGACAGTGATTGCATACCTACTCCGAGTCATGCCCTTACAGATCCTCACCTCATTCTTGCAAGCACCCTACCATACGGCTCTTCCAAGGGACACTTGGACCCAGGTGCCACTTTCCCGTCCACCTCAAATGCTCTTCTCCCGACTCCCCCGCCAGCTCTGGGACTTGCTCCCCTGCCTCACTCACATCTTGCTCATGTTGTCACCTCCCCAGGGTGTCCCAGGCCAGCCTGTTTTAAATGAGAGCTCCTTCTCCCCCCACCAAAGGTTCTCTTTGGTTTCCTCTCCTGCTTCACTTTTTTTTCCATGTTATCACTAACTAACTAACATTTATTGTTATTTTTTCCCTTCCTTCTTCTACCATCAATGAGAATTTAAGCTCCATGAGGTCAGAGATATTGACTCCTTTCATTCACTGCTATATGTTATATACTAGGTAGGTACTAAGCAATCAATTGATAATGAATGCATGAATGCATGCATGTGTGAATAAATGAATGAGGAAAAAGAAGAAACAGAAGTCCTGAGAGAGTGTTATTTTGTCTGAGGTGACCCTGGGAGTGAGCCACAGGCCTGGGGGACACAAGGCAGAGGAAGTCTGGTCACTGTCCCTTTAGGCTGACAGAGCAGCATGGCAGGCAAGGCACATGGGGAATGAATATTTGTGATGCAGTCTGAAGACCCTGACCCCAGGCTTTCTGTGTCGCGGAGCCAAGCCACGCAGCACTCTGGATGATTTCAGTAGCCACAGGAATTCATGACCACAGAATTACCATTTAAAATACAAGTCACAGCATACCACTCCTGCTTAAAATGTTCACCAACACACACGGTTCTTCATACACGACTCCAGATACTCTGTACTTCCTACAGTGTCCTTCCTCCATGGACTGGTTCCAGCCCTGCAAGGGACTCTCTCTCTCCTCATCTGTGCTCCAGCAGGAGGCCAATCAAGCCAAGGGAAGCCCCTTGACCATTGCCTCTGAAAGAAGACTTTGGCTACTTCCATTTTGACCTCAAACTTTCTGGTTGGGTTCTCTCTAGCTTGTCTCTTGGCTCAGCCTAAAGACCCAGAGGGCAAAGCATACCTTGATGGAAACCAAAACTACCTCCCCAAGCAATAAGGACTGCCCTGAGCCAGTAAGACCCTGCCCATGACTGAATCCAAGACAACGATAGTTTTGACCTTCATGGCCCAACTGCACATACTCACACATCTTTGCCCCCCATTTTCCTTATAAACCTAAAAGTATTTTTGGCACTTTGGAGACAGTCTTTGAGACATTAGTCCACTGTCTTCCTGGTGTGGGCCTCACTGAAATAAATTCCTTTCCTGTTTCACCATCCCTCATGTCTCTGCCTTTGGATTTTGTCAGCAGTGATGTGGTTGCTATGGGACCTCCCCCAGAGCCAGGTTTTCTTGTACCCCTGAGCACCGGCTACACCTTGGCCCTGCATACCTTCCTCACTTTCTCACTTTGCTCGTCCCCCTGCATCCTCCAGATCTTCAAGTTTCTGCCCCAGGGAAGCTGTGCCTTGGGCAGGTGTCCTCCTGGAGATACCTCCTCCTGCCTCATTCAAAGTAGCACTCCCTTCATCATCTGTCCCTGCAGCCCTCCTTATGTTCACTACCAAACACCATGTGTGATTTGTTTCCCAGCTTTCTCCCCCTAGAAGGCAGGACTTATCTCTTGTCTGCATTCTTAGGGCCAGAACAGGACTTGTACATCACTGCCTCTCAATGAACACACAGTGGGGAAAAAAAAAAAAAAAACCCCACAAGAGAATTCCCTTGCCCAGGTTAGGTCCCTATTATATATTCTTTTTTTTAAATTTTATTTTATTATGTTATGTTAATCACCATACATTACATCATTAGTTTTTGATGTAGTGTTCCATGATTCATTGTTTGTGTATAACACCCAGTGCTCCATTCAGTACTTATAGTACTAGGAAGATCTTTTTTGGATGCACTTTTTATCTTTAACACTTGCTTATAATTACCTGTTTAAACTGTCTTTCCTGCAGGATTTCAAGGGTCATGAGGGGCTGGAAATATCACCCACATTCCCAGGGGCTCCCTAGCACTGTCTGATGTGTGGTAGACTCTGAGGGAATGAGGGAAATGAGGGAAAGGTGAATGATGAGCCCATCATTGTCAGCTGACCAAGTGTGTCGGGCTCCTATCACTGCAGTTCCCGGTGCTAATGCTGGGATGTGGTTGCCATCAGGCTACAATGTCCACTTCTCAACTGGGAGGAAATTGGGAGGAAAAACGTTTATGATGAAGTAGCAGGCTCAAACCCCAGTAGTGCTATAAACAGGTATATACCACAAACTAGAGTGATCCCCAGGTAACAGTGATACCCTAAGGAAGAGAGTGGGGGATGGTCAAAGAAATCCACAGAGAAGAGAGGACATCTCAGGGGGTCTTGAGGGAGGAGGAAGAGAATGCTCAGGGGAGAAGTCAGAGCAGGACATTCCAAGCTGAGGGTCCCTGCAGAGACTCCTGTGAGGCCATGCAGCCTCTTGTGTAAGACCATACAGCTAGTTAAGGGTGATTCTAGGATGTAGGTCCTGGTCTTCTGCCCCTGCATTAGGTCCTAGGTTCATTCTTCTCCCTTTAATTCACTTAGCTTCTCTGGGTATGGATTAGTTAAGAATGCTTTAGCCTCCAAGAAATGAAAAATCTAACTTGCAGTCACTTCAACAAAAAGGATTTCTCTTTTCTCATATGATAAGACATCCCGAGAAAAGTCAACGCCAGATTGACTCTCTGTCGATCCCTAATTTGTTGCCTCTTGATCACAGGGTGGCTGCTGCAACTCCAGGCATCTTGTCTGCAGTCCAGACTGGAAGAAGAGAGTGAGTGTGACCTGCCCCTTTTCCCCATTTTTGTCACGAAAGCAGAAGCTTTTCCAGAGACTTCCAGCTCATTAGGCAGCACTTGGTTATATGGCTACCCACCCCTACCTGACACAGAAGAAGATGGGGAGTGGATATTTAGTTGGACACCTCACTGCCCCTGAACAAAATCAAGGTCTTACTAGCACAGAGGAGGGGAGAATGTCCACCTTGGAGTCTTAAGTCCCAATCATGAAAAAGGGTGAACCTGAAGATATTAAAGGTAGCCAAGGACCATGTGCATGAATACTCTACATTTGAGACTCAGTTGAGCAGAGCAGGAAGGCCCACCTGACACCAACATACTAAGTCCTCAGCTTCATCCACTGTTCCATTTGCTTCTGGTCAGCCCAGGACGCATGACGAACAGGAACATGCAATGTGGGCCCCAAAACCCCTTTGCTCTGACCTCACTCTGGCCTTCACAGCCTCAGGCACTTCCCTTCCCATCGCGAGGCCTCAGTGTCCCCATCTCTGAAATCAGGGATGGCACCATTCCTTTGATTCCCTAAAAAGATTCTCGCTGGAGCAGAGACTCCTGACGTTAAGAGTCCCGTATCTGTCATTGTTTCTGTGTTCTCGCTCTTCTCTCTCTGGCCACATGATCCCGGGTGCAGTCATTTCCGTCTTTTCGGGGTTCCACATCGCCCGCTTGTGAAATCGGAGGGTGACTACCCGGAAGTCCTGCTTCTACACCAAGGCGGGCTGCCCTGGGAGCACGAGGGGAGGTGTGCAAAGGACACAGCGATGAGAGAAAGGTGCAGCCCAAGGTGTCCGTCCGGGTCGAAGCTGACTTCACAGGAACTCCGTCTGCCCAGGACAGAAGCCTGCAGTGCAGCCCACTGGCATCTGACTGGGACACATGCTGGGCCTGCCGTGCACATTGCACATCTGCTCCTGCTGGGTCGTAGGTCTGGGGAAGGGCCCTGTGCTTGGCCTCCCCTGCGTGCAAGCACAGATGCTCAGCCAGGCCTCTCTCTGGCCCCCAGGACCCACCCGCAGGGCTCTGCCAGCCCAGCGGCTGATGGCATCGCCAAGGGGGAGCAGAGGGATGGAGAGAAGATCCCTGGGGCCCTGAGCTCATTGTGGTCAATTAAGCCATCTCCTTGCCATGGGGACGGGTGGCCCAACAGGGACTCATGCTGGGTTCCTGGTGTTCAGGAAGTGAGCCGCCTGGGGCCATCTGGGATGTGTTTTCAAGGAAATCTTGAAAACTGCAGCTCCAGCCAGAGGTAAACAGGATTTCGTTAAGTCATGCCTGGCCCAAGGGACAGAGAGAGGGTCTGATTTCACAAAAGCAGCCATGTTCCCTGTGTAATGCTCTTGGCAGCCATTTTGGTAAAAGACGCACCTCCTGAGAGAAGAGAAACACAGACGCGTCTGGATTCTTTGTTAAGCCCTCACCCAGCTGCCCTCAGGCCTGCATGGGGGGCGTGGGAGTGCCTGTCTCCCGACACCCACCCAGTTCCCAGCACCTCTGGCTGGCCACAGAGTAAAACCCTCACTTGTGGGGCTGGATTTAATCCACCTCTTTTGGGTGGATAGGATCAGCCCCCCTTCACCCCTTTCACTCTCTGGAAAATATGGAAACCAACGCATCAGGAGATTCTGTATATTGTCTGCTGTTGTGCAGCTGGGGGTGAGTGGGGGGCAGCCCTGGGGCTCAAGTCCAGGCCAGCTCCTCAGGACCTGAGTTGTTCCCCCAGATTGTCCCATTTTACCTGCTGGAGATGAGCATTCACTGCCCGACTCTGCCACCAAGCTCTCGAGATGGCCCTGGAAGGTCACCAGAACCAGGATTATGTCCACTCAGCAGATGGTAGAAACAGGGGCCAGTGAAACTGGTCAGCAGCCCAGGGTCACTCTGTCAATTGGGGACCCATCTGATTGCAGACCTTAGAACACTTCCTTCTTCTTGACTGTGTCAGGCAGAGAGCCACACACTTGCCAGGGAAAAGCTCCAACTAATTTTCTAGACATTAATTCCTGGGTCAAGCTTTCATTTCCAGGCTTGTTGGCAAGCACTCGGAGCGTGTTCTATCAGCCCTTCCCTCTGTTGCTGTATGCCCTCTAGGTGGGGTTCAAAAAAGGTTTCATACTTCAGGGCGTGCGGTCCCTCTGGGTCCGTGGACTATGGACATTGCATCAGAGTGCCTGAATTTGAAGCCAGTGTGGTCCTCACTAGCAGCCTGGTCCTAGTGATTCTCCCTCCCTGCTGTGGGCAGCGTCTGCACCTGGTATTTCTTTGCTGGGGTTCTGTGTGCTAGCTGGATGAAATGAAAGGTGGCCCCCAGGGCAGCCACACACCCCACAGAAGCGGAGTCTGTGCAACGGTCAAGCCTTCCCTCCCAGAAAGGGAAGCACGCTCGGTATGCCCTCTCTGGGTCTGCTGCATGATGCAGCACGCATGAGTTCACTGACTCTCAGATAAGCCGTTCTCCCTGCTCCAGAACAGAAGATGTGGTAGAGAGAGGTTAAGCTACATGCTCATGGTCACGTGTCTTGGAAGGTGCACTTGAGACTCAGGTCTTGGCACCAGTGTCCCCGAGTGTCCCTCTGCTCTAGTGACTGCTGCAGAGAAAGATCTGACTTTCTGTCCTGTGCACAGTGGAGCAAGGGCAGGATCCCAAGAGCCATGTCTTGGCCCCTGCAAATTCTGCTCTGCATGGCATTACATGCAGTTGCTGAGTCCCACCCTCTTCTCATGGGGATGGGGGCACTGAGGCCCAGGGATGCAGAAGGATTGGTCAGTGTCACAGCCAAGGTGGCTCTGCCAAAAAGCTTCTCTCAGAGCCCACTGAAAGCTGAGTCTTCTTGCAGATACAACTGGGGGAGACCGCAGACAGCAAGAAGCCTGTGCCCTGCTGTGCAGGGTTCTAGAAGGAGCATACTTAGAGAAGAGTGAGGGTGGGTTCTCTGCCTGGGCCATTCTGTCTCTCCCAGTCCTCCTCGCGCCTTCACCTCCACCTTGCCCATGAGTGCTCTACTGAATCCAGCTGCATTTGGAAGCTTCCTGTGCCTTTCCTCCCTGTCCTTCTACGGATTCATGGTTTAGTCCTCATTCACTGTTCTGCCTACATGCCATAAGGAGAGAAGCGATTTAAGAAGTCCCAGGGGGAGGTGGGTTGGCTGATAACTGAAAGAGGCATCTGACTTTAAACACAGAGGACTTGGCCTCAGCTCTGCCACTTACGTGACATTGCACCTTTCCCAGCAAACCTGTCCCCAGCCCGGGCCCCGTCCTCAGCCACCCCAGGGGTGCAGGGACTCAGTTGGAACCCGAGCATTGAACTCCAGGAATAAAGCTCGGTATGCAAGTGGGAGCATCTTGGGAAACTTCATATCACATTATTCTGCTAAATACCACCCAAAACGCCTCAAGCTCTAGGCTAAGGCATTTAAAGCCTCATGCAAATTTCTAGCTTCCTTTTCTGTGGGTTCCTTCCCCCTACACTGGGCAGCTCCGTGGGCTATTCTTGCTCCATCATATGAGTCTCTGATAAGAAGTGAATAAGGTCAGTCAAAAGCATTGTGAGACATGGAGGTTCCTAAGGGATGTGAATATGTATGAGTGCATGTGCAGATCTTGAAAATGGCTGGAGGTGACTAAAGGTAGCTGGTAGATACATGGGAACACAGGCAGAACACGGGTAAAGCCACCATCTCTGGGGTGTCATGAATTCATTCAATAGCATCTTCATTGAGCTTATATGTGCCAGACAGTGCCAAGGGCTGGGTTAAATAGTGAGCAAAGAAGACACATCCCTGCTTTATCAGCCTTACAGCCTGATAGGGAAGTAGACAGCAACTGCAGATGAACAGATGAACATATAATTATAGGCTGAGAAAATGCTGGAAAGGAAGATACTGGCTAATGGGAGACAAATGTGAAGGAGAAGCTGAACTAATATGTAGAAGAGAATTCTATAAGAAAGCGGCCTCCGACCTAAAATCTAAAGGATGAGTAGAAGGTAAATAGGGGAAAGAGAAGAAGGAAAGTAAGAACTCTCTTCGCAGAGGACACAGCTTGTGCCAAGGCCCTGTGGCAGGGAGGAACATGGTACAATTGATGGACTGAAGGCTGAGGCCACTGAAGCTCCATGAGTAGGGCAGAGTGAGGCAAACCGAGCATGGGAAGGCAGGTGAAGCAGACTGTGGCTACTGTAGGTCAGGTTAGGGACTTGTCTTTCCTCACGAGAGCAATGGAAGCCATCAGATAGTGTGAAGCAGGGAGCAACATCCTCACATTTGTGTCTCAGGAAGGCCACTTTGACGGCTTTGGTGGATGAGGGGTGGGGACCAGGGACAGGCAGATGGGAGGACTCCACATCATCCAGGCAAAGGAGAGACGGTGGTTACTTGATTGTTGGTGATGAGAAAGTTGGAGAGGAACAGACGCATTCAAGAGATGCTTACGAGGTCCAATCAACAGGACCTGGTGATAGATTTTATTGGGAGGGGGTGGGGTACTGGGAAATATCCAGGCTGAATGGACGAGGTGCCATTTAGGGAGATGGGAAACAGTGGATACGGTCACCCTTGGCCTGTTCTTCTAAATACGGATGATGCTGTAAATGCGGATTACTCCTGTAATCTCCCAGGAGGAGAAAAGTGCATGTCTAGCCCAGGGAGAGATGAGACCAGAGGAACATTCAAGGATGGGCCAAGTGGCATGGGAAGCCAAAACCATCCAGGTCCACATCCATTCTTCCTTCCTGTCCCATCCAGGCCCTGGATGGTACCCTGCACAGGGAGGGGAAGGGGCTGATTGCATGCTCTCTGGCCTTAGGTTAGGTATTGTCCCCTCCCTTCCCCCCATCAGTCCCTCTCTGCTTCTCCCTGTGGGCCACTTTATGGGGACCCCCTCGTCCCCCCCATTCCACACCCTCTGCCTCAGCAGCCACCTCTTTACATTGCACATCCCATCATCCTCCCAGCAGCTCTTGGAGGAAAGTACTAGATGTATGCACATCCATTTTGCAGATGAGGAAATTTGAAGCTCAGAGAGGTGACTTCAGTTGCCCAAGTTCATGCCCCTGGCAAGGGGAAGACAGGAATTGGGGTTTGGCTCTGTCTGAGTCCAAAGGCTGGGCATAATTGCTAATCCCTACCTGCTTTTCCCTGCTGGTCCTCAGCCCAACAGCCAGGCCAGGCCTTAGCTAAGGGTGTGAAGCTGAACCCCAATTCCCCACCTTCCCTAAGCTCCTTCCCTGTGTTGGAGAGTCCCTGACACCTTCGCCGCCCACAGTAGGGCAGTGGTATCCAGCTTGAGAAATATCTGGTACACACCAGGACCTGACTTCAGCTCATTCATTCTGACCTGCTCTTAGGAACCTGACCAAAGTGTCGCCCTAACTTATTCCCTTCCTGCCCCACATCCCTGCAACGGTCCCAAATGGTGAGATGCCTGGGATGGAGTGGTGGGTGCCCTGTACCACGCAAAAGCCTCCTTGTTGTCTCAGCAAGCCCCCCAAGTCATAACACCATTGGAGATCCTGAAGTTGGGTCCCAGAAAACCCCACTCCCAGAGCCCCACCAACCATGAGCCATGTGGACCCCATCCCATAGCCCAATATCCAACCCCACTGGAGCCCTGGGCACACACTGTGAGACTTGAGGCGTCGCTTTAGACCAGGCACTTCCGCCCTCTAAACTTAAGTTCCTGTACTGGAGAAATCATGAATTTGGCCTAGAGAAATTCTCAGGTCCCTTCCAGCTCTAAAACTTATGATTCGATCTGGAAAATGACCCCCCCCCCAAAAAAAATAGCATATTTCATTCCAAATAAATAAAGAAGGCTATGGACACTATTTACATTCTTAATCATACCTTTTTGACAAATTCCTTGTTCCCTCAGAACAATAATCCAGCTGAAAGCTTCACAGTGGCACAAAGTTACATCTGTTTGGGTTACTGCCGTAGCCCCAAGCCTAGGCCAGTGCCGGGCACATAGCAGCTGTTCGATAAATATTTGTTGACTAACAGGATGTACTAGTTTTCTAGGGCTACTGTAACCAAGTACCACAAAGCGGGTGGCTTAAAACAACAAAAGTTCATTCTCTCCCAGTTCTGGAGGCTAGGCGTCCAAAATCAAGGTGTCGTCAGGGCCGTGCTCCCCCTGAAACCTGCAGGACAGAATCCTTCCTGGCCTCTTCCAGCTGCTGGCCAATGTGACCGCTAGTCCTTGGTGTTCCTTGGCTTATAGCTGCATGACTGCTATCTCTGACTCTGCCATCACAGGATAGGCTTCTCCTTTCTTATTAAGGAGATTTGGGACCACCCTCATTTCCTTATCTTAGATGATCACATCTGCAGAGCCCCTATTTCCAAATAAGGTCACAGTCACAGATGACTGGGGGTTAGGACTCCAACATATCTTTTGAGGGGACATGATTGCATCCATAACACTGAATAAATACCAAAAATGTCCTGGGATATTCCATTCCTGGCTTCTGTTCTGGAAGGGTCCCTGCTGGACTGGGCTGGCTGCCACTTCCCAGCAGAGCCAGGGTTTCCTTTTCAGGAGCCAACGCAGCCTGGTGGCGGTGATGGTGGGGGTGGGGACATCTTCTATTTCTAGGTCCCTAGGCTGGAAGGAACTTGGGGCCCATCTGGCCCACCCCCTCATGTCCCAGCAGAGGACACTGAAGCAGGGAAGGGAAGGGGCTGGCTCCTGGTCCCAGAGGAAGTAGGTTAGGCCTGCCCCATTTCTCCTTGGCCACCATTTATATTCCGCTTGCATTCCAGAAAGGTCTTAAAGAAGACTGACAAGGAGCCTGTATCCCTGTCTAAATTTAAGCTGTGAATCATGCTGTGTCTGCAGGGGCTTGTGAAGGAGGAGCTAGAATGTATTTGTTCACATTAAATAATTCTTGGGCTTTGGGAGGGTCTGTCCGTGGTGGCTTCAGTGAGGAATCGGTCAGCTGGCCCTTCTGTGCTAGGGACAGGGGCTGTGGGAGGAGAAGACAGAGCATAGCAGAAGAGACAGTAGACATCTCAGAGGCTTGGGCTGACCCAGGGAACCTGGGCTCAGGTGTGTCTGGGGGTGTTGGCTGGGCCTGCTGGGAGTTTATTGGCATGATGACTGCATCCGTTTCCTACTGCTGTCATACAGAGTACCACAAGCTTAGGGGCTCAATACACAGGTTGATTGGGTCACAGTTCTATAGGTCACAAGTCTAGGGAGGCTGGGCCCGTTTCTCTGCTCCACGTCTGACCAGGCCGAAGTTAAGATGTCACTGACCAGGGCTCCTTAAATGAGAGAAGAAGATCCTTGCTCCCAGGTTCATGTAGGTGGTGGCAGAATGCAGGGCCAAGTTCCCATTCCCTTGCTGACGGCTGTGTGAGAGCCTCGCTCAGCCCAGTACGACCACCTGCGTTCCTTGTCACGCCGACTGAGCCTCCATCTTCAAAGCCAACGATGGCACAGCGTGCCCTTCACATACTTGAATCTCTTTGACTCCTCTTTCTGCCTCAATTCTGTCTGCGCTTGTGGAAGTTCTTGGCTTTTAAGGGCTCGTGTGATTAGATTAGGCTGACCAAATAACTTAGATCTTCTCCCTATTTCAAGTTCCAGAACCTTAATTACATCTGCAGAGCCCTTTGTGCCATGTAACATAACATATACACGGGCTGCCATGTGCATGTCTTTGAGGGGCCCTGTGTCTCCTGGGAGGCCCCTCACCCTAAGGGAAGAGGGGGCCTCAGTGGTTGGAGAGAGGGCTGAGTCTGAGTACGGCATGGGGTCTCCTCCTCAAGTTTGTTTTCCAGCTCAGCCCTGTGTCCTGGGGCAGGGGTGAGGGAAACGGGGGGCAGGGCTTCAGCTGTGAGTGGAAATAAAACCACATGATCTGTTCCTACAAAAATTTCCATAAGTCGGGCCTACTCTGCAACATCTCGATGAAAGTATGATGCAGAGGACAGACATGTCTTCCCCTTTAGCACAAATATCTTTCCCCCTGCCCAGAGGCTTGGCTGAGGCACAGCCCAGCGTGGCACCTTCCTGCTGGCGGACCTGCCTGGGTCTGGGTGCTTGGCAGTGATGGGGAGCAGGGCAACACCCTGGCAGCTTTGGTGGGTGGGCGCTGGGAACGATGACTGTGCTGGAAGGTCTTCATGGAGCTTCTGGGTAAGGAGTGTCTCAGAAGGAGAACTTACAGGAAGGGCTGGACGAAGATGGGGTTAATGTGGCCATGACAGACTGGTGGAGGAGACTGGTGTGTGTGTGTGTGTGTGTGTGTGTACAGTTATAGGAGTATGGATTTATGTAACCACCACCACAGTCAAGATACAGAAGAGTTCCTTCACTCCCCCCCAAAATCCCTTATGTTGCTCCTTTTTGTCAAACCCTCCTCCCACCTGGACCGCATGCAACCACAGATCTAATCTCCAGCCCTATAGTTTGCCTCCCCAGAATGTCATGTAAGTGGGATCGGACAATATATAACCGTCCGAGGTGGCTTTTTCACTCAACATAATGCCTTTGAGATGCACCCATGTTGTGATGTTTGGCAAGAGCTCCTTTTTAATTGCTGAGTAGTATTCCCGGGCTTGAGTGGACCATAGTTTGTTTATCCGTTCACCCACTGAAGGACATTTCGTTTTGTTTCCAGTTCTGGCAATTATAAATAGAGCACTGTTTGCATGAACACAAGTTTTTATTTCTCTTGGGTAAATGCCCAGGAGTGGGACTGCTGGGATGTGTGGTAGGTGTATGTTTAGCATCACAAGAAACTGCCAAACTGTTTCCAGAGTGGCTATTCCGTTTTGCATTCTCTGAGCAACGTATAAGATTTCCATTTGCCCCACATACTCACTAGCATTTGTGGGGTTTTTCATTTGCTTGTTTTTTTGTTTTTGTTTTTGTCATTTTAGTAGATTCTCATGGTGTCTTGTGTTTTGTTTTATGTTGAATTTCTTGAATTTACTGGCCATCTGCGTATCTTCTTTGAGGAAGTGTCTGTCTAGATCGCTTGCCCAATTTTTTATGGCCTTGTTTGTTCCTTTAGTTGAGTTTTGAGAGTTGTTTGTGTATTCTGGATACAAGTCCTTTGTTGGACGTGTGATTTACAGTGATTTTCTCCCAGGCTGTAGCTCACCTTTTCATTCTCTTTCACAAGGAATAAGTTTTTAATTTTGATGAAGGCCAATTTATCAATTTGTTTCTTTTATGACTTAGGCTTTTGGTGTCATATCTAAGAACTCTTTGCCTCTTGTGTTTTTCTCTAAAAGTTTTATCACTTTGCATTTAGATCTCTGATCCATTTTATGTAAGGAATGCGTGAGGTTTTGGTTTTTGTTTGTTTGTTTTTGTAATGGATGTCCAATGGTTCCAATGACATTTGTTGAAAAGATAATCGTATCTCCATTGGATTTGTCAAAAATCCATTGGTCATATTTGTGTATATTTCTGGGTTTTTTATTCTGTTCTATTGATCTGTGTGTCTGTCCCTTCACCAATGCCCTGCAGTCTTGATTGCTGGAGCTTTGGAGTAAGTCTTAAAATTGGATAGTGTCAATCCTCCAAATGTATTCTTTATTTTTTTTTCAAAATTGTTATGGCTATTGTGGTTCTGTTTCGTTCTCTTATAAATTTTAGAATCAGCTTGTCTATATGTACAAAAAATTCTGCAGAGGTTTTGATTGGAAGTGCACTAAATCTATAGAACAGTTTGGGAAGAATTGGCATCTTAACCATATTGAGACTTCTAATCCTGGAACACAGTATGTCTCTCCATTCATTTAGGGGTTAATGATTTCATCAGTGTTTTGTAGTTTTTATCATGCAGGTCATGCACATGTTTTCTTAGATTTATAGTCAAGTATTTAATTTGGGGAACTTTTTGTAAATGGTATTGGTTTTTGAAATTCTAGTTTCCAATCAAATAATTTCTAGCATATAAACATATGATTGATTTTTTCATGTTCACCTTATATCCCACAACCTGCCAAACTCAATAATAAGGAGTTTTTGGTGTAGATTCTTTGGGATTTTCAATAGTCATGTTCTCTGTGAATAGGGAGAGTTCTATGTCTTCCTTTATGTTTTGTATACCTTTGATATCTTTTTCTTGTCTTACTGGGTTAGGACTTCTACTATGATGTTGAATAGCAGTGAGAGTGGACAACTTGGCCCTGTTCTCTTTCTTAGGAGGAAAGCACTCAGTCCTTCATTGTTAAGTTAAATGTTAGCTATGAACTTTTTGTAGATGCCCTTAATCAAATTAAAGAAGTTCTCTTCTAATCATAGTTTGCTGTGAGTTTTTATGATGAATGTATGTTGAATTTTGTTATTTTTTGTATCAATTGATATGTTTGCATGACTTTTATTCTTTAATCTATTAATATGATAACTTACATTGATTAATTTTCAAATACTGAAAATCTTGCATTTCTGAGATAAATCCCATTTGTTTGTGACATAGTCTTCTTACATATTGCTGGATTAGATTTGCTAATATTTTGTTGAGTATATTTGCATTTTCATGAGGGATATGGATCTATATAGTTTTCTCTTCTTATACTATTTTTCTATAGTTTTGATATCAGAATAATGGTGGCTTCATAAAATGAAATGTGAAGTGTTTTCCTTTATATTTTCTGGAAATGCTTATATAGAATTGGTGTTATTTCTTCCTTAAATATTTGACAGAATATGGCAGTGAAACCATCTTGGCCTGGAGTTTTCTTTTATGGCAGATTTTTAAACCACAAATCCATTTCTTTAATAAATATAGGACTATTCAGGTTATCTATTTCTTCCTAGGTGAGTTTTTTTTTTTATTGCTTTAAAAAATTGGTCCATTTCATTTAAGCTGTTGAATTTATGTGCATAGGGTCATTTGTAATATTTCCTTTTTATCTTTTTAATGCCTTTGGGGTCTGTGGCTTTTGGGTATTGAGGGACCTTGAAAATAACACCTTCTCTTATTTCTCCCTGCCCAGGAGGGAATCAGACAGTAGCTTTTGATCCTGATAAAGCCATCTTGAAGGACGTTGCTTAGATATACGAAGGAGGCTTGCTAACACACCTGGAATTGTACTCATCCGTCTTGTCATAGTAATCCTGAAAAACACAGGCTTCCTGACACAAGCCAGCCTTTGTAAAACATGTGGCTTGTAGGAGAAGATGTGTTTTCTGCAGGTGGTAGATCTCAAAGCAGCAAGAACAAAGGGGAAGTACGAGGTGAATTCTGTGCTACAGAATGAATATTTGTGCTCCTTCACTCCATTCATATATTGAAACCTAATCCCTAGTGTGATGGTATTTGGAGGAGGGGGGTTTTAAAGAGGTGATTATAAGGGCAGAGCCCAGATGAATGGGATTTATGCCCATATAAAAAAGACTCCAGAGAACTCCCTTGCCCCTTCCACCATGCAAAGACACAGGGATAAGATGAACCAGGAAGCAGGACCTCACCAAACGCCTAATCTGCCAGTGCCTCAATCTTGATCTTTCTAGTCCCCCAAACTGCGAGAAATAAATGCTTGCTGTTTAAGCCACCCAGTCCAGTGTTTTTTTATAGCAGCTCAAAAGGACATGACCCCTTGTATTCCCATTTCCTTCTCACACACTCACCAGATGAGCCGAGTGGAGAGAAGACACAAGGTCCCTCAGCATGGAAGCAGGAAGCTGGAAGCCAGGGGAAAAGAGATGACCCTCCAATAAAGGCTTTTGGTGAGCACACATGAGCTTCACTCTAAGGGGACTGCAGAAATCACTGGAGGAGTAGGATGGGTGGGGGGTGACAGCCTAGGTGTCCTACAATAGCAAGCGGGAATGAGCGCCAAGTCAGGCTCACCTATGAGACCAATGTCATATACAGGTAAACGTGTACACAGGTTAGAAAGATCCCATCAGCGTACCTTAAATGCCTACATCAGACATTTGTGACACTGTTGGGATAATATGGAGTGAGCGGGCATGGTTGTGCATGGGATGGGAGACCAAGGTGACTGGAACTCAGGGAGATGGAGGATAGGGAGGAATGGAGGGAGATGAGGTGGGAGACCTGGGGTGGAATGAGATGGAGAAGGATGCTAAATGCCACAGTTGAGATTGGGATGTACCATTCTAGGGACGGGGAGCTAAAGAGGTGTTCGTCAAGAACAGTGCTGGGTTAGGCACACCAGTTTTGAGAGTATTGAAGTATTTCTGTATCATTAGCAAAAAGCCCCCCTGTTCAAGGCCCCCGAGTTATATTGCCCTTCTTGCCCCCACCCCCAACTCTGCTGCTCTGCTGCCCTCCCCTGGGCCCCTTAGGCCCCACCATGATCCAGCAGCAAAAGTGAGTGCCTGGTTTAGCAGGTCCCTGCTTTGGCCTTTGCTGGCCCGTTCTGGTGTTCTGGGTGGTTGATGCCTGTGTCTCTGCTTCTCAGATATTTTGTCTCTCCCCCTTTGGCAGCCATGAGGAGGACATTGAGGGAAAGCAAGAACTCCGACTGACAGGACGGGGTCTTTGGTGGCTGGCCCCAAGCTCCCTGTCTGGATGATGGCAGGCACAAAACTTGAGGCCTTGGAGAGCTCTCCGCATTGGGATTTAAAGGCAAAGCCATAGACTTTCTATTTTATCTGGTTTCCCCTCAATACAATAAAAGTTCCAGAAGGGAGAAGTGGTTCCTTTGGACCCTGCCCCCCCAAAGTCAAATAAACATCTGTCAAGGAGGAACAAGACAGAACTCCTTGTGATCAGATGTTCCTGGTTCTACAGCCATTTATCAAAGCCTCTCTCATCAATTAGAGAAATATTTGAAAAGTCATCGCAGCCCCTGCGAGTGCCTCATGTATAATTCAAAGCAATGGCTCAGGATGCAGTGAGGAAGCCACAGAAACCAGGGTTGGCTTTTGAAGGTAAACCTGTCTATTGTCCCTTTCATCCCAAACTCAGGGACAGACTCTAGGCCCCTCGAAAACCGCATTTAGCCTTGGATGTAGAAGTTTAGGAATCTTGCACCTGAAGTGTAGGAACTTCCTCTGCCTCCCCTGGGGCCCCCCATAGGGGAGACCATTTCTCAGCTCGTGGAAATTGGGTGTCCCTGTGAGATTAAGGCTGTGAGAAGTGACCCCTCATGTGTGCAGCATTTGCTTTTTACCCCGGTCTCCAAAACCGAGTGATTCAAAGAGGGCTACAAATAAAGAAAAACAAACAAACAAACAAGCACATAAAAACCGCCCTTACTTTTCATATTTCATTTTCCATTCTTTGCAGTGCAGGGAATACCCTATTTTATCGATGAAGAGACAAAAACAGAGAGGTGGAGCGACTTGCCCGGGGTCACACAGCAAAGCCACAGTGACAAGCACCTGTACCTCCCCCACCAGACACTGCCTCAAGGGGCATAAAACCTGTTTTCATTTTGATTGTGTTACTCTATTTGAACAACTTGGAAATTGATAAGTGGGAAATTGGTCATTTTTCATTGAAATGTGGTTTGGAATAATAAAGTCTTAATTTAAGAAAATATCAAATACCTATCACTAAGGGCAGTAGCCATCTTGCTTCCGTTATTTAAGCCACCCCCTGCCTGAATTGTATTTAATTAACAGGTTCAACTGATTTCACTTCTGGATCACACAAATGGCAGATAGAGCTGACACGATTTAAGACCTCAGCAGCACCAAGTCGGGGCACTTTAATGATGGGGTGGTATGGGGGGGTGCAGGAGACACGCCTCTGGACAGTGGAGGAAATACTTCCTTTGGATTTGACCCAGAAGCTATTCTTCCTGCTCAATCTCAGTCCTCACCTGCCCTTGCAATATGGCAGGACACCGAAGTGGCTCTGAGAGGGACAAAGGGGACCCCTGTAGGATTCCTTGTGCAATGGGTCACTGGGGACAGGCCCCCTGCAGGGCATGCACAGAGGCAGGTAGATGGTTCTCCTTGGCTTTGTGCTCTAGGAGGTAGCAGAACGCCGGAAACGTGACTGGAATGCAGAATGATTCTAAGCAGAAAATGAGCATTCTTCCCCGTGAAGGGGGATGAAACAGCCCAGCTCTGCCCAGGAAAGCAAGAGAGGTAAAGGGTGCGGAGAGGAGGGTCCAGGACCTGCCTGATACAAATGGAAGTATCCAACTGGAACCAGGCAGTCAAGGCGGGCCCCAGATGGAGAGGTGCATGGCACTCCAAGCCCACCCAGCCCCCAGTGCAGTGTCTAGAACATGGCAGGTGCTCAGCAAGGTGAAAGAAGGAGCTGCAGTACCACTTCCCTGAAGAAGTTCACCAGGATGTTCTAGTGTGAGTTTGGCCCTTCTTCTGAGCTCCCATAATGCCCTGGGCTTGCTCATCACCAAAGCACTGTCACATTGCTTTATAATGATCTGATTTCCAGTCTACTTCCTTCCTAGAAACTCCTTTTGCATTCCCAGCATATGGTGCATATTAAGCACTGAAGGAAGGAGGGAAGGAAGAGAAGGAGGGAGGGAGGGAGGGTTCTGTCAGCTATATTGGGCTGAGGGTTTCCCCAATAAGCGAGCAAAGAGAAGAAACTGGAAGTTAATAGCAGGTCCCGCTGCACAACATCTCTCTGTTGCTGAGTGTAATTATGCTGCTGTAAGCTCTGTAAGGAGCCATACCTAGTTCTCCTCCTACAGGGGAAGCTCGCTCATGCTGTTACTCTACGAGAGTACAAGTCTCAAGACTCCAGGGTCTCCCTTGGTCACCACTGTTTCACTAGCCCCCGGTATATAACTTCTTCTAACAACTTACTAAATACTGGTTGAATGAATGAATCAGTGAGTGAACTGGGTCCTTTTGTGTTCTTTATAAAGCCCTGGTTTACCAAGGCCATCTGTGAGTGGTTCACATGGCTCTCTGTGCAGGTCGTGCCCATGACAGTGGGAGTCCACAGCCTGCAGCCCACAGAAGCAGCTCAGGCCAGCACCCTGTTGCAGCACACCGCCTCCCCCGCTCAAAAGGCTCAACGTCACAGTTGAATGGCGTGGGGCCTCCAGGTGGAGGAAGACCTCGGCTGAATCCAGCAGCCCACGTGATTTTCCTAATAGTCTACCTTTAGAACAGGTAGAGAATGGTCCTTCCCTTTTGGGGGGTGCTCATCTTACCCTCTATGGAATGCGAAGCCTATCCCAGACGGTCCCCAAAGCTTTCCTAGCATTCCAGGAAAAACAAGAAAGGAGGCGGATGGGGTGATGGCGTTCTGGCTGCTTCCTCTAGCAGCCCCACCATGGGTTCCCGGGGCTCTGAGGGAGCGGGGCCCTTGTGTGGGATGAACTCGAGGAGGAGATGTGAGCAAGCATGAGTTAGCACCCCTGCTTAGGGCCCGGGAAAACGTGTCAGAGACACGGAGGGGAACCTGCTGTTACTGTGAAGATAGCAGACTTCCAGACTGAAAATAGGACCTGCCTCTTAACTGCGAGGGAGGGCTGCCGCCGGCTCCCTGCCTCTAGGCTGGGGGTGCACAATGGCGGGACACAGCAAGGCGTGCCTGCGGTGACTTGTTTTTCTTAAGACATTTCGGGAGATGAGGATACAAACCATCAAGAAACCTAATGAGAGCTGGGGGTCCCATCTCTGGAAAAAGGCACAGACCCCTGAAATTTTGCATCAGACGTAAGGGAGGGGGAGGGGTTCCCTGACGCCTATTTCTGAGCTCTGAGACCCAAATAACAAACCTGTGGAGAGCGGAGAGCTCTGGGAGGAGGAGCCATGGGTCTTAGCTGTAATCAGGCTCTGCCCCAGCTGGCTGTGCCTGTGCCGCCCTGGGTGGCCTCAGTCTCACCATCTGTGAAATGGGTGGTCTGGGAGAGGACTATAGCCAATTTCCTTCCTGGCTGCCATGCGAGGGTTTGGATTCACAAGCACACTGGCTGAGAGTTCCTGCGGTGCTGGGGCTCTTGTCCTCACTGCTCGGCTGAGAAGCCAGTACGCTGGGGTAGGGGAGAACATGCTTTTCTTGGGGAACGGTGGTCTCAGGCATTCAGAATTGACTCTCTCTAGCATTAAACTCACTGTCGTCCTGATGGAGGAACCTGAGTTACACCAAGACTAAAATGGCTTTCCCCTCTGAAGACACAAGGTATTCACTCTCTTCTTCTCTTGCCCCAACTCCATCTAAATGGCCGGATCATGGGAGTTGGGGTCTCCTTTGACAAAGGAAACTCCACCGCTGGCTTCCTTTCCAGGCTTCCCAAAGTGGGGCTGACAGAGAGCCAGGAGTGAGGTCACAGACAAATTTCTAGGAGTAGGAACCAAGGCCTGGGCAGCGGTGACTTCTCTCCTGCTCACCTGGCCAGGCCTGGGGCCAGACTTGTAAATGAGGTCCAGAGTGCTCAGGGCACCCACTGCGCCCGCTGAGCAAGAACCAAGCATTTTCTCCCTCCCTCCCCAAGCCTCCTGGTGTTCTTCCTCCCTCACCCCCCACAACCTCGCTTTCTTCCTAGGACGTCCTAGGCTAGGGGAAGGGGGACCAGTAGTCCAGACTAAGCAGGAGCCAGACTCTGCGCCCAAGTGCTCCACCTGGAAAGGGTGACTGGCTAGTCTACCTCCCGCCCTGCAGTGGGCCTGCCCTGGGGTCTCCCTTCCCCACCACCCCACCCTGGGCCCTCCAAACCCTCCACCCCACGTAGAGCTCCTTCCCTGGTTCTTCACGGGTGGGACCCACATGGTAGCTTCTGTTGGGGTTTGCTTCCTGACTTGGATCATAGGACGTTCTTGAGAGGGAAACCATTATCACACTTGAAATTATGATGCATTCGTAAGAACAATCAGTGAAAAGTCCTGGAACATTGGCTCTAACTGTCCACTTTGTCAAGCTTCCACTCAGTGTCCTTCCCTGCTGCCGGCAGTTTCTTCCTGGGGCCAATGTACCCTTCTTCCCACCTCTGGGCCTTCCCATGGGCTGTCCCTTTGGCCTTCTCCACCCCTCAAAGCTCCCCCTATCCTTCAAGACAGCTCCACGCCACCTCATCTACCAAGCATTTCCCGACACCCAAACCTGAGTGAGGTTTCCTTCCCCCATAACACTTGCTCAACTGGGTGTTGAGAGGAGAGGAGAATAATGGTGACAAGCCGTGTGCCTTCACCAGAGCAGGACCTCAGCTCGTCCCCATAGCAACCTCTGGGGATAAATACTAATATCCCCATTAACAGGGGAGGGCTGGATGGCAGGTGGGTTCATGGACTTGCCCAGGGTCACACAGCCAGAAAGTGGAAAAAGTGCCCGTGCTCAAAGCCTGGATTTTGTTCTACTGTTGTGCACAGTCTCCTGGTCCCGCACCAAGCGTTTCTTTCTTCCTGACTTATTTACCCTGGCTTGTTTGTGTGGCTTCTCCCCTGATCTGGGGTCTCCCAAGAACAGAGGCTGCTCTGTTCTCCTCCGCCTCCCCCACAGTGCTGTGCAGAGGGGCTGCTCAGTCAGTGTTTGAAGGATTGACTTAAATCTCTCCACACAGTGGTTGGCATTTTCCTGCACCTCAAGCTGCAGTAATGAAATTTCCGCCTTGCGCCGTAAAGGACTGAAATGTCGAAAATGTCACAACCCAGAGGAAGCCGGAGCTCTTGAAATTTACAAATAAAACAATGGCCTCTGTTTATGGAGCATCTGCTGTAGGGCCCATTGCAAGCATTTCTCTCTGACCCTTGACAACCCATCCAGTTGGCTCCAGGAGAGCCGCACTGGTGTTTATGGCTGGTGTTGGTTCTGATCAGTCACTGCCCTCCCTGTGTGCTCCTTGTTAGACGTTTTAATATCGCACCTGCCTGTAAGTCATGTGCTGTTACAGTTGTCCTATTTTCTGGATGAAGAAACTGAGGCTCACAGGAGAGAAGGAGACCGCACGGTTGGGTCTTGCCAGAGTCAGGCACGGAAGACTGGAGTGTCTGTATCACATGTAACTTAACCAGCACACCATTCAGTCTCAAAGCCTGGCTTTCATCCCTCCCTTTCCTCAGCTAGGGCAGGTTTCGTCCACCCTCAGTAGGCCTGGGGTCAGCGTTCACACAGGGGTGGGTGGGGGGCTGGTTCCCCTGCAAGCTGGACCTCTGGGTGGTGCAGCCCAGTTGTTTGCGAGAAAAGCGCTCTGCCTGGGCTCAGTCCCACCCTCAGAGGGCAAACATCTGCTTCCCTGCTGGCAAGCAGGAGGGCCTGGGGCCCGCTGGGATGCTGGAGCAGAACAGGGGTCAGTGGTCCTTCTGTTCACATGGAAGAGGAGTGAAGGAAAGACCAACCCCTGGGAGAAGTGGATCACAAATGCTGGTCTTTAGTTGGTCGTATTTTGGTAACTCCGCAAGAAACAAACCATGGATTTAGGGGCTGAAGTCCTGGGTCCCCCTTACCGTGTGATACTGGCCAGGGTGCTTACTCTGTTTGGACTCACTAGCTTACCTGAAAAGCCACCCGGGCTGGATGTACTCCAAGACCCCCTCCAGCTCCATCTCTATGAGGATTTGAGGGTAGGCTCTGGGGCCCGATGGCCTGTGTTCAAATGTCAGCAATGGAGTGAGGGGAAAGCTCCCACCTGTTAAATGGGATAATAACAGTAGCCACCTCCCCCAGATGTTGCACATAAAGTGCTTAGAACCATAGTCCCAACCACATGGTACATACTCAGGAACTCCCTATTATCGTCACATTAAGGCTAAAGTGGTCATTTTGGCTCTGAGCAAGATAATACAAGCAGTTACTGTCTCCATGATACAAATGAGAAATGGAGGCGCAGAGAGTTTAAATAACTTGCACAAGGTGCCACAGCTAAAACGGGGCTGGGCCAGTCCTCAGGCTCCCCTGTCATCAAGCGTCACTTCCCTCCTGCTGTACCCCCCACTGCCCCAGGAAGCAGACCCACAGTTTGGACAGCAGGGGAGAGTGGGATCTTCTCCAGGTTGGAAGAAGGGTGGGCCTGTACGCACCTCCATCACTCCATCAACCAGGCTACCATTGCCAGCTGTGAAGAGATGGGAAGAATAAGGAGCCCGTGTTCAGGGGCCTTAGGTTTCAGTCCTGCCTCCTTTTCTGACAAGCTGTGTGACTTTGGAAGGGCAGGCAACCGCTCTGGGCCATGGTGCCTCCATCAGTCAAAAGAGGGCAAGCAGCCCTGTCCTCTCCACTTACAGTGTTGTTAGGAGCATTAACCAAAGTGCCACGTGCTGGATCCGAAGTACTTCCTCAGTGGCAAAGACCTACAGAGGACTTCGTGTCTCTCAGGGCCCCCCACAGAAAACACCTGGCTCACTCAGGGAGGGTAATCGAGAAGGAAGTAGGAAGACATTGTTTACGGAAGTGGGGCCAGAGCGCAGGACACCCCGGACACAGCGCAGCATGCAAAGGCTGGTCGGGGCCGGCAGGCCTTACACGACAGGTCTGTAGGTGCAGGACCAGGGGCGGTTAGGCGAACAGAGAGGGACAGCCAGGGCTGCGGGGTGATGGCTGCCGGCTGGACAGGAGCCCCCGGGCCCCAGTGGGAGGAAGCCAGAGGCCCGGTGCCCCGGCCGCTCTTTCGCCCCTCCCTGCGGACTCCTGCTTGAGCGGCCCACTGGCCGAGCTCCGTGGGGGGCCCGAGTGCACGCGCTGTACCCAGGCAGGACCCCCGGAGGAAGGCAGAGAGCAGACCCGAGGGACAGACAGGAGCCATCCAGGGCCACATAGTACAGGGGGCCTATGGGAAGCGCCCCCTCCCTCCCGGGTCTGCCTCTGCGCCCCGCGAGCTGACGAGGCAATAATGGGACCCGCGCTGGAGAGAGGGCCATATTCAACCTGTCAGGGGGTTATTGTAAAAGGAGATTTAGTTTCTTTTTTGTGAGTAAAACAATGAAACCTCCATAATTGTTTCAGGAGAAATAAACATGCCAAAATATTTAAGTACTAATAAAACTTGAGAATTATCCCAGGATATTTAAATATAGATGTATTTTTATGGCTGGCAATGAAGGCAATTGCCAGCAGAATGCATTTCATTCAGGCCATTTGCTACTCACTGCCCACCCCCTCCTTCGAGGCTTGGGTGGGGAGGGGGTGCAGACGGTGTGGGCGTGGAGCCTTCCCAGGGGTGGGAAGAGGTTCCCGTCTCACAAGCTACTGAGCTGCACCCTGGACTCCAGGCTCTGCGTTCCACACTTTGCCTGGCTGACTCCTCCCAAGGTCCCTGCCGCCACCCGAGGCACACTCAATCCGACTGGCAGCCGAGGAAGCAAGCTGCAGGAAGGTGCGGGAAGTTTAGGGCTGCAGGTCTACAGCAGGCAGAGTTAGGGCTTTGGCCAAGTCTTCAGTAGCTTCTGAACAAGGGTCTCAGGCTCAATGCCAACATGGCTTCCCCCCACTCAGCCCCCCAGTCTCAGTGCTGCAGCTGAAGTCTTCTGTCTGTCCGTCTGAGTGTGCAAACCTGACCCTGGTTTCCTGGCTTTTAACCTTTGCATGACACCCTGTTACCCACAGAGTACATCTAAGCCCCTGGAGCTGCACCCGAGGCCCTGCCCATTTCCTCAGCTCTATCTTCCCATCCACCTTGAGGCTTGCGGGTCCGTGCCTTTGTGTGGTGGCTCATGGAGGTCTCTCGGCCTGGAATGCCTCTGTCCCCTTCCCCATCTGGCCACTCTTTGCATCTTTCACAGCCCAGCTCCTATACAAGCTTTCCAGAAATCCCTCCTAGGGCCTCTAAACTTGGGTGCACACCCCTTGCTTTGCGCCCCTGTCTTGTTCTTTAGCTCAC
The DNA here is from genome assembly GCF_054177405.1 of Leptonychotes weddellii. Lineage (NCBI taxonomy): Eukaryota > Metazoa > Chordata > Mammalia > Carnivora > Phocidae > Leptonychotes > Leptonychotes weddellii. The sequence continues at coordinate 43,637,705 of NC_138374.1, read as the reverse complement.
CACTGAACCATGGTGCATCGGAATTAGCTCCTGATGGGACTCACTTCCCCAGATGCAGAGACTGCATCTTCTCCATCTTTGCGTGCCCCACCCGGCATCCATTACTGGCCCGAAGCACCGTCTCAAGGGAAGAAGCCGAGTCAGCAGCTCGGAGGGAGGCACACCTGGGTTAGCCTCACGCTCCATCGCTCAGTACCTGCGCGACTCCAGACACATCTCTTAGCCCCTCAGAGCTCACCTGGAAAACAGGGATAACAATGCCTAGTTTACAAGGCTGTGTGAGAAGTAGAACACCATTTGTAAACACATGCGGCAGGAAGCCAGGCCCGTGTTTCATAAATGCTCGTTGAAAGTGAATCTTTGACTATGCCTTTGAAACTGCTCCAGCCTATGGGCTCTTCCTTTGGTAAGTGGGCACCCACCCCTCACACCTTTCCATCCACTCCCAGTCTTTGGGACCAACCTCCTGAGAAGTATAAGATGCTCAGAGAAGCCAGAGGCCCAGAGAAGTTAAGTGCTTTACCCCAGATCACACAGTAACAGATGAAGCTAAGATCGGTTCCCCGGGTAGGGGAGTGTCCAGGCTGCTACTTCTCAGCGTCCCCAGCTCAGTCAGAAATGATGTTCGGTAAGGAAGTAGTGACTTGTTTGGGGGAACCCTCTCCCTCCAAGCTCCTCTGCGGCCTGTGTCCAGTGGCCAACAGGACTGGCAGAAGTCAGCTGCTTCCGGTTAGACCTCCTCAACCTGACTAGGGATTGTCTGAGCTTAAGGCCTCAGTTGGAGAGGCTTATGGAATCAAGATCCCCCTCCTATGTTCTGCCCAAATACACAGTGCCGTTCCTTCACACCTCCAGCTGCGCTTATGGTCCTTGGGGTCCTGGCCTAGGAATGAGTCTTTTCCGAGCCTCAGTTCCTCCTTCTGTAAAAAACAGGGTGTTTCCTCTGATGATTAAAAAAATTAAGTTGTTATGATTATGATTATCACCACTAATCATCACATCATCATCATCATCATAGCAAATACATTCAGGGAATGTTGTAGCCCGTTTGGATATCAAAACCCCGAGGAACTTGATTTCTCTGCTGGAAATAACATTACCCATGTCCTATTTATTTTAGAGAATGTTTTATTGTGACAAAATATGTATAACATAAAATGTACCATTGTAACCATTTTTAGGTGTAGGGTTCCGTGGCATCATTCACATTGTTTTGCAGCCATCACAACCATCCATCTCCAGAACTTTCTCATCTTCCCAAACTGAAATGTGTCCCCATTTAACACAAATTCTCCATTCTTTCCTCCCCTGGCCCCTGGAAACCACTGTTCTGCATTCTGTCTTAATGAATTTGACTACTTGAGGAATCCTTCCATAAGTGGAATCAAGCAGTATTTGTCCTTTTGTCACTGGTTGGTTTCATTCGGCATAATGTCTTCAAGGTTGATCCGTGTTGTCCCATGAGTCAGACTTTCCTTGCTTTTTAAGACTAAACCATCTCCCAGTGCATGTATGTCCCACATTTTGTTGACCTGTCTACATTTTAGCTATTTTTTAAACAATGTCTCTATGAGCATGGGTGTGCCAATGGATGTTTGAGTCCCTGCCTCCCCGTATTTGGGGTACTTCCTCGGAAGCGGACTTGCGGGATGGGATGGTAATCCTGTGAGGTTGTTCTTCACCTTGGCCGCACTAGTCCACATCCCCATAAGCAGTCCACAAGGGTTCTGATTTCTCCATAGCCTCCCCAGCTCTGGCATTTTCTGTTTTTGGTTTTTAAGTTGTTGCTGTTACTCTAGCCATCCTGAACCACCTAATGGGTAGTTAGTGATGATGATGAGTGATGTGGAGCATCTTTGTATGAGCTTGCTGTCCCTATGTCTATCTTCTCTGGAGAAACATCTGTCAAGTCCTTGGCAGGTTTTTTAATGGGTTTGGTTTTGTTGTTGTTGAATTGTAACTCATGCTATACTTTATTTTATTTATTTATAATTTTTAAAGGATTTATTTATTTATTTGAGAGAGAGCAGGGGCAGGGGGGGAGGGTTGGAGAGGGAGGGAGAAGCAGATTCCCTGCTGAGCAGGAAGCCCAACGCGGGGCTTGATCCCAGGACCCTGAGATCATGACCTGAGCCGAAGGCAGACGCTTAACCGGCTGAGCCACCCAGGCTTCCCTCTCATGCTCTATTTTAACATCAAGTGAACTGCTCAACCATCTTTCCACTGGTAAAAGAAATTATGTGAGTACGTGTATCAGTGGGTAGAAGTCAAGCATTTAGGAAGCATTTCTTTTGTTTAATCTTTGCCAACACTGTGTGAAGTAAGTGGTATGACCCTTCTGTATGAGGACACTGAGGTTCAGAGCGCTTAGGCAACTTGCCCAAGATCACTCAGCTGGTACAGGATACACAGAGCAGGGTTTGGAACTTACTCCGTGCCCACCATAGTCTGTCTCCAAAGCCATGTAGCTCTGACCCCCAAGCTGCCTCCCCACAGAAGCCGAGGCCCCTAAAACAGAGCACAGCCGCCAGGAAGACCAGTCCATGACTGTTATCTGTACTGAAGAGACACCCCCAGGTGAGTGATGTAACCAGAAGGTTCAGAGCAAGGCCCACCATTAATCTCATGGTTACAAACAATATAGGAAGATTATGCTGGCTTCCAGCCCAGTTAAGTGGACATTTGGATTTTTTCCAAAACAAATGTGGATACTGTAAATACAGGTCAGCCGGTTTGCAGGAAATCAGCATCCAGATGAAGCGGCATCTAGAGAGATTTTTCCAAAAGTCCCACTGCAAAGAGCCGGGGGTGGGGGGCAGGTCGGTGGATCATTTGGAGCATGTCTGCTGCTTGTAAAATGTTGTTTTTCATTCATTCAAAACTTCCTTGCTGAGGGGCTTCCGGGTGCTCAGCTGTATGCTGGGCGTGGGCTCATGTGGGAGATGCTAGAGGTAGAGAGAGGCCGTGAATTATGATTCTGGCAACCATCGTCTGTTCTTCAGAATAGTCTGCCTTCCAACAGGGAACTGATGCCCAGAGAGGTTGGGATACTTGCTTGTGGTCACACAGTAAATATACAAGTGCAAGTCTCTTTTGAGTCACTCTACTTTCCAAAATGCCAATATTTTTGGTGTTTATGCTAGATCATTTTCCAGATCAATTCCTATCCTCAGAATGGGTATGACAATCCTCTGGCAGAAGTTATGTCCTAATTTTGGTTTCAAACAATAAAGTAAATGTAGATAGGTTTCTATTTCTTTCCTTTGGGAACCTGAGGTGGAGGTTAAGACCTATTCCCAGGAAGAGTTGGAGACCATGAGAAGGAAGAAAAGACAGGGCTCATAGCACTCTTTGATTAAGTGCCTCCTGAGTGGGACAGACAGTGAGTTCTTTTAATCAACTCCTACCCAGGATGTACGAGCAGAGATTGTCCTCCTTTATTAACACAAACCCCTGATGGGCTGAGACTTTACTCCAGACACTTTCCAGGGGCCCGATGAAGCAGTCCCAGTGCGGTTCCCCTGGGGTGGGGTGGCTGGGAAGGGTTTTGCCATTCCAGGCTGGCCCTCGGGATGCTCTTCTCCCAACAAAGCTCCGGCCAGGGACGGACTACACGTCTCCCTGTTGGTTTCCCTTAGGAGAGTTGAAATCGGATCCATTCCCCTGACCATCAAGGGAGGACAACAGGACACAGAAGGCACAAAAAGGAATAACCCCGCTCCGGGGCTCTCCCGCCATTTCTGGCTCACCCGCAAGGCTCTGTCCAAATCTCCTGCCAGGAGAGCTGGATGCCGGCAGCCCCGAGGGCTACTTGACTGGGCTCTGAGCCTCCTCTTGCTGGGGGTACTGCTGTGTCACTCTGTGCAGATGGTAAGTTTCTTGTTCCTTTAACAGAGAACCCAAATCTTAATCAAGTCTATCTCAAGTATGAATGCTTAGGAAATTTTTATAGAGAGACAGAGGGAGAAAGGAGAGAAGGAGAGAAAGAAGGAGTGAAGGGTAAATCGAGAATTTTCCTTTTAACAAAATCCTTGAGATGCATCTGTTCTAACTGCATTTGTTGGGAGCGGCAGATGTTTTTGTCAGTAGAGTCTGACAGAGCACGAGAGAGAGAGAGAGAGAGAGAGAGAGCGAGAGAGAGAGAGAGAGAGCGAGCGAGAGAGAGATAAAAATCAGTGGTCACTTTATGTTTGCCAAGAGAATGAATTAATTAATGGACGAATGAATGAATAGCATGGAGATTTGGGATTTGCTTACTGAAAGGGAGATTTCCTTGTGGAACCGTGTTGGTCACCGTGGCGAAGATCAAGGGCGCTACGCAGACTAAGGTTTTGGTTTTAGGTCACAAGGAAACGTACAAGCCCATGATGAAATGTTCACATTAGGAGGCCAGTTTGAGCTAAATGTGGTAAAGTTATTCTCAGTGCCAAATCTGTTCAGTGTGACTTCTGGTTCCCAGCCTGCCCAAGATCATCTCTCCCAGTCACGCTCTTAAATTGCCAAGGAAAGGACTCTTGTCTGAACACAGCCCACGATTCCCCTCTTCACTTTCAAACCAGGAGCAGGAAGGGTCTCCAAGGAGCTAGCGGCTGGGATAAACAAAGAGGTGGGGGGAAAGGAGTGTTTATCTAGGTGCTGATGGAAACAGACGGATTAATCTGGGCACAAGAAAGAATTTTTTTAAAAAACTTTGTGAACTCAAAATTGTTCTTTCAGTTAAAATACTGTGATGTCCTCTCTCCTCGAGGTGGTGGGTCCCCTGACTCCTGCATTTTCCCTTGCAGGAAATCGAGAGCTTCCTCTGACTTCCTTCCACCCCCCAGGTCCTGATTCAGAAGATGGAGGCTGGGGGAGTGGCCTGAAACCAGCAGAGGCGGCCAGGAGCTCTGCAGGGTGAGCCCCGACATCTCGCTGCATTAACCCTGCGAACTCAGGCCAGGCAGCAAAGGCTGGAGCCATTAATGCCTAATGATGTCGCATTGTCTTCCAATAACAAACCATCTCACCCGTTGGTTTTATAGGGGACCAGCTGTCGTTAATTGGGGGAGATGAGCATGAAATGGCCGCTTTCACACCTGACCAAGAGAGAGCGGCAGCATCGAGGGGCACAGGGAAACGGCCTGCTGCAGGCAGGGGGCTCCTCAGCGCTGCCTTGGCAGAGGACAGGCCCAGAGACCGCACGGGGGTCCCTCTCCGTGCTCGGCGGGCACAGCACTTACGGTGAGAGCGTCTGGTTCATTTAGCGCCCCGCCCCTCCCCCCACAGCCCGGCGGCAGGTGCTGGCCGGGCAGAGACACCTCGTCCTCCAGCCAGGGGAGGGGCAACCCCGAGCCAGGGCCCCATGTCGCACAGCCAGAGCCTCGCCCCGCCTCTGGCATATTCCAGCTCTGCAGAGGAGGTGCGGCTGGGTTCTCCGGCACCACACTGGCCTCAGTTCCCCGGCTACAGGTGACCGCACCGGGCGTCAGGCTGCCAGCAAGCAGTGACCGCCGGCCCTGGCTCTCACACGGGAGCTGGCCCCGTTGCATTTTCTCCTTTGGCGTTCCACCCAAGAGACCCAGGAATGAAGCAAAAAGTACAGGGCAGTGCTGCGATGGAGACGGGCGGGGGCACCCCCTCGACCCGGGCGGAAGGCCGGCATGAGGAGGAAGCTGGTGCACGGGGTGGGAGGCTGGTGCAGAAGGAGCACGGAATCCCTTCCACGTGCACTCTCACATCCCGTCCTGCGGGCTTCCCGGGACACCCACTGGATGCGCGCTCCATCATCCCCATTTCTCAGATGGGGCGGCTGACTCTCCATGCGGTCGAGCAAGCTGGTGATGTTTAGGGAATGGCGGAGCAGGGACTCGCACCGAATCTGCGATGCCCTCCTGGTGCTCTTTTGACGGCACCGCACCTTGGCTGTTGGCATCTGAGGACCACCGCAGGCCCCTCCACAGGCTGGCAGCAGCGGAAAGCTCTACCCTTGGGAGCTCAGTCAGGCTGCCTCGGCTCCTGCAGACAGAGAAAAGCACAGGTCCCTCTCTCTGCCGACATTTGCCTTTATTTTCAGCGTTGCGGCAAAAGATGGGAAAACAGAGCATTAAAACATGTACTGTAAATAAACCAAATTAAAGTAAAATTGACTCATTTAGCAACCAGCCTCCGATCTTGCATTAGAGGCAATTGAAGAGATTTCACAGATTTTAGTAACCAGATAAGATTATTATATAAACAGACTTCTGCATTGAATGATGAGCCATATCTTGAGGAGAATATTTGAAATCAATAGTAATACAGACTGAGAATTAAGTAATGTGGTTAAGCACCTTTGAATGATGCCATTTTTAAGAGCTGATTAGAAATAAATATGCCAATTGCAGCAGAGCTGATCGCTGGGATAAAGTGATGATTAATCAGTTTGGGCCCGAGACCCACGGAGGCCATCTTGGCGTCGCCAGCTCGGTGCTCTGGTTCGCCGGACAGAGGCTGGAGAGCTCTGGGGCCTGATGGTGGCCCAGAGAAGGGACAAGAGAAGATACCAGAGTCCTTAGGCAGAACCACAGCCCTGCCCACCAAGGGGCTGGCCATGTGGAGTGGGGAGTGGGGAGGATTAGTCATAAGCTGCTTAAACTACTCACGCAGGGTGAGCTGGAGCGCAGGGAGGAAATTACAGCTGGGGACACTGACAACCCTGGGATTGTGTTTGGAATGCCCAATTACCATTCAGCTGGGAAATGATGGGTCTTTTGGCTGCCCTGTAATCATCTCTCACCTGGACAATTGCACCAGCTTCCCGAAGGGTCCCCACGTGAGCCGGAAGATGCATTCCGTACACGGTCACCATAGTGATCTTTCCAAAGCATCACTCAGATCCTGTCACTCACCTTGAAGAAACCACTGCTGCCTTCCTTCTGACTTAGGGCCAGGTCCAGAAACCTTAGCTTAGAGTTCAAGGCCCTTGGTGGCCCCATTGTCACTATGCATCTCCTTTCTTTCTCCTCTCAGTTCCTGCCTTGTGATGGCTCCAAACAGAAGGTTTTAGGGATGCCTGATGTAGCTTTGTGGTGGTGTCTCTGCTTCTGCTGCGCCCTCCCCGCCTCCCCTGTCTGCTGAAACCCACCTTTCTCCTACCTCATTCAAAATCCATCTTGACTGTTCCCTCCTCCAACCCAAGCCGAACTAGCTGCTGCCTCTGTTATCACCCTTACCTGAACAAACCTTTCCCTGTTTCACATCAATGTCATTCACAATTTCTTTTGTCTCCAGGAATACTTATCAGTACCTTTGCAGTGCTGCGCGCTGTGGTTGCCCCTGAAGGTATAGTGGGAGAACACAGAAGTGGTCCCTGCCCTTCTGGAGCTCAGTTTCACACCAAGCATGTAATACTCTACACAGCTGTCCCTGCTCTGGTAGACAAGACACACTTCTTTCATTCAACTGGCAGAAGGCAGGTGCTCAGTAGTGGTTGAATGAATGAATGAGAGATGAAACAAAGGAATGAGTGAAAAGATGGATCAGGAAGAGGCGGTTGCAGTGAAGTAAATTTTTGTTTGGCAGAAGAAACAGGGTTCTGATAGCTGCCCAGCCCTGCCTAAGCTGCCTTCTGCAAAGCTGAGCTCCCAGGAACTAGAGGCATCCATGCAGAGGGAGACCATCTGTCAAGGAGGTTCCAGAAAAGATTCAGAATTGGCAGTGAGATAGAAGTTGCAGTGCTGTGGGCTCTAGGCCCACCCCCACCACTGACTCACTATGTGACCTAGGGTAGAGCACATCATCTCTTTGAGCCTCAGTTTCTCCACCTGTAAAATGGAGACCTTGGACCACAAATGGTCAGTCATGAGCCCTTTGCTAACATGAAGCAAGTAGAGGATACTTCTTGAACGTTGTTGAAATCCAGACAACATCTTCTGTAGTGGACTATGAATAGTGTTAGGGTGAGGCTATGTCCTATGTTAGGGGCAGAGAAAAATATAACAGGTGTGGGATGATGGGAGAAAAAATAAGTGCAAGATTTTGTAACAAGAGTATAATAAGTGTGAGAGACCCTCCTGTGAGCTAGTATAGACTGGGAAGGCTTCCTGGAGGAAAACACTGAATTCAGATCCATGTGAAAGGAGATCTGAATCATCAAGGCCATGTTCCAAGAGCCCCCTGTGAATGCGTTCCCATGCCACACCTTCATCCCTAACCAGGAACGTGGCAGGGCAGGGGGCCCTATTCAGAAGGTTGGGCTTCTTGCTCAAAGGGGGCAGATGTGGATTTTTCTTTGCTGTGTTTTATCCTTGTTTTCTGTCTTAAGCAGGCCTGCATCCTCTGGCCCCGTGAAGGCCTGGGCTATGACCCTGCCATGGGCAGGTGGGGGTATACCTTGGCTCTGATCCTCATGGTTCTGCAGGCTGCTCAAGATACAAGTGCACCAAATTAGGGAAGCTCTCTAGAAGGGGGCTGCCACACCCAGGTTAGCCAAGAATGGGCAGAGAACCCCAGGTCATCAGCCAGGATCTGGGCTCTTCAGGGGGGAGCTTGGGGCTGGGGGCTGGGAACGGCTGAGAGCTTTGCTTGAGCTGCTCATCTGTATGAGGCCATCTGTATGCTGGCCTGCTCCTTACTCTTCTGCCTGACCATCCATCTCCAACATTCATGGCTCTGTGAGCTCAGGGCTCTGTTGGGGCTCTGGGTGATGGGTCCATGCAGGAGCACTCCTGGTCAGCTGCTGAGCTCCTGCTGTGGTCAGAGGAGGAGGTGAGGTGTGGTGGTATAAGGTTCTCTGCTTCTCCCCATAACTCACCTCCCCCTCTGCTTCCTTCCTTTTTGGGACAACACCCGAGTATACCCCCACCTGCCCATGGCAGGGTCATAGCCCAGGCCTTCACGGGGCCAGAGGATGCAGGCCTGCTTAAGACCTCCTATAGATCACTACAGGCATGTAATAGATGGGGATCCTGGGGCTGAGAGAAGGCAGGAGACGTGTTCCAAGATCCCAGGATGAATTAGCTGAAGAGCAGAGTCTAGAGTGTCTAGATGCCCATCCTGTTTGCTATCCACCACAGCATGGGGTCCTTGCCTCAGGGTTCATCCGTGGAACCTTGCTCCTCGGTACACTTGGAAGGACCTGGGGGGGGCAGGGTTTGCACTCCTCACGGTGCCCATGGGGTCCCATGGAAGCCAGGACTTTCTTCCCCGCTTCCTCTTGCTCTGCCTCTGCCCTGTCTGCTCCATGTGTCCTGGGCCAGAGGTTCTGCTGTCTGGCCTGGCCTGGCTCTCCCTGCAGCTCACATTTCACATTGCCATCCCTGCCCCTCTTGACTATTGGTCAACTGTTGTGTTGTCACCAAGTCATAAACATGGTTACATGCTTCTTTCTGGTTCTTTCTCTTTGGATCGAGCCAAACAAGAAACATAGCCACACCCAAGTGTTCCAATTAAACACATGTGCTTACTTCTCTGCTTCCTGCCACCACCCCTTGGCACGGAGTATGGAAGAGCCAGGGCACGCCCCCAGTCTCACCCACCTTGCTGGAGTCTGCGGAGGCCGCAGAGGGGAAAGCCTGCCCCTCTGCTAAAATTGCGGGGTAGCCCCTTCTGGTGCAGGGAGAGACACACCTGCTCCGTCGGGGGCCCAGCGGCAGGAGAACTGACAGACTTCCTGCGTGCCCAGGATAGGAGACGTGCAGTTCCTCTTTTTACGAGCTAATCAGACTGAAGGTAGCTGCAGCTTCCATTGGTCACCATCAAATATACCCGTTACTTCTCTCTCTTCTCAGGGAATCATACTTATTCAAGCTTGAGTCAAGTGGTCTGTTATCCTAACAAACAATTTTTGGAGCAATAGGCCTAGAAAGCTCTACTAATTATACTGGCCATGGGTGCCCAGCTGATGGGATCCCTGTTGCACGACACCTTGAGCTTGGAGTCTCTGGCCCAATAAGGTGAGTCCTGGGCTCTTCCCCCACTGACCATGTTCCAAAGTTCAACTTGGACAGCATGACTTGGCTCTGCCATACTGAAGGGTGAAGAGCGTGATTGAAAACTTCCTGTGAAACAGTTGGGTCTGGGAAAGGTTCCTGGTGTCTCCTTTTTGTTGGTGCTGGTTACAGACCTGCCTGGGAAGGTGAAGCATCTCTTCCCTATTCTCTGGGCTCGTGTAGGAGAACCCAGCATGGTGTGTCTCAAAGCTTGGGAAAATTTGCCTCCAGGGGATTTTTTTTTTTTTAATTCTTATGTTTCAGAACATGGTGGTGGAATTTTCCAGCTCTGAACTTTTGGGTTTGAAGGAGAGGGCTATGAGGAGATTTCACCTGGTGATCTGAGGCAAGAGGGATAGGGAGCCTGGGAAGCTGAAGAGTGGAAGAGCAGGGGCCTTGGGCTTGGAGGAGCCTAGATCAGGAAGGGTGGCCAGGGGCGTGTCTCCCCAGTGGTAGCCGTGTCCAGAGTCATCGGCACACCCCTCGCCCCACCCACGCTGGGCCACGCACACAGGCCTTTTGAGGTCAAGGAACAGTCGGTGTTTCATATCTGGATGAACACGGATGGGACAGGGATGGTGGCCGTGGGATGGGGCCAATGGTGCGGGGACTGATCTACCCCAGAAGAAGCCAGAGACCAAGCAGGGGGCAGGGGGCCCCGAGAGCCTCGCTCTGGCCTCTGGTTGCCCCACTGATGCTACACATAGTACCCAAAGCTGGCAGGCTTCCTGGGAGGCAGACATGCTACTCAGGGTTTTCAGTTTGGGCTCCTTTCTTTCAGTTATTATTATTATTAATTATTATTATTATTTTATTCAAAAAACTCTTACCGACAGCTGACTTTGCTTCAGGTCATGTGCTTGGCACCCAGAGGAGGGAGATGAATCCGACACAGGCCTACCTACTGGCCCCGAAAGAGCTGTGGTCTTAGTGAGGAACAGTCCAGAAAAAAGAGTGCAATGGGGCGAGGTGGACGTGGCAGTGGGATCCTGTGGGAACCCAAACAGGGGCCCCTCTGGGGTGCAGAGTCAGGAACAGGAAGGGGTTTCAGGCAAGGGGTCCCCCCAGGACCACAGTGTCTCTCAGCAGACCAGGGAAGTAAGGAGCTTGTCACACCCCTTGTTCCCAGCACTCGGTTCCATCAGAGAAACTTCCCGCCTATTGCCCAACAGGAGTCTCATGATAGCTGTGGTTTCTGACCTTCCTCCCCAACACTCTCATCTGCCCCAGCTGTATAAACATTCGGGCAAAGCGACTGGGCATAAGTAATTCTGGGAACCTCGCTGCGGCCACACAGGGCCATGTGGGTGCATTTGAGTGATGTCTCACCTCCTGCAAGAGCGTGGCCCAGCCCCAGGCTCCGGGAAGCACTCCCCATCCTGCGGGCCCATTGCTCTGTCCCAGCATCAGCTGCACGCACAGACGAAACCACTCCACGCGATCCCTCCAGGTGCTGAGAGCAACGCAGTCGTGTGGTTAATAACCGCGTCCAGGCCTCGAGAGGGTGGGGACAGGTAGAGCAGGAAAGAAGGCTGCTCGGAAGAGAGGGGTTTCCTCCCGTCCTGCTTGCTGTGCCGAAGCACGCCTCCAGTCTGGGGCTGCAGAGTGCAAGGAGGGAGGACACAGAGTGCAAGAAGGGAGGACCACCAGGCCTCACGCAGCAGCCAGGGCTCCTGATGTTGGTTCAAAGCTCCTACCAGCCTGTGTCCCCATTCAAGACCCCAGGTACGGGGCTGCTGGAAAGTAGGAGTAAGGACTTCAGTGAAGGGAGACCAGTGCTCTTCAAGCACAAATATTAGGCCCTTTTGCCTGTTACTCACCGAGTGTGAGGTATTTATTATTGCCCGTTTACAGAAGGGGAAACTGAAGCTCACAAGATTGAGGCTCTCAGTGCCCCCAGCCAGGAGGGATCAGAGTGGGAAATTGAACTCCCCCAGAGTGGGAAATTGTGTTTGTGCCCTTAGTGGGCCTTCCCTCCGCTGATCCTCACTTCCTGACCGTCATTAGTGGGTGTGGTCAGAGGGACGAGGGCGAGGCAGGCAGCACCTCCAAGGAGGTGCTCACTCTCGCGGTCATGCACATGGAGGGGCAGCAGGCCAGAGTGGGGCCTCCTTAGATGCGGTGCCCATCATGGGTTCCAACAGGTGAAGCTTCACGAGCTCTCCAGACTCTTTCCCAGGGACGTGGAGAGGGGTTGGGAATGTGACCATGGCACTGAGAATATAAGCAATGCGTCCGTATCTTTTCTCCACCAGGTGAACCCAGCTGGAGTCCCCAGAGGTCCAGAGAAGTCCAGTGTCTGGCCTTTCAGAGCCCCTTTGTCAGCTCTGATTCACGTCAGACCCTCATGCTCATGGGAGCAAAGATCAAGTGGCTGCGGTGTCACCTCCTTGTCTTCATTAGCTTACTGTTGCCTCTGCTGTGGACTTTCCCATGCGGTGCTGTCCTCTTGGGAAGGCCACGCCTGCTGGCAGCCGGGGGGGGGGGGGGGGGGGGGGGGGGGGGGGGGGGGGGGGGGGGGGGGGGGGGGGGGGGGCGGGGGGGGGGGGGGGG